>NC_092377.1:103287573-103612018 GCF_030028105.1 Mobula birostris
TCTTATCCTCTTTGTCTTCACATACTTGTAGAATGCCTTGGGGGTTTCCTTGATCCTGTCCACCAAGGCCTTCTCATGGCCACTTCTGGCTTTCCTAATTTCATTCTTAAGCTCCTTCCTGTTGGCCTTCTAGATCTTCCAGATCTCTATCATTACCAAGTTTTTTGAACCTTTCGTAAGGTCGTAGAAACATAGAAAACATACAGTACAATACAAGCCCTTCGGCCCACAATGTTGTGCCGAACATGTCCCTACCTTAGAAGTACGGAGGCTTTACCCATAGCCCTCTATTTTTCTAAGCTCCGTGTAGCCATCCAGGAATCTCTTAAAAGACCCTATTGTTTCTGCCTCCGCCACCGCCACCGGCAGCCCATTCCACACACTCACCACTCTCTTCTTCTTGAGTACAACAACCTTTGTACACCACAGTTCCTGTACTTTACCATCCTTTTCTTGTCTCATTGGAACGTACCTATGCAGAACTCCATGCAAATATCCCCTGAACATTTGTCACATTTCTTCCATATGTTTCCCTGAGAACATCTGTTTCCAATTTATGCTTCCAAGTTCCTGCCTGATAGCCTCATATTTCCCCTTACTCCAGTTAAGTGCTTTCCTAACTTCTATTACAGTAGAGTAAAGGGAATTATAGAGGCATGAGAGAGGAGTTGGCCAGAATTTATTGGAAAAGAACACTGCAGGGATGATAGCAGAGCAGCAATGGCTGGAATTTCTGGAAGCAATTTGGAAGGAAGACACAGGATATATACATCCCAAAGAGGAAGAAGTATTCTAAAGGAATGATGACATAACTGTCACTAACAAGAGTAGTCAAAGACAGCATAAAAGCCAAAGAGAGGGCATATAATAGCGCAAAAATTAATGGGAAATTGGAGGATTGAGAAGCTTTCAAAAACCAACAAAGGGCATCTAAAACAGGATCTAAAGGAAGGTAACGATGGAATACGAAAGTAGACGAAACAATAATATTAATGAGGATACCAAAAATTTTTTCAGATACATAAAGTGTAAGAAAGGCAAGAGTGAATATTGGACCACTGGAAAACGATGCTAGAGAGGTAACAATGGGGGACAACAAAATGGTGGATGAACTGAAAAAGTATGTTGCATCAGGCTTCACTGTGGAAGACAGGAGCAGTATGGTGGAAGTTCCAGGTGTCAGGGGGCATGAAGTGTGTGAAGTTACCGTAATCAGAGAGAATGTCTTTGGGAAGCTGAAAGGTCTGAAAGTAGATAAGTCACCTGGACCAGATGGACTACACCCCAGGGTTCTGAAAGAGGAGGCTGAAGAGATTGAGGAGGCATTAGTAATGATCTTTCAAGAATCACTAGATTCTGGAATGGTTCGAGAAGACTAGAAAATTGCAAGTGTCACTTCATTCTTCATGAAGGGAGAGAGGCAGAAGAAAGGAAACGATAGGCCAACTTGTCTGCCCTCAGTGGCTGGGAAGATGTTGGAGTCAATTACTAAGGATGAGGTCTCAGGGTACTTGGAGGCACATGATAAAATAGACTGTAATCAGCATGGTTTGCTCACGGAAATATTTTGCCTGACAAATCTGTTGAACTTCTTTGAAGAAATATCAAGCAGGGTAAACAAAGGAGAATAGATTGATGTTGTGTACTTGGATTTTTAGAAGGCCTTTGACAAGCTGCCACACATGAGGCTGCTTAACAAACTACGAGCCCTTGATATTATATAGAAACATAGAAAACCTACAGCACAATACAGGCCCTTCAGCTCACAATGCTGTGCCGAACATGTACTTACTTTAGAAATTACCTAGGGTTACCCATACTCTCTATTTTTCTAAGCTCCATGTACCTATCCAGGAGCCTCTTAAAAGACCCTATCGTATCTGCCTCCACCACCGTCGCTGGCAGCCCATTCTGTGCACTCACCACTCTCTGTGTAAAAAACACTTATCCCTGACATCTCCTCTGTACCTACTTCCAAGCACCTTAAATCTGTGCCCTCTCATGTTAGCCATTTCAGCCCTGGAAGAAAGCCTCTGACTATCCACACGATCAATGCCTCTCATCATCTTATGCACCTCTATCAGGTCACCTCTCATCCTCCGCTGAAAGATTCTAGCATGGACAGAGCAGTGGTTGATTGGCAGGAGGCAAAGTGTGGGAATAAAGGAAGGCTTTTCTGGCTAGCTGCCTGTGACTGGTGGTGCTCCACAGGAGTCTGTGTAGAGACTGATACTTTTTACGTTATCTGTCAATGATTTGGATGATGAAATTGATAGATTTGTTAAAAAGTAGCAGATGATGTTAAGATAGGTGGAGGGGCATGTAGTTTTGAGAAAGTAGAGAGGCTGCAGAAGGACTTGGATAGGGGGAATGGGCAAAGAAATGGCAGATGGAATACAGTGTCAGGAAGTGTATGGTCATGCTCTTCGGTAGAAGAAATGAAAAGGTTGACTATTTTCTAAATGAAGAGAAAATACAAAAACTGAGGTGCAAAGGGACTTGGGAGTCTTTGTACAGGATTCCCTAAAGATTAATTTGCAGATTGAGTCTGTGGTGAGGAAGACAAATGCGATGATATCATTCATTTCAAGAGGACTAGAATACAAAAGCAAGGATGTGATGTTGAAACTTTATAAAGCACTGGTGAGCCCTCACAGAGTATTCTGAGCAGTTTTGGGCCTCTTAGAAAGGATGTGCTGAAACTGGAGAGGGTTCAAAGGAGATTCATGAAAATGTTTACAGGATTGAATGGCTTGTCATACGAAAAGCGTTTTAATGGCTCTGGAATTCACTAGAATTCAGAAGAATGAGGGATGATCTCAGTGGAACCTATTGAACAGTGAAAGGCCTTGATGGAGTGGATGTAGAGAGGATGTTTCCTATGGTGGGAGAGTCTAAGACCAGAGGACATTATCTCAGAATAGAGTGGCATTGAATTGACTTTATTTCTTACGTCCTTCACATATATGAGGAGTAAAAATCTTTATGTTACGTCTCCGTCTAAATGTGCAATGTGCAATCGTAGTAATATATAATAAATAGAAATACACTCAAATCAGTGTGAGTTCATCAGTCTGATTGCGTGGTGGAAGAAGCTGTCCCAGAGCCTGTTGGTCCTGGCTTTTACGCTGCGGTACTGTTTCCTGGATGGTAGCAGCTGGAATAGATTGTTGTTGGGGTGACTCAGGTCCCCAGTGATCCTACGGGCCCATTTTACGCACCTGTCCTTGTAAATGTCCTGAATCATGGGAAGTTCACAACTACAGATTCACTGGGCTGTCGGCACCACTCTCTATAGAATCCTGCGATTGAGGGAAGTACAGTTCCCATACCAGGCAGTGATGCAGCCAGTCAGGATGCTCTCAATTGTGCCCCTGTAGAAAGTTCTGATTTGGGGGCCCACACCAAACTTCCTCAACCATCTGAGGTGAAAGAGGTGCTGTTGTGCCTTTTTCACCACACAAATGGTGTGTACAGACCACGTGAGGTTCTTGGTGATGTGGATGCTGAGGAACTTGAAGCTATTTACCCTCTCAACCCCAGATCCATTGATGTCAATAGGGGTTAGCCCATCTCCATTCCTCCTGTAATCCACAACCAGCTCCTTTGTTTTTGTGACGTTGAGGGAGTGGTTGTTTTCTTGACACCTCTGTGTCACACAGATGACTTCTTGCCTGTAGGCCACCTCGTTATTGTTTGAGATAAGGCTAATCAGTGTAGCATCGTCGGCAAATTTAATTAGCAGATTAGAGCTGTGGGTGGTGACACAGTCATGGGTATACAGGGAGTAAAGGAGGGAATTCGGTACGCAGCCCTGAGGGGCTCCTGTGTTGAGAGTCAGAGGGGTGGAGGTGAGGAAGCCCACTCTTACGACCTGCTGGCGATCTGACAGGAAGTCCAGGATCCAGCTGCACAAGGCAGGGTCAAGGCCGACGTCGCTGAGCTTCCTGTCGAGCTTGGATGGAACTGTGGTGTTAAATGCTGAACTGTAGTCCAAGAACAGCATTCTTACATTAGCATCCGCCTTCTCCAGACGTCTAAGGACAGTACGCAGAGCAGTGGCTATTGAGTCATCTGTCGATCGGTTGTGTCGGTAGGTGAATTGTAGGGGGTCCAGTTTGGGTGGTAGCAAGCTGCAGATGTAGTCCTTGACCAGCCTCTCAAAGCATTTGCTTATTATTGAGGTGAGTGTGACAGGATGCCAGTTATTCAGGCATGTTACCTATTTTTTTTTAGGTACATGGACAATGGTGGATGTTTTGAAGCAGAAAGGCACTCTACACTGGGGAGAGGGTGAGATTAAAAATGTCAGTAAACACACCTGCCAGTTGTGCTGCACACATCCTGAGTACTCACCCTGGGATGCCGTCCGGTCCCGCAGTGGCTTTCCTCGGAGGCTCAGAGTTAGCGACATCGAACCGAGCGTAAAAGTGATTGAGCGATTGGGAGAGAGGCCGCGATGTTGGTGGCACCACTACGTTTGGCTTTGAAGTCTGTGATGGTGTGCAACCCTCACCCCAAGTTTTTAGAATGGAGATGAGGAGGAATCCCTGTAGCCAGAGAGCGGTGAATCTGCTGAATTCTTTGCCAAAAGCAGCTGCAGGGGCCAAGTCTTTATATATATCTAAGGCAGAGGTTAGCTTGGTTTCAGGACATGAAGGGATGTGGAGAAGAGGCTGGAGATTGGGGCTCAGAGTAAAATTGGATCAGCCATGATGAAATGGAGGAGCAGGCTCAATGGGCCAAATGGCCTAATTCTGCCCCTATGCCTTATGTTCTTGTGGCCTTACAATAGCAGTGCTAATTTTACAATTGTGCTGGCTCTGATGTCTTCAGCACAGAAGGAGCCTGACCATAGAATTATTTATTTGTTTGTTTGTTTGTTTGTCCTGTTTGTCTTCTTTTGTGCATTGCTGTGGATACCTGTAAGAAATTCATCTCAGGGTAGTATATGACGACATTACGTAATTTGATAATAAAGTTACTTTGAACTTTGAGTCATTGAAGTCCATTTTCAGTGTGAAGTCTGTTGACTTTTCCTCAGAATTTCAAAGTCCAGGCTTAGAAATCGGAGTTCATCTTTTTTAGGTGCACTCGTCTAGTGCTATATAATGTGCAGGTGGATAGCCTGCCAAAAATATAGAAAAACTGCTGAAAAGACAAATCAACCAATCCTTGGGGGCCATGAAAAATCTTTATTTGTGCATTCTTACTGTTTGCAGAGCTCATTGACATTACGGCATCCTTCTCCTTTAGGTCTCGGCATCCCTTCCCCCCCCCCCCGCCCCCCGTGGTCTCCAAGGTCTCCAAGCTACTGCAAGCTGCAGGTCGGGCCAGAGGCCAGTAATCACTGAATTCAATTCATGGTGCCTTAGTGATTGGTGAAGAGACTCCAGAGAAGCGTCTAACATGACTCTGACTTGAAAGACAAGGCTGGGAAATGATGTGCAAGACAAGTAAGTGAGCATGCAGGATTGGAATTGCTGTCTCTTTCCCAAACCCTGTGTGAGGTACTCCTGGTTTTATTGTGAGTTGAATTTCAAGTTTAAGTTTATTGTCATGCAACCATCCACATGCATACAGCTAAAGAAAACATTGTTCCACAGGGACTAAGGTACAAAACACAATCCACGCACTCACACAGAGCACATTGTCAGAGGGACAGAGATCAGGTTCCGTAAGCGCGGTAGAGACACCCACGTGGTTTGTTTGCCTCCCTGGTGCCAGGGTCTGGGATGATCCTGATCGTGTCCATGGCATTCTCAAGGGCAAGGATGAGCAGTCCAAAGTCTTGGTACATATTGGCAGCAATGATTTAGGGAGAAAGGTGAGGAGGTCCTGAAGAGAGATTTCAGGAATTCAGGTGGAAAGCTGAAAAACAGGACCTCCAGGATAGTAACCTTTAGATTGCTGCCTGTGCCATGTGCCAGTGAGGGTAAGAATAGGATGATTTGGCAGGTGAATGCACGGCTGAGGAACTGGTGCAGGGGGCAGAGGTTCATATTTATGGATCATTGGAATCCCTTCTGGGGAAGATATGACCTGTACAAAAGGGACAGGTTACACCTGAACCTGAGGTGTAGGCAGGTTGGCTAGATTTGTTCAAGGGGGCTTAAATGAATTTGGAAGGGGGATGGGAACCGGAATAATAGTACTGAAGATGAGGTAGTTGGTTTACAAACCGAGGTAATGTGTAGTGTGCTAGCAAGGACAGGCTGATGACAGGGCAAAATTGCAGTCAACGAGATGAGTTCAATGTAAAAGGCAGACAAAATCGAAAGGGTGAATATCAGACTAAAGGCGTCATATCTGAATGGGTGAAGTATATGGAACAAGATCAATGAACTTGTGGCACAGTTACAGATTGACAAGTATGATGTAGGCATCACTGAATCATGTCTGAAAGAAGATTATAGCTCAATATCCAAGGATACACATTGTATCGAAAGAATAGGCAGGAAGGAAGAGGGGGTGATGTGGCTGGGTTGGTAAAAAATGAAATTAAATCATTAGAAAGAGGTGACATAGGTTTGGAAGATGTTGAATCGTTGTGGATAGAGCTAAGGAACTGCAAGGGTAAAAAGACTCGGATGGGAGTTATATACAGACTCACAAACAGTAGTAAGGATGTGGTCTATAAGTTACAATGGCAGACAGAAAATGCATGCCAAAAGGGCAATATTACCATAGTCCTGGGAAACTTCAATATACAGGTAGATTCGGAAAATCAGGTTGGTGCTGGATTCCCGAAGGGGAATTTCTAGAGTGCCTATGAGATGGCCTTTTAGAGCAGCTCGTTGTTGAGCTCACCAGGGGATCAGCTATTCTGGATGGGGTGTTGTGAAATGAACCAGAGTTGATTAGAGTGCTTCAGGTAAAAAAAAACTCTGAGGGGTAAGTGCTCATAATATGATCGAATTCACCCTGAAATTTGAGAAGTAGAAGCAAAAGTCAGATGTATTGGTATTACAGTGGAAACTGCAGAGGCATGAGAGAGGATTTGGGCAATATTGATTGGAAAAGAACACTGGCAGGGATGATGACAGAGCAGCAATGGCTGGAATTTCTGAAAGCAATTCAGAAGGCACAGGATATATACATCCCAAAGAAAAAGAAGTATTCTAAAAGCAAGATAACACAACCATGGCTAACAAGGGAAGTCAAAACCACATAAAAACCAAAGAGAAGGCATATAATAGAGCAAAAATTTTGTCAGAAGTTAGAGGATTAGGAAAATTGTAAATAACAACAGAAGGCACGAGAAAGGTCACTAAGAAGGTAAAGATGGAACTCAAAAGTAAGCTAGCCAATAATATTAAAATGATAGAAAATGTTTCTTCAGGTACATAAGCATAAAAGAGAGGTGAGAGTGGATATCAGACCACTGGAAAACAATGCTGGAGGAGTAGTAATGGGGGACAACGAAATGGAGGATGAACTGAGTAAGAATTTTGCATCAGTCTTCACTGTGAAAGACATTAGCAGTGTGGTGAAATTTCCAGGTGTCAGGGGTCATGAAGTGTCTGAAGTTAGCGTTACTAGAGAGAAGGTTCTTGGGAAAGTGAAAGGTCTGAAGGTGTACCTCCAGATTTCTGAAAGAGATGGCTGAAGAGATTGTGGAGGCAGTAGTAATGATCTTTCAAAAATCATTAGATTCTGGAATGGTTCCAGAAGACAGGAAAATTGCAAATGTCACTCCACTTTTCAAGAAGGGAGAGAGGCAGAAGAATTAGAGATTAGATTAGATTCGATTCAACTTTATTGTCATTGTGCCGAGTACAGATACAAAGCCAATGAAATGCAATAAGTATCTGACCAGATGTGCAAAAGAATAGTATTATTTACAAAATAACTGCAAATAAAAAGTAAATGCTACAGCATACAAGTATAAAAATACTGAGACAGTACAATATGGGTGCCATACTGCTTAGCACTGTGATGAGAGGTTCAGCAGGGTCACAGCCTCAGGAAAGATGCTCTTCCGGTGCCTGCTGGTGTGGGAGCGGAGGCTCCTGTAGCACCTACCGGATGGGAGGAGAGTAAAAAGTCCATAGTTAGGGTGAGATGCATCCTTGATAATGCTTTTCACCCTACCCAGGCAGCGTTTATGGTAGATGTTCTCAATGGTGGGCAATTGGATGCCGATAATCCGCTGGGCAGTTTTCACCATCTGCTGGAGTGCTTTGCGGTCCGATACGGGACAATTGACATACCACACTGAGATGTAGTTGGTGAGTATGCTCTCAGTTGTTCAGTGGTAAAAGTCCGTCAGTATCCTGGGACAGAGATGAGCTTTCTTGATGCTCCGCAGGAAATAAAGGTGTTGTTGCGCCTTTTTGACCAGGACGGAGGAGTTCAGGGACCAGGTGAGATTATCGGAAATGTGGACACCAAGGAATTTGAAGCTTGATACACACTCCACTACAGTTCCGTTGATGTAGATGGGTGGTGAGTGTGGCTCCTAGCATGCCTGAAGTCCACAATAATCTCCTTGGTCTTCTGGGTGTTAAGGGCCAGGTTGTTGTCGGCACACCACGCGGCCAGGTTCTGGATCTCATCCCTGTAGGCCGTCTCGTCATCCCCTCTGATCAGGCCAACCACCGTGGTGTCGTCTGCGAACTTGATTATGGAGTTAGAACTGTGTACGGGAACGCAGTCATAGGTGAAAAGGGAGTACAGAAGAGGGCTCAGCACACAGCCTTGAGGCACGCCGGTGTTCAGGGTGAGAATGGAGGAAAAGAGGTTGTTTAACTTAATAGATTGGGGTCTGTTAGTCAGAAAGTCCAAGGTCCAATTGCAGAGGGATGAGCCTATACCAAGCTGGCGAAGTTTGGTGATCAGCTTGGAGGGGATCACAGTATTGAATCCGAACTAAAGTCAATGAACAGCATTCTGGCATTCAACCGTCTCGACTTCACCGCACCTTGTTCCCATTCCAACCTCACTCCTTCCGAACGCTCTGCTCTCCACTCCCTCCGCACTAATCCTAACCTTACTATTAAACCCGCCGATAAGGGGGGTGCTGTTGTAGTCTGGTGCACTGACTTCTACCTTGCTGAGGCACAGCGACAACTGGCGGATACCTCCTCTTATTTACCCCTCGATCGTGACCCCACTAAGGAGCACCAGGCCATTGTCTCCCACACCATCACCGACTTTATCCGCTCAGGGGATCTCCCATCCACTGCTACCAACCTTATAGTTCCCACACCTCGCACTTCCCGTTTCTACCTCCTACCCAAGATCCACAAACCTGCCTGTCCTGGCCGACCTATTGTCTCAGCTTGCTCCTGCCCCGCCGAACTCGTTTCTGCATACCTGGACACGGTTTTATCCCCCCTTGTTCAATCCCTTCCTACCTATGTTCGTGACACTTCTCACGCTCTTAAACCTTTCGATGATTTTAAGTTCCCTGGCCCCCACTGCTTTATTTTCACCATGGATGTCCAGTCCCAATATACTTCCATCCCCCATCAGGAAGGTCTCAAAGCCCTACGCTTCTTTTTGGATTCCAGACCTAATCAGTTCCCCTCTACCACCACTCTGCTCCGTCTAGCGGAATTAGTCCCTACTGCTAATAATTTCTCCTTTGGCTCCTCCCACTTCCTCCAAACTAAAGGTGTAGCTATGGGCACCTGTATGGGTCCTAGCTATGCCTGCCTTTTTGTTGGCTTTGTGGAACAATCTATGTTCCATACCTATTCTGGTATCTGTCCCCCACTTTTCCTTCGCTACATTGACGACTGCATTAACGTTGCTTCCTGCACACATGCTGAGCTCATTGACTTTATTAACTTTGCCTCCAACTTTCACCCTGCCCTCAAGTTTACCTGGTCCATTTCCAACACCTCCTTACCCTTTCTAGATCTTTCTGTCTCTATCTCTGGAGAGAGCTTATCTACTGATGTCTACTATAAGCCTACTGACTCTCACAGCTATCTGGACTATTCCCCTTCTCACCCTGTCTCTTGCAAAAATGCCATCCCCTTCTCGCAATTCCTCTGTCTCTGCCGCATCTTCTTTCAGGATGAGGCTTTTCATTCCAGGATGAGGAAGATGTCTTCCTTTTTTAAAGAAAGGGGCTTCCCTTCCTCCACCATCAAGTCTGCTCTCAAACGCATCTCCCCCATTTCACGCACATCTGCTCTCACTCCACCCTCCCGCCACCCCACTAGGTATAGGGTTCCCCTGGTCCTCACCTACCACCCCACCAGCCTCCGGGTCCAACATATTATTCTCCGTAACTTCCGCCACCTCCAACTGGATCCCACCACTAAGCACATCTTTCCCTCCCCCCTCCCCCGCTTTCCACAAGGATTGCTCCCTATGCGACTCCCTTGTCCACTCGTCCCCCCCATCCCTCCCCATTGATCTCCCTCTTGGCACTTATCCTTGTAAGTGGAACAAGTTCTACACATGCTCTTACACTTCCTCCCTTACCACCATTCAGGGCCCCAGATAGTTCTTCCAGGTGAGGCGACACTTCACCTGTGAGTCGGCTGGGGTGATATACTGCGTCTGGTGCTCCCGATGTGGCCTTCTATATATTGGCGAGACCTGACGCAGACTGGGAGATCATTTTGCTGAACACCTACGCTCTGTCCGCCAGAGAAAGCAGGATCTCCCAGTGGCCACACATTTTAATTCCACATCACAGTCCCATTCTGACATGTCTATCCACAGCCTCCTCTAGTGTAAAGATGAAGCCACACTCAGGTTGGAGGAAGAACACGTTATATTCCGTCTGGGTAGCCTGCAACCTGATGGCATGAACATTGACTTCTCAAACTTCCGCTAATGCCCCACCTCCCCCTCATACCCCATCCGTTATTTAATTTTATACACGCATTCTTTCTCTCACTCTCCTTTTTCTCCCTCTGACTATACCCCTTGCCCATCCTCTGGGTTCCCCCCCCCCCGCCATCTTTCTCCCCGGGCCTCCTGTCCCATGATCCTCTCATATCCCTTTTGCCAATCACCTGTCCAGCTCTTGGCACCATCCCTCCCCCTCCTGTCTTCTCCTATCATTTTGGATCTCCCCCCTCCCTCCCACTTTTAAATCTCTTACTAGCTCTTTCTTCAGTTATTCCTGACGAAGGGTCTCGGCCTGAAACATCGACTGTATCCCTTCCTAGAGATGCTGCCTGGCCTGCTGCGTTCACCAGCAACTTTGATGTGTGTTGCTTGAACTTCCAGCATCTGCAGAATCCTTCGTGTTTGCGTTGTGACGTAAGAGTTGGGGCTGCCCAGGTGGGTCAGGACAGAATGAAGTGCCGTAGAGATGACATCCTCTGTAGACCTGTTGGTGCGATAGGCAAATTGATGGGGGTCCAGGGTAGTGGGCAGACAGGATTTCAGATGTGGTAGATGTGAAGAAATGAAATTATAGGCCAGTTAGTCTGGAGAAGCTAATGGATTTAAGAAGAACACTCCAACCAACTCCATTAAAGGTTATTGAAAAACACATGTCAGGAGATGGAGACAAGAAAATTTCAAAGTCACTGAATATCCCTTGGAGTACAGTTAAGTCAATTATCAAGAAATGGAAAGAAAATGGCACAGCTGCAAATCTGAGTAGGCCACCTTGAAAAACTGAGTAACGGTACAAGAAGGGGACTAGTGAAGGAGGCCACCAGGAGACCTATGACAACTCTGAAGGAGTTACAAGTTTCAGTGGCTGAGATGGGAGAGACTGTGCCCACAACAACTGTTGCCTGCGTGCTGCACCAATCTCAGCTTTATGGGAGAGTGCAAAGGTAAAGCCACTGTTGAAAAAAACTCACGTGAAATCTCAGCTAGAGTTTGCCAGAAGGCATATGGGAGACTTTGAAGTCAGCTGGAAGAAGATTCTATGGTCTGATGAAACCAAAATTGAGGTTTTTGGTTTTGATTAAATACTATGTTTGTAAGCCAAACACTGCACATCATCAAAAGCACACCATCCCTACCGTGAAGCATGGTGGTGGCTGAATCACTGCAGCAGGCCCTGGAAGGCTTGTGAAGGTAGAGGGTAAAATGAACGCAGCGAAATACAGGGAAATCCTGGAGGAAAACCTGATGCAGTCTGCATGAAAACTATGACTTGGAAGATTTGTTTCCCACCAAGACAAGGACCCCAAACATAAAGCCAAAGCTACACAGGAATGGCTTAAAAACAATAAAATTAATGTCTTGGAGTGGCCAAGTCAGAGTCCAGACCTCAATCCAATTGAGAATTTGTAGCTGGATTTGAAGAGAATTGTTCACTCACGATCCCTATGCAAACTAACAGAGCTTGAGCAGTTTTGTAAAGAAAAATAGAGGAAACTTGCAGTGTCCAGATGTGCAAAGCTGATAGAGACCTATCCACACAGACTCAAGGCTGTAATTGCTGCCAAAGGTGCATCTACTAAATACTGACTGGAAGGGAGTGAATACTCATGCATTAAATGATTTTGTGTTTAATATTTTTAATGAATTTAGATCACTTTGTGGAGATTTGTTTTCAGTTTGACACAAAAGAGTCTTTTTCTGTTGATCAGTGTCAAAAGAGCCAAATTAAATCCACTGTGATTCAATGTTGTAAAACAATATAACATGAAAACTTCCATGGGGGGGGGGTTGGTGGGAATACTTGTTATAGGCACTATATTCCGGTGATAGTAAAACTGATTCTAATTCTGATTCACTTGCACCCAAAAAATCAGAAATGTGCGAGATCAAAAATGAAGCGCACAGAAAATCTCAGAGAGGTGTAAAATTGATGGTGATTGCAGTGACTAAGAGGTGACACCACGGAGGAATTTGTGAAAAAGAATGATCATGTCAAAATGGAGGTGTTGCCAGGAATGCTTCCAATATAAATCAAACAAGCAGTGAATTAATGGTTGAATGGAACTTGTCACCTTGTGTTTCTCAGTCCCCTCACCCCACCTTCTAAATCTAATCGTCCTCTATCTATCTCCAGTCCTGCCGAAGGGTCTAGGCCTGAAATGTCGACTGTACTTTTTTCCATCGATGCTGCCTGGCCTGCTGAGTTTCTCCATCTTGGATTTCCAGCATCTGCAGACTTTCTCATATTCATGCTACCATCTAGACAAGTTGGTTACAAATGTTATTGTTTTTCTCTTGCAAAAGCTCCACTATCTGCTGATGATGGAAGAAAAGGAGCATTGTACAACTCCCATATAAACGCAAGAGAGTCTACAGATGCTGTTAAAACAAACAAAATGCTGGAGGAAATCAGCAGGTCAGGCAGCATCTGTGGAGAGGAGTAAACAGTTGTTGTTTCCTTTCCAGTCCCAATGAAGGGTCTCAGCCCAAAACATCCACTGTTTATTCCTCTTCATAGATGCTGCCTGACCTACTGAGTTCCTCCAGCATTTTGTCTGTTGCACTGTACATCTGCTGAATCTTGAGGTGAGGATGTTAGCGGCGATGGAAGAACCATGTCTGGAATTGCCCAGGTCATTTGCAATGGTTGCTCTTTGATCCTGAATTTATTGCTAATGTGATCCAAACACTCAAATCAACAAGCACAGATGATTCAATTTTCTAGTCAATTAGAGCTCAGTGAGAGATTACAAATTGGCTTTATCGGTATAACCTTGAGTATTTTACACGGTGAATGGTGGGTGTGTGGAATGGCCTGACAGGACTGGTGGTAGAGACAGTTATGTTGGGGACACTTAAGAAATTCTTAGACTGACGTATGTACGATAAGAAATTGGAGAACTATATCGGAGGGAATGGTTGGATTGATCTTAGAGTAGGTTAAAAGGTCAGCACAACATTGTGTGCCCAAGAGCTTGTGCTGTGCTGTAGTGTTCCATCTTCTATTTATTTGTCGCCTGTACATTGAAACATCATGAAATCCATCATTAATAAGTTGTTAATGTTAGTTTTCTACTAGTACATGAACCACTCAAGCTTCTCAAAGTCGAACCCCATGTCCCTGTCATGAGAGGTGGAAACAGGCAAGGCCTGCTAACAGAACTGTGGTGAAGCTGTATAGGTGAATTCCCTGTACGGTGGGTGGAAAGGATTACAGAAACATTGAGGAACTCCGATCATACCATTGACTTTCGATGATGGAGACAGGAGGTCTTTGGTGGCCTACGATCCACTTGGAGCTCAGGCCCAAGAAGAAGACATGTATAACTCCAATTGTCAATAAAAATATACTTCAAAATGGAGAAGTTAATTTCTTACAGATGGCACACCTTAGAGTGATGCTAGAAGCAGTAAGTACTAAATTCTTCCACTATTGATATGTAGAAGCAAAGGGACTTCAAGAAACTGAAAGCATATTTTGTACAATTTCTAGTGATCCCCTCAATTCCTATTGGTAAGGCTATTCAAAAATGTCAGTCAGCATCTTCACAAGAGGATAAAAGTCATCAGAAATGAACACAGATCTCGGTAGTCCAAGACTCCGAAATGAGTAGCTGGTCCAGTATTGTAATAAGAATTGCCAGGGCAATCCTTTAAAATTGTTTTTAATTTATACAGTCATAGAGTCATGGAGCACTACAGCAAAGAAACAGGGCCTTCAACCCTTCCTGTTCATGCCAAAATGTTACTCTGCCTAGTCCCATCAACCCTCAACTGGACCACAGCTCTCCATACCCCTCCCATCCATGTACCTGTCCAAACTTCTCTTAAATGTCACAATTGTACCACATCTTCCACTTCCTCTCACAGCTCATTCCATACTCGCACCAGCCTCTGAGTGAAGACGTTTTCCCTCGGATTCCCCTTAAATATTTCACCTTTCATCCTACACCTATCAATTTACTTCTCGTCTTGCTCAGTCTGAGGGGGGAGAAAGCCTGCATCCCTGAAGAAATGGAGGCCTATGTGGGACGAAAGGGTTAGATTGATCTTGGAGTGGATTAAAGGTCAGCTCAACATTGTGGGCCAAAAGGCCTGTCTGCATTATGTCAGAATCAGAATCAGGTTTATCATCACTGGCATGTGACGTGAAATTTGTTAACTTAGTAGCAGCAGTTCAATGCAATACATAATCTAGCAGAGGAAAAAATAACAATAATAATAAATAAAATAAAAATAATAAATAAACAACTAAATCAATTACATATATTGAATAGATTTAAAAATGTGCAAAAACAGAAATACTGTATATTAGAAAACAGTGAGGTAGTGTCCAAAGATGCAACGTCCATTTAGGAATCAGACGGCAGAGGGGAAGAAGCTGTTCCTGAATCGCTGAGTGTGTGTCTTCAGGCTTCTGTACCTCCTCCCTGATGGTGCTGGAGGTCCTTAATAATGGACGCCACCTTTCTGAGACACCGCTTCCTAAAGATATTCTGGGTACTGTGTAGGCTAGTACCCAAGATGGAGCTGACTAGATTTACAACCTTCTGCAGCTTCTTTCGGTCCTGTGCAGTAGCCCCTCTGTACCAGACAGTGATGCAGCCTATGTGCTATGTTATATCTATAACCTTTGTAGCTTTGTATAAGATATTCCCTTAATTGTCCTCTACTCCAGGGAATCAATTCCTAAACTGTTCAACCTTTCCCTGTAGCTCTGAGCCTCAAGTCATGGCGACATCCTTGGTAAACCTTCTCTGCACTCTTTCAAACTTATTGATTTCTTTCCTGTAGGTAGGAAATCAGAACTGGACATAATATTCCAACTCCTGTACACAATGCCCTGCATTATGAAGGGCAATGAGCCAAAGCTCTCTTTGTAACAATTTTGCCCTATTAAAACTGCAATAATATTAAGTTTAGACAACAATTTTTTTTTAATACTGATGCATAATATTCTGGATGTCAGGTCTGATCAGCTCACTGATCTCTCTGAGTGAAACGGCTGTGGGTTCAAGTCTAACAGCGCAGTACAGAAGCCATTTAGCAAAGTACTGGTGGAGTGCTGCATTGTCAGATATCCATCTTTACAATAAAATGTTAATTTGAGGCAATGTTCAAATAAATGCAATCTATTGGGTAACATTATTCAAAAAAGAGTAAGTTCTTTTTTCCCAGTCTCCTACTGATAACCTCCAATCAAGTCCATAAGATATAGGAACAGTATCAGGCCATTTGGCCAATTGAGTCTGCCCCATCATCCACTCGTGGCTGATTTATTATCCTTCTCAACCCCATTCTCCTGCCTTTAATGTCGTGACTAATCAAGAACCTATCAACCTCCACTTTAAATATACCCAATGACTTGGCCTCCACAGCAACCTATGGCAATGTATTCCACAGATTCACCACCCTCTGTCTGAAGAAATTCCTCCTCATCTCCGTTCTAAAACAGATCATTTGATTATTTATCTCCCATTGGTTGTTGAACCTTGTTCTGTGTAAATTGCTGTTTTATATGTAATGTCTCCTCCAAAACCGCCTAAGACCGGCTTTTGGGGGTGTGAAAGAGCTTTAATAATGACCTGAATTTATATACTACCTTTGAAACACTAAAACATCAAAAGGCATTTCTCCAGAATAGTAGCAGACAAATTTTGGCACCAAGTCACAAACTATTAAAGCATCACACACAAAATGCTGGAGGAACTGAACAAGTCAGGCAACATCTATGGAACTGACTGTTCCATAGATTGTAGTTGAAGACTCAGATTTTGAGGATCTTCTTGAAGGAAGGAGAGATAGGTAAAGAGAGATTTAAGGAGGTCTACCTTAAATTTGTCTCTGGTCCATCTTGGAATTAAACGAATAGTTTAGAACATTGGCAGATGAAGGTTGAGTCACCAAATCTGGCCTGATGTTACTAAAATATTTCCAAGCAATCAGTTAAAATAGAAATTGAAAACATATAATTTAGTTTTCATTAAAATTAAACAGAAATGGGGGTGACTCTCACACAGATGAATAGATTAAGATGAAATAACTGGAGAAATTAGATCCCTGCACTAGTGGCCTAATCTCTCAGCTGGATGCCAAAGTGTTTTTTTTGCCCTGGAAGCTGATTCTAGGCATTTCCAAACTTGCAATTGCCAGCATTACAGTTCTCAAAAACTGTACAAGGGAGCCCTCTTCAGATTGGTTTGAATTTAAATTCATGAATATTGAAGTAAGCGATTGTGGTGTTGGGTAGTTGTAAACAAACACATCGGTTTGTGTTAAATAAAATTAAATCTGTTCTCTGACTCAGTGTCTCCATGCCCAATACAAATCTGCATACTTTATCAACTAGAAACAAGGTGGTCCCAACAACAGCCCCCAAAACACAGGATTATTGTTATCATATTTTCTAAGCTGCAAGGTTGTAGCAGGTTTATGTCTAAACATTACTCTTATATCTGAACTTTGTCCTAAGCTGGAAAACTGTGTTATCATTTAGCAAGTCCAGATGCTTCTGAGAAAAGAAAAATAGTGTTTTAGGTCAATAGCTTATTTCCTGTCTCGTAATAGTACTGCAATCACTCAAGTTGAGTTAATGGTGTGATTGTTAGCAGAGTGATCTGGGGGTCCATGCCCATAAATCAATCAAAGTTGCCATGCATATTGGTGGGGATTTGCAGAAGGCATATGATAGATTGACCTTTATGTGAGGACAAGAGGAACCCTATCCCTGGTGTGGCAGTGGGAGGATAGGGTGAGGGCAGATGGGTGCAAAAAGGAAGAGATGCGGGTCAGGGCAGCATTGACAGTGGAGGAAAGGAAGCTCCCTCCTTTTTTTTGAAGAAGGACACCTCAGTAGTTCCGGAATGAAAAGTCTCATCCTGAAAGCAGTGGAGACAGAGGAACTAAGAATAGGTTGAGCCAACTCGGGTTTTTCTCTTTGGCGAGGAGGATGAGAGGTGAGGTCGTAATAGTGAGATCACTTGAGTTGAGTATGATGTTCTCCTCAGGGCTTGTCTATTGGTGGCTCCCCAGGTGGCTGTAGAGGTCGATACAGGATCTGCAGCATGGACTTGAGTAAGTGGTGACTGTGGTCAGAGGTTGGGCCTTTTGTCTGTTCAGACTCTCCTGTCACAGCTGCCGTTTGTTCTCTGTGGCACAGGGGAGGCCGCTCTCATGTAGCGCAGCTCCTTCTTGAACAGATTTCCTCCCAGTGCATCTATTGAGTGCAAAGTCTCCCCAGTTTTTAGATGTGATGTTGAATTTCTTCAGGCTGATTTTGATGTTATCTTTGAAGTGTTTCCTTTGCCCACCTTCCTTCACCTGGGAGTAAAGGATGTGTTTGGGGAGACGTGAGTTAGGGATCCGGATGGCATGACCTACCTCCATCAGAGTTGGTGTGGTTTATCATGGTGGAGATGCTGTTCATGTTGGCCTCCTCCACTGCACTGGCGTTAGTGTGTCTGTCCTTCCAGATGATCCTCAGAATCCTTCGTCAGGATCTTTGATGGCATTGCTTCAGGCCTTTCGGGTGCCTACTGTCGGTGGTCCATACAGTACTGTAGGAAGGACAACTGCTCTATGGAACAGAAGTTTTTTTTGGACCCATAGGTCATGATTCTCAAAGACTCTTTTCCTTAATCTTGCTTAGGCTGCCGTAGCAGTACTCAGGCAGTGGCTGACCCCTGAGTCAATGTCTGCATTTGAGGAGAGAATGCTGCCAAGATAGAGAAAAAAGTCTAGGTTTCAAGGGTGATATGGTCAATTTTTATGGAAGGCTGGTTGGGTGGTGGCTGATGTATATTTCTATATTTAAGACCCAGGGTCCTATGTTCCTTGGTAGCAGGTACACCATGGTGGTGCAATGCTATACAACTCCCGGTGTTGGAGTTCAAAGTTCTATTCTGATGTCCTCTGTAAGGAGTTTCTGCCTTCCTTATCATGAACATGTGGGTTTCCTCTGGGTGCTCCAGTTTCCTCCCAAATTCCAAAGACGTAAGAGTTAGTAGGTTAATGGTAAATTGTCCTGTGATTAGGCTAAGGGTTAAATAGGTGAGTTACTGGGTGGTGTGGCCCATTGGGTTCGAAGGGCCTATTCTACACTGTATCTCTACATAAATAAATAGGTAGATATAAGAAAGAGAGAGGGATAAGGATACATTATGTGAGTGAACAAAGATCTGTTAAATAGCTTATAACATTTTGTTATAATGTTATAATGGAAAATATCCATTTTTGCCAGGGGAAATATTGAAGAAGCTTATTACCTAAATGATGGGAGATTGTGGAACTCCAAGATACGGTTGCAATCAGATCAACCACTTTGGGCTGAAGGGCCTGATCCTGTGCTGTACCGTTCCAACCGTGATTTCATGCATGGTTCATACAGGTTAGCATGCAGGTATAGCAAGTGATTATGAAAACTAGGAGTGTTACTTCAATCGCCAGTGGAATAGAATGCAGAAGTAGTGAAGTTATACTTCTTGAACGTAGGACACTGGTGAGACCATATCTGGAGTACCAGGAATTTCACCAAACCAATACATCATTGCTCTAGTGTGGCAATCGGAACTGCACACATACTCCAAGTATGGCCTAGTTTTATACAGCTGCAACATGACTTCCTAACTTTTGGTCTTGATAAGGGAAAGCGTGCTACGTGCCTTCTTTGCTGTACTCACAACAGCAGCACAGTGGTTAGAGTTCCGCTATCACAGCTCAGGGCATCGGAGTTTGGAGTTCAATTCCAAAGTCATCTGTAAAGAGATTGTACATTCCTCCCCAAGAACCCCGGGTGCTCTGGTTTCTTCCCACATTCCAAAGTTAGTAAGCCAATTGGTCCTGTGATAAGGCGAGGGTTAAATGGGTGCCTGATCTGTTGAGTTCCTCAGTACTGAACAGTACAGCATTTTGTGAGTGTTGCTCTCGATTTCCAGCATCTGTAGAATCTCTTGTGTTTATTGTTACCACTAAAGTTTCAGAAGAAATTATTGAAAAGGGTTTTATTATCACCTGTACTAAGATGGGGTTTAAAAAAAACTTTTTGTTTGCATACCATCAATGTTATGTTATACGGAAGTTTATCTTGGTAATTAAAATGAGAAAAGAATGTAGGGTAACATCTACAAAGGAAGTGTAGTGCAGGTAAACAAATCATTTGCAAAGACCAGGATGAGGTTGATTCTGAGATCACCTTTAGCATACAAGAGATCTGTTCAGGACTTGATTGAAATATGAAAGATCTTGAGTGGGGTTGATGGAGTGGATATGCAAAGGACATTTCCCTTTGTGGGAGAATCCAGAATATGTAATCATAGAACATAGAACAGTACAGGTCCTTCGGCCCATTATATTTTTAAACTACCCTAACTTCAATCTCATACTTCCCGCCCACATAGCCCTCCTGTTATCGTTCATCCACGTGTTGATCGAAGACTTTGTTAAGTGTCCCTATTACCACCTCTTGCATGTTTGTTCATTCACCCACCACTCTCTGGGTAAAAAACCTACCTGACATCCCCACGAGACTTTCTTCCAATCACCTTGAAATGATGCCCTTTGTATTAGCCATTTCCGCCCTGGGAAAAAGTCTCTGGCTATGCCTCTTATTTTGTACTCGGTCCCTCCAAAGAGAAAAGCCCTAGCTTGCTCAGCCTACGCCTAGTAAATCTCCTCTGTACTCCCTAAAGCTTCAACATCCTTCCCATAGCGAGGGCACCGGACGCTGTTTAAAAATTAGGCGTCACCTATTTAAGGCAAAGGCAATTTCCTTTCTCTAGTAAGGCTGCAAGACTTTGGAACTCTTTTCCTCAAATAATGGTTGAAGCAAAATATTTTAATATTTTTAAGATAGAGTTGGATATGTCCTTCTAAGAGGGTGAAAAATTATTCAGATAGTGCAGTGTTGAGATTATAGTTGGACCAACCATGATCTTATGAAATGGCATTGCAGTCTTGACAGGTGAAGTAGCTAATGCTAATCTTCAAAAGGTAATGCCTCAAAAAGGCAGCATTCATCGTTAAGGACCCCCATCACCCAGGATATACTCTCATATTATTACTTGGTAGGTTATTCCAAGCATCATGTAGAACTTCCCATAGTTCTTCTGCAAACTTTGGCTGTCTCACTTGCTTCTGCCTCTCCAGGTAATCCCACACAGCCTGGATGATGTTGAAATCAAGACTCTGTGAATCCATACCATATGAAACAATATTTTATAAAAATCTAGGGTGCCTAGGACTTTTGCACAGTACTGTATATTTCTCATTGTCATTTAGTTTTTAAAATTATGTATTGCAATGTACTGCTGCTGCAAAACATCCAATTTTACAATGTACAGTGCCTATAAAAAATATTCACCCCCCAGAAGTTTTCACGTTTTATTGTCTTACAACATTGAATCACTGTGGATTTAATATAGTGTTTTTGACATTGATCATCAGAAAAAGGCTCTTTCATGTCAAAGTGAAAACAGATCTCTACAAAGTGATCTAAGCTAATTACAAATATAAAATGCAAAATAATTGATTGCAGAAATATTTACCCACTTTAATATTACACACCAAATCATCATTGGTACAGCTAATTAGTTTTAGAAGTCACACAAGTAGTTAAATGGAGACCTGTGTGCACTCAAGGTGTTTTAATTGATTGTAGTAAAAATACATCTGATAAAATAAATTTTAGTAAGAGTGAACTGTTTCCTTTAAATGAATCTGTTTCTATATATGATAATACTCCTTTCAAAGTCACGGATTCCTTTAGATATTTAGGTGCTATAATCACTAAAAAATATAAGGATCTTTATAAAGCTAATTTTGTTCCCTTGGTAGATTCTATGTAGTATTAATTTAGTAGATAGAACCCACTTACACTTTCACTGGTTGGTCGCATCCATTTAGTCAAAATGATGATTTTACCAAAATTTTTATATTTATTTCAGAATATCCCTGTTTTTCTGACTAAGAAGTTTTTTGATCGGATTGATTCTATTATTTTATCTTTTATTTGGAATAATAAAAGACCAAGAATTAGTAAATGTCACTTACAAAAGTTGAAAAAGGATGGAGGTCTCGCTTTGCCTAATTTAAGAATGTATTACTGGGCTGTTAATGTGCGATATTTGTCCTTTTGGTTACACTGGGTTGATAAGAATGATCGACCAATTTGGGTAGATTTAGAATTGAAAGCTGTGGAATAGTTTTATTTAACCTCGTTATGGGAGCTGCTTTACCTGTACAATTAGCTAAAGTTGCTAATTTAAATTTATACCCTGTGATTAAGCATTCTTTACAAAATTGGCTGCAGTTCCGTAATTTTTTTTAATCTTAAAGAAGTTAAACTTTGTAGTTTAATCTATCGAAATTACTTTTTTAAGCCTTCTTTAAGTGATCCAATTGTTTTACTTTGGAAAAATAAAGGTATTAGTTCTTTTCTGGATTTATTTAAAGAAGATAGACTGATGCCTTTTGAACAATTAGTTGATAAATATTCTCTTTCATACTTACACTTTTTACAATACCTTCAAGTTAGACATTTCTTACAAAAATATTTAAGTAATTTTCCTTACATATTGGATGCCGACCTGTTAGATACTATTACGAGTATGAACCCTTTGATGAAGGGTTCCATTGGAAGAATTTATAATTTACTATTACAATGGGATAAGCATCCTTTATTTAAGATTAAACAAGATTGGGAAAAGGAACTTAATTTGACTTTTATGACGGAAGACTGGACTTGGATTCTGAAGTTGGTTAACTCTTCTTCGATCTGTGCTAGCCATTCACTGATTCAATTTAAAACGGTACATCGTTACTATTTGATAAAGGAGAGATTGTCTAAAATGTTTCCTAATGTTGATAGTTATTGCGATAGGTGTAAAACTGAGACAGCTACACTGACACACATGTTTTGGTCCTGCTCTATACTGGAACAGTTCTGGAAGTTAGTTTTTTCTACAATTGCTAAAGCACTTAAAATTAATTTACAACCTCACAGATTTTTGGAATAATTCCTCAAAATATCTGCGGTATCTCTGTCTGACCAACATGTTATCGCATTTGTTACATTGATAGCTAGGAGGGCCATTTTGTTGAAGTGGAAGGATACATCAGCTCCCATTTTGTCACAATGGTTCTCTCAAGAGATGTTATGTCTTAGTTTGGAGAAAATTAGAAGTCGAACTTTTGAACCTATGTTTGATCTTGAGAAAAGGTGAGGTTCATTTGCTCATTCTATCATTTGAGTTAATTGATAGATTTCCTCCACGGCCTAATTGTAAATTTTTGGTATATATTTTTTTCTTGCTGCTGGTTTGATGTTTATCTTTAGAAGCTTTTTGTATGACGCATGGCTCTGGGGTTGAATGCCTAACAGGATTTTTTTCTCACTTTTTCTTGCTTAGTAGGGTTTTTTTTTCTTTTTTTTGTCACCAAAATTTTTTCAATCTTTAAAACAATGTTTCTTTTCTTGAGACATTGTAAGTGTTGCCTACTTTGATGTACTCTTGTTAATTTTGGATAATAATAATAAAAAGATTTGAAAAGAAAGTAAAAATACATCTCTATCTGGAAGGTGGTGAGTCAGTATCCTGGCAAAAAATACACCATGAAGACAAAAGAAAACTCCAACCAACTCCATGAAAAGGTTATTGAAAAGCACAAGTCAGGAGATGGACACAAGAAGATTTCCAAGTCACTGAATATCCCTTGGAGTACAGATAAGTCAATCATCAAGGAATGGAAAGAATATGGCACAGCTGTAAATCTGCCTAGAGCAGGCCATCCTCAAAAACTGAGTGACCGTGCAAGAAGGGGACTAGTGAAGGAGGCCAGCAAGAGACCTATGACAACTCTGGAGGAGTTACAAGCTTCAGTGGCTGAGGTGGTAGAGACTGCCCATACAACAACTGTTGCCCAGGTGCTTTACCAGTTGCAGCTTTATAACAGAGTAGCAAAAAGAAAGCCACTGTTGGAAAACAATCACGTGAAATCTTGGCTAGAGTTTGCCAGAAGGCTTGAGAGAGACTCTGAAGTCAGCTGGAAGGAAGAAGGTTCTATGGTCTGATGAAACCAAAATTAAGCTTTTTGGCTAATAGACTAAACACTATGTTTGGTGTAAGCGAAACATCGCACATCATCAAGAACACACCGTCCTTACCGTGAAGCATGGTGGTGGCTGCATCTTGCTGTGGAAATGCTTCACTGCAGCAGGTCCTGGAAGTCTTGTGAAGGTAGAAAGTAGAATTATTGCGGCAAAATAAGGGAAATCCTGATGCAGTCTGCAAGAGAACTGTGACTTGGGAGAAGATTTGTTTTCCAACAAAACAATGACCCTAAGCATAAAGCCAAAGCTACACAGGAATGACTTAAAAACAACAAAGTTAATGTCCTGGAGTGGACAAGTCAGAGTCCAGACCTCAATCCAACTGAGAATTTGTAGCTGGATTTGAAAAGGGCTATTAACTCATGATCCCCAGGCAATCTGACAGAGTTTGGGCAGTTCTGTAGAGAAGAATGGGGGAAAATTTCAGTGTCCAGATGTGCAAAGCTGATAGAGACCTATCCACACAGACTCAAGGCTGTAATTGCTGCCAAAGATGCATCTATGTATGACTATGACTATCTACTAAATACTGACTTGAAGGGAGTGAGTAGTTATGCAATCAATTATTTTGTGTTTTACATTTGTAATTCATTTAGATCACTTTGTAGAGATCTGTTTTCACTTTGACACGAAAGAGTCTTTTTCTGTTGATCAGTGTCAACAAGCCAAATTAAATCCACTGTGATTCAATGTTGTAAAACAATAAAACATGAAAACATCCGGGGGGGGGGAATACTTTTTATGGGCACTGTATGCTAGTGACAGTAAACCTGATTCTAATTCTGATTCACTTGCACCCAAAAACTCAGAAATGTGCAAGACCTTTTGTGTAGAATATGAAGCCCTTCCTCAAATCGGAGAGCTGGAATACTTGTATCAGAGAAATTCCTTTATGCTATAAAAACAAGCAGTAGTTGGGTTGCCTTGTAAGCTTTTCTAATTATTTGCATGGTAAAGTAAATGTTCGCAAATTAATCTTTAAAATGATGGTTCAGCTGAACTACTTGGACATTTATGCAGTAACAAGAGTAGATGGAACACGTCCAGAGATATTTGAGGGAATAGATAGAGGAAAGCTGCCTTGCAAAGTTTTGCTTATCTCATTTAACAATGGAACAACATAGGATGACTCAAAAAAGTGATATTTTTCTCCAATAGTGATACTTTGATGAGAAAATCCATTACAGAGGGACCTTTAATAGACTGTCAATAGAGCAGATATTTGCAGCTCTGCCAGACCACCGTTGTTTTCTGGAAAAAAATGCAAGCAGAACTCATATAATTTTCCAATAACATACAAGTCCTGAAGGGGGACTTGACCTGCAAATTCTTCTTCTGACTCTGGTATTCTGTGCTTGTGGGGGAGGGGGTTTGGAGGTTGACGATCGTGTTGCCGCCTTTTTTTCTTGGTTTCGTGGCTATCTGGAGAAGAAGAATCACAGTGTTTTATATGTTGATAATAAATAAATAAACCTTTGAATAGCTCAACAACTGACTTTACACCTTTTAAAAGAGTAAAGCAACCCAAAGATCAAAAATTAAAATTTGATACCGACCCACAACATAAGGCTGATCAAAGTGGCAGTGTTTTAAAAAGAACAGGGAGAGACAAAGAAGCTTAGAGAGGTCTAGACTAAAGGCAGTTAAATCTGACCATGTTAATTATGGCATGGTTAAAAAGAGAATTTGCCAACAGCCATACTGGACAAGTGAATTGATCCTGGAGGCCCATGAAACTTAATGACTCTGAGAAGTGGAATTTCACAAAATGATTCAGAGCCATCGTGGACATCAGCCTCCCCATCAACGAGAACATCTACAAGGCCATTTTTGAGGTGGTGCCTCATTAAGAAACTCCACATGCTTCCTCTCTAGTAGTATATCAGAGAGGAGGTACAGGAACCTGAAGACACCCACTCAACAATTTAGAAACAGCTTCTTGCTCTCTGCCATCAGATTTCTGAGTGGTATCAGTGAACACTATCTCACTATTTTTGCTCTATTTGCACTAATTTAACTATTTGTATATTTTTATTGTAATTTACATTTTATGTATTGCACCGTACGGCTGCGGCAAAACAATTTTCATGACATACAGTAAGTCAGTGATACTAAACCTGATTCTGAACTAGGAATAAAGCTGATAAAGCCTCACAGACAGGTGCTGGCAAAAGTCCCACTCCCTCATCTGCCTGATGCCAAAACTTTCTGAAGATGCCAGAACAACAAAAGAACCAAGACCAAGATTTCTACTGTCTCATCAGAAGTCTGCGACAGATAAGGAGAATGGGCAAAGAAACGGCAGATGGAATAGAGTGTCGGGAAGTGTACGGTCATACACTTTGGTAGAAGAAATGAAAGGGTTGACTATTTTCTAAATGGAGAGAAAGTACAAAAATTGAGGTGCAAAGGGATTTGGGAGTCCTGTGCAGGATTCCCTAATTTGCAGGTTGAGTCTGTTTGTAAGGAAGGTAAATGCAATGTTAGCATTCATTTCAAGAAGACTAGAATATAAAAGCAAGGATGTAATGTTGAGGCACTAGTGAGGCCTCACCTGGAGCATTTGAACAGCTTTGGGCCCCTTATCTTAGAAAGGGTGTGCTGAAACTGGAGAAGGTTCAAAGGGAGTTCACGAAAATAATTCCAGGAATGAACGGCTTGTCATGTGAAGAGTGCTTGATGGCCCTGGGCCTGTACTCACTAGAATTCAGAAGAATGAGGAGAGTTCTCATTTAAACCTATCAAATGATGAAAGGCCTTGATAAAGAGGATGTTTCCTGTGGTGGGAGAGTCTAAGACCAGAGGACACAGCCTCAGAATAGAGAGGAGTCTTTTTAGAACAGAGATGAGGAGGAATTTCTTTAGCCAGCCAGTGGTGAATCTGTGGAATTCTTTGCCACAGGCAGCTGTGATGGCCAAGACTTTATGTATATTTAAGGCAGTGGTTGATAGATTCTTGATTGGTCAGGGCATGAAGGGATATGGGGAGAAGGCAGGAAACTGGGGCTGAGAGGAAAATTGCTTCAGTTGTGATGAAATGGCAAAGCAGACTTGAAGGGCCAAATGGCCTAATTCTGTTCCTGTATCTCATGGTCATCAACTATAAAATGACAAAACACAACAGAACACATCAGCTCACCTGGCCTCTTCTTAGTTGTAGATACTGCTCGGTAACAGGCCCTTCTGATCTAATGAGCCTGTTCCGCCCAATTACACCGATGAGACTAATTACCATAAAAAACCATGGTGTGATGAAAAGAGCAACTGGAAGAAACCCATGTAGTCACAGGGAGAATGTACAAACTCTATACAGAGAGAGGCAGAATTGAACCCAGGTCACTTGTTCTTGTGAGATGGTTTCATTCTGGAAATTTATAGCCTCATCTACCTCCATTCAACCTGCCATATTGATGCTCTTGTGATCTTGTACATCTTGGTTGTCTTCATGAGGGCTTCTCATTTGATCTTTGACCAATAACACTCCCAGTCTTTTAATACCCCATCCCAGAAACCCGTCATGTGTATATAGCATGGTTTGCCGCAAAAGATTTACAAAGAGTTGGAACAGACAGAATAATTTACAAAATGCCTATGAGATAGCTTTTTGGAGCAGCTCGTTGTTGGACTTACAAGTGGATCATCTAGTCTGGATTAGGTGTTGTGTAATGAACCAGAATTGATTAGAGAGCTTAAGGTAAAGGAACCCTTGGGGGTAGAATGATTATAATATGATAGAATTCACCCTGCAATTTGAGAAGGAGAAACTAGAGTCAGACAAATCTGAATTATAATGGAGGGAAGGAAATAACAGAGGCATGACAGAGGAGCTGGCAAAAATTGACTGGAAGGGAACACTAGCAAAAATGATGGCAGGGCAGCAATGGCTGGAGTATCTGGAAGCAACATCCCAAAAAAAAAGATGTATTTTAAAGGTAAAATGATGCAACCATGGCTGACAAGAGAATTCAAAGCCAATATAAAAGCCAAGGAGACAGCATGTAATAGAGCAAAAATTAATGGGAAGTTAGAGGATTCAGAAGCTTTTAAAAACCAACAGAAGGCAACTAAAAACATCATAAAGCAGGAAAAGGTGGAATAGTAAGGTAAACAAGCCAATATTATAAAAGAGGATACAAAAAGTTTCTCCAGATATATAGTGTAAAAGGGAAGCGAGAGTAGCTATCGGATTGCTAGAAAATTATGCTGGAGAGGTAGTAATGAGGGACAAGGCAATGGTTTACAAACTGAGTAAGTATTCACTGTGGAAAACACAAGCTTCTTTGGAAGTTTGAGTCTGTTGGAGGGACAGACAGTGTGAAGTTGTCATTACTAAGAAGAAGGTGCTTGGGAAACTGGAAGGTCTGAAGGTAGATAAGTCACCTGGACCAGATGGTCTACATCCCAGGGTTGAGATTGTGGAGGCAATAGTAATGATCTTTCAAGAACCATTTGATTCTGGCATGGTTCCAGAGGAACAGAAGATTGCAAATGTCACTGCACTCTTCAAGAAGGGACAGAGGCAGAAGAAAGGAAATTATAGGCTAGTTAGTCTGACCTCAGTGGTTGGGAAGATATTGGAGCTGATCGTTAAGGATGTACTTTAGGGATACTTGGAGGCACGTGATGAAATAAGCTGTAGTCAGCATGGTTTCCTCAAGGAAAAATCTTGCCTGACAAATTTGTTGGAATTCTTTGAAGAAATAACAAGCGGGATAGACAAAGGAGAATCAGTTGATGTTGTGTACTTGGATTTTCAGACGGCCATTGACAAGGTGCCATACGTGAAGCTGCTTAACAAGTTAAGAACCCATGGTATTAGAGGAAATATAATAGAGCAGTGGCTAATTGGCAGGAGGCAAAGAGTGGGAATAAAAGGAGCCTCCTCTGGTTGACTACGGTGACTAGTAGTGTTTTGGAGGGGTCTGTGTTGGGTCCGCATCTTTTTACGTAACACATCAATGATTTGGATGACGGAATTGATGGCTTTGTGGCCAGGTTTGCAGGCAATATGAAGATATGTGGATGGGGCAGGTAGTTTTGAGGAAGCTACAGAAGGACTTACTCAGATTAGGAAAATGGGCAAAGGAGCAGATGGAATGCAGTGTCGGGAAGTGTATGGTACACACTTTGGTAGAAGAAATAAAACTAGTAACTATTTTCTAAAAATGGAGAGAAAATTCAAAAATCTGAGATGCAGAGTGACTTGGGAGTCCTTGTGCAGGATTCCCTAAAAGCTAATTTGCAAGTTGAGTCAGTGGTGAGGAAGGTAAATGTGATGCTAGCATTCATTTTGAGATGACTAGAATATAAAAGCAAGGATGTAATGCTGAGGCTTTATATAGCTCTGTTGAGGCCTCATTGAAATATTGTGAGCAGTTTTGGCCCCTTATCTAAGAAAGGATGTGCTGACTTTGGACAAACTTCAAAGGAGGTTTACGAAAATGATTTCGGGATTGAAAGGCTTATCATATGAGGAGCGTTTGATGGCTCTGAGCCTGTATTCACCGGAATTCAGAAGAATTGGGGAGGGGGAGATCTCATTGAAACCTATCGAATGTTGGAAGGCCACAAAACAGTGGATGTGCAGAGGATGCTTCCTATGGTGGGGGCATCTAATCTAGAGGACACAGCCTTAGAATAGAGAGGCATCCTCATAGAACGGAGATGAGAAGTAATTTCATCAGCCAGATAGTGGTGAATCTGTGGAAATCATTGCCCAGGCAGCTGTGGAGGCCAAGTCATTGGGTATATTTAAGGCCGAAGTTGATAAGATTCTTGATTAGTCAGGGCATGAAAGGATACAGGGAGAAGGCAGGAGACAGGGGCTGAGAGGGAAATAGATTAGCCATGATGAAATGGTGGAATGGACTCGATGGGCCAAATGGCCTAACCTATATCTTGTGGTCTTATGATCTGATAACCATAGAACATAATCTAAAGATCAACCTGGAGAAATATGCAGTGATTCAGTTTGGAAGGTCAGGTCTGAAGGCAGAATACAAGGTCGGCAGGATTCTTAGCAGTGCGGAGAATAGAAGGATCTTGGGGCTCACATCTATACATCCTTCAAAGCTGCCATGCAAGGGTGTTTAAGGAGACATCTGGTCTGTTGGCCTTCATTAGTTGGGGGATTGATTTCAAGAGCCATGAGGTAATGTTGCAGTTCTCTAAAACCCTGGTTAGACCACACTCGGAATATTGTGTTCAGTTCTGGTCACCTTGTTACAGGAATGGTGTGGAAGCTTTCGAGAGGGTGCAGAGGAGATGCTGCCAGGATTAAAGGACATCCTTATGAAGACAGGTTGAATGAGCCAGGGCTTTTCTCTTTGGAGGAGGATGAGAGGAGGCTTTCAATAGAGGTGTACAAGATGATAAGAGGTATAGATTGAATGTACAGCCAGTGACATTTTCCTTTGGTGGAAGTGGCTAATCATTATAAGGCGATTGGAGGAAGGTATATGGGAGATGGCAGAGGTAGTTGTTCTTCTATACGGAATTGTTGGTGTATAGAACACACTGTAACGGATGGTGGCAGAGGCAGATACATTAGACACATTTAAGAGACTCTTAGCTAGGCACATGGATGAAAGAAATGGGGAGAAAAAGATTAGATTGATCTTACAGTAGGTTAAAATGTTGACACAACATCGTGGGCTGAAGGGCTTGTACTATGCTGTACAGTTCTATGTGATAATGAGTGGGGATAACTGCACCTACGAATCTACTTGCAATGTATTTAACATTGTGGTTAGGCTAGCAAATCTTGTTAAGGTGGTTTGTAAATAGGAGACTCAGTCAATGATACTGAGACCTGAGGAAGGTGACCAAATATATAGGCTTTGAGGAAGATCTTCAAGTTAGTTCATGAAGTAGTAAATTCAAAAATAATTGATCAGCATAGCATTGTCTTAATTTTATTTAGCCTGAGATGTTTAAAACTATAACAGGTACAGTGGGAAGAAATTGCTTCCTCTGTAGAAAGGTGAGTCAAGTTGGTGACATAAGGAATCACAAGTGTACAAAAGAATGATAGTTATCTAATAAATATAATTTATCAAGAATACATTTTTTTAGATATCTACAAGTTAGAAATTTCCTAAGTACCATACTTTCTTCCTTTCCAATGCTTCCTCCTACATATATTTTAGATACTATAATTAACCTTAATCCATGTCAGAAAGGTGCATCGGCTATTATTTATAATATTATTATGAAACTTAGCTCCATTTGATAAGATTAGGTCAGATTGGGAACAAGAATTGGGATCTATTATTTCCGTGGATGACTGGGGTCAGATTTTACAATTAGTCAATACTTCCTCTATCTGTGCTAAACATTCCCTAATTCAATTTAAAATTGTTCATAGAGCACATATGTCCAAAGATAAATTAGCTCGCTTTTATTCTCATATTAATCCTTTTTGTGATAGATGTCCGGGGCAGATAGCTTCTTTAACTCATATGTTTTGGTCTTGTCCTACTCTGGAAACTTTTTGGAGAGACATTTTTAATATTATTTCCAAGATATTGAATATAGATATCTCTCCTCACCCTATTACTGCTATCTTTGGACTACCTAAAATTTCCAGTAATCTCTCTCCTTCAGCCCGTAGAATGATTGCATTTCTTACTTTAATGGCGAAAAGATGTATTTTACAACATTGGAAAGAGCTTAATGCTCCAACTACCTTTTTTTGGTTTTCTCAGACGATATTATGCTTGAATTTGGAGAAAATTAGAAGCAATCTTTATGACTCTTCAAATAAATTTGAACAGAACTGGAGATCTTTTATTCAATATTTTCATTTAATGTAATATATACTCTTCTTGTTTTTTTTTACTGTTTTTAATGGAGGTCGGGATTGAGGACGTGATTTTAAGTTTTTTTAACTCTGTTTGGTTTCAAGTTAGCCCATTGCTTTGCTTTTAGTTAGTTGCACGGTGGGTTTTTTTGGGGGGGTTTTTTTTTCCTTTTCTCTATTGATATATATACATAAAAATTAATATACTGTTATGTTACCTTGGTATGTTATGTTTAAATTACATTGTTTGTATTATTTTTTTTGTATTAATATCTCCTGTAATTTTATTATATTCTAACAGTGTATTAGTGCCTATATGGCTTACCTTTTTGTATACTTATTCAATAAAAAGATTTAAAAAGATAGGGGAAAAAAAAAAGAATTGATAGAAATATGACCATCTCCCTGGGATAATTGAAGCTTTCAACACTGAAAGATTAGAGCAAAAAGTTATGGAGTAAAAGCAGATGAAACAATGTTGAGGGACACATGGTCTGATTGATGAAACAGAATCGAGAGTAAATCAACTGCTCTAGAGTTTCCATTAGTGGCACTAATTCATGCAGTTAGGCTTAGCACAACGTCTCCCAAAATAAATCTGCTCAACCATCTGACACCATTTCATTCTGTCGTTTTATTTACTTCAAAATAATTTCCGTACAAAGTATATTTATAAAACACACTGAGATCATGAAAGCACCTGACACTGCTAACTGACCGACATTAAAAACGGCCACCATCCTTGGACTAATTAATTCTTTTAACCTTCTTTGTTGTTCTTTCCTCTCCTTGACCCCTTCTTGGTTTTGGAAAGGACATTTGAACAGCAATCGCAAATCCAACGACCTGAAAAAGGTTTGAAAGAATGCTTCAAACTAGATGTTAAAGATACAATGCACATACCCAGCTTCTCCCTAAAACTGGGATCAGTGGGAACAAACCATGAACAAGAAGTCAATAACAAGAGAAGGCCGTTCTATATCGGCTCTCAATCAACTTGGCTTCCTTAGAGTATTGATCTGGGTCAACCACGGATGTTGAGCCCGAGCTGTCCACGTGATACATCAGCCAGTACTCAAGCCAGTGCTGTACGATAGAGAGAACAAGCTGTTGCCCACACAGCAGACATCCCCTCGCTACACAGCTGACAAATCCAAACGAATGGCAAAGACCGATACAGTTTGGCACCAGCGGTGTCGCAGGAGTTTCCAGTCAGCATTGAACTCAATGTAGGGCTGCCTTAGGGACTCCAGCTCTGGATTTCTCCCTGGGGATTACTCCTGAAGCCATCCCCGTGAGTGGGTATAGCGGCAAGGCAGAGGAGGTTTGAGATCAGTTTTCCTTCTCCTAGATGAGCTCCAACCACACCTGATGAGCATCATCTGCCCGATGTGACTGGTTTCAGGGTGCCAATAACCCACCTTTGCCCTTCTCCTGTCAGTAGAAACAGTTCCCTTGGGCTTAGTAGCTAAGCCCACATGAAGGCCAGGAGCTAGACTTTGTTGTCAGAGGCCATTTGAGAGGCATGCCATTGGGAGCAATTAATAGATAGTGGGAGCTTCCTGCACTACCTCCCCTGGCTATGATAACCTTAAGGAAATGCTTCCTGTAAAATTGCTCGTCATCAGCCCAAATATGGAACAAAAAAGGAGCCGGAACTATCAGTAACTCAGAAACTTACGTGAAGTTTTATGTGCAAAAAATTTTAATTTGTTCTGTTAATTATATTGCTTAACTAATATCATTTGTTATTCAAATACAAACTGCAACAATGATCACAACTATGTTATTTAGAATTAGGTATGGTGTATTCCACAATAAAACAACTCTGCCCTTGCCACCAAGAACTAAATTTTAGAGGCCCACCAATCAAAAATGTCGCCATGAACTATTTTTTTGGAGACCTCAACTACCAATCAGAAAATTAAGTCCTGCTGAAGGATCTCGGCCCAACATATCATTAATTCATTTCCCTCCATGGATGCTGCCTGACCTGCTGAGTTCCTCCAGCATTTTGGGTGCATGTTGCTCAAAAATTTAAGATAGGTTTCTTGTTTGTTGAACAACTTCATTAATCACATTTTCAGTTCAGAGGAATGTTTGCAATTATGCAACTCACAGTAACCTACATACATCAATAGTTGCCATACCCCGCCCTCGTGTGAATTACCTGAGGGGATGGCAGAGACTCCTACGCAGAAGGTGTGATACCCACGGTCACACTTATCACAGAACATCATCTCCTCCTCGTGATGTGGCTGACCACAGACAATGCACGTCTTGCATTCCATACACTGCCATGGATAGGTTTTGATTACAGCCACTAACTCCGAAACCATATCCAGACAGGATGGGTGTCCTAAAGGAAACATCAGCAAGTTATCCACTCAGAAAGCATGCACCTTATTTTTAAAAAGGATCAGTAAACAAATGACTTTTACATTAGAAATTACAATTAAAAAAAAAATAATTCGAACTTCTACAAATTTGTCCTGAACTTTTAGAATTTATGAAGGACTTAAGGCATGGAAAGAGGCTGTTCAGACTAAAACATCTATGCCAGTGTTTATGCTCGAGTCTAGCAACCTGGAAATAGGCCTCTCAGCACACCCACTCATTTCCTCCTGACCCTCACCACCCAGGACATGCCCTCATCTCATTGCTACCCTCAGGGAGGAGGTCCAGGAGCCTGAAGACACACACTCAATGTTTTAGAAAGAGCTTATTCCCCTCTGTCACTAGATCTCTGAATGGTCCATGAACCCATGTACACTACCTCACTATTCCATTTTTGCACTATTTACTTACTTGTATTATATAAAGTAACACATTTCACGACTAATGATTCTGAAGCTCTAATTTACACTGATTCTACACTGATCCAATTTTTTTTTAATTTCCCCAGATTTCTCCCCACCAGCTAATGCTAGATTCTACTCAGATGTAAGGCAATTCATAACTGACCAATCAACATGTCTTTGAGAGGAAACCAGAGCACCTGACTGATTGAAAACCAGTCAGTCAGGAAGAGCGTGCAAACTTCACATGGACAGCACCCATGTTCACGATTGAACCAGGGTCACTGGAGACTTTAGGCAGCAGCTCTACCAGCTACCCTACCGTGGAACCCCTGAGCTACGACCATGTTATCACAAATGAACATCTTGTCCTAACTGACAACACACAACCTCTTGTCAATCCCTTTCAACATACCCTGTCAACGTACCTTGTTACTCCTCATGCTGCTCACATACTGCCCATTTACACTACGAGCAGTTCACCTCGACAACCTCTGGTGCCGTGATCCACATTTTAACCACTCTCCTCAGTTCAGAAGATTTAAAACCATAGGACATACTGTGAGAGCAGAACTAGGCCATTCAACCCATCGAGTACGCTCCACTATTCAAACCTGGCGATTTATTTTCCCTCTCAAGCCCATTTCCCGTCAACTTTGACACTCTTACTGACCAAGAACCTATCAGTCTTTGTTTTAAATGCACCCAATGGCTTGGCTTCCACAGCTGTCTGTGGCAATGAGTTCCACAGATTCACCATCCTCTGGCTAAAGAAATTCTTCCTCATCTCTGTTCCAGATGGACGTCCCTCTATTTTGAGGTTGTTCCCTCTGGTCCTAGATACCCCAATATTGGAAACAACAGTTTAACAGCAAGAAATTTAAAAAGTCTGGTATTGGACTTGCCACAAGTGGAAACATCTTCTTTAGATCCATATTAATAAAATACATTTGCAATGTTAAAGCATTTGCACTTTAGTGATATGGTTACCAAAATATTGCATGGTTAAATACAAAAAAAAAAGATTGCTGAGGACTTATTATTTTGTACCTGTATCATCTTTAATTAAATACTAGTTCCTTAAATAAAAATTTGAAAAAAGCTAATGCAGTTTAACTTTCATCACATCCTCTCTGCCAGAAACCGCATGTAATCAAGATGATATTGGCGGGTCATGATTTATCACGAGTAATATGAAGTATTAGCTCCCTGTCATCACACTGGTACCTTGTTATCCAGTTCAGTGACATGGTTGTTTTCAAGGCAAAAGAAAGTGCGGGAGATGTTACATTCAAGACAGAATGATTTCACCGGCTGATTCAGGCCAACTTACCACTGTTGTCGCACTGGGAGCAGTGTATGAGTGCCTCAGGTTTGTTTTTCTTGTTGGATTCTCTACCCTTTAGACAAATCCCACATATTGCATTTGGAATGCTTTTAGGCTGGAAGGGCAATAGTTAGAACAGCACTGTAAAAATTATGTCACTTGAACCTAGTAGACCAGAACACAGAGCAAGGGCTCACAGGAGCAAAGAGAATCCAGGCTTTAAAAGAGTTTCTTTCTTCTGGATGTAAAAATACAAACCAGCAAATCTAAATTAAATGTGTATCTACCGTAAAGATTATATTGATAACTATTTAAAGGCACATACTAAAAAATAAGAAAATGGTATACTTAGAGCATGCATAGACAGAATAAGCATAATCTATACAATCTTTGCAAGGAAGATTTGGGAAAGGCTAAACAGCCTGAGCTACTTAGCTAGCAAACTGTAATTAATAAAACAAAGATCTCTACAATGAATAGTGACAAAAATTCAGATACTGTACACTAATTTGGAATTCGTAGAGGAAAATAAGAACATTTTTGGAACATTATAACGAAATTCACATACTTGGATACATTTTTGTTCCCAAACTAATTTTTTTTCTGAAAAATGCAAAAGCGCACAGATATAAATTGCATGTGTATGAAACATCTTATATCCTTCATGTTTGCATCACCTTTACCATAAGCAAAAGAAAGGCTTTTTTTTTAAGATCAAGAAGCAAAAATCTACAAGCATGTGTTTGCCAGCACACTTCTGTTACCAACAGCATTTAAAGTCAATGTATATGTATTTATAAATTCACATGATCTCACAGAGGGAGAAGAAGTAAAGTGTTGAGCCTAACCACCTTAACAACAGGAGTAATACATGGTTTAACATTTCTAATAAAACTGTGACAAAGGTGAATGGCATCATTAGACTATCACATCTTGTGAAGAAACTAATAAAATGCACCAAGTTTATTCTCCTCATCCCTCTTAGAACAACCCGACTTACAAAATAGATAACTTTATAACATGAGTCAAAGGACTGATCTTTACTCCATTGATTTTACCCTTCTTAATCCAGGATGTTTAAGACTGTTCCACATGGGATGTGCTCGTGATTGGGCTACACTAAGGTTCAGGCTTAGAAGACAGAGTAGGAATGAACAGGTTATTTTCAGCATGGCAAAGAGTAACTGGTGGAATATTAAAAGAATCTGAGCCGAGGGCTCAGCTACTTACAGTCTATAAAGATGTGAGGATGAAATGTAAGTTATCTAATGCTGGTAGGAAGGTATAACATGAAGAAGAAGTAAAGAAAAAAAACGATTTATAAAATAACAGAGAGATATAAAGGTAGCAGATGGAATATGATATGCGAAGTATTGTAAGAACTTGGCGGGAATATTGGAAATAACATAAAATACCATAAGATTTTTTTTAGTGTGACCAAGATACTCGTTTGGAAACAAATTCAGTATTGTGTTTTTTCCTACGCAGAGAGCCTACTGCATTTAGAATCACCGAGTGATTTCCCATTCAAGTAGAAACTGGTTGTGAGTTGACTTAACTAGACACTCGCTAGTGGAATGACAGGATCACAGACTGATTGCTCCAATTTAGAAGTATGGGACTAGGAAGTTCAGAGGGATTTTGGACACCTTTGTACAAGCGTTACAGAATCAAAAACATTTGAGGGTGGCAAGGCAGCATAACGCTTTTACAGCGCGGGTTCAGTTCGGCCACAGTCTGTAACGATTTGTACGCTCTCCCTATGACTGCGTGGGTTACTGCTGGTGCTCCAGCTCCCTCCCACGTTACAAAGACGTACAGTATGGGTGAGTGGATTAATTGGTCTCATGGGTGTAATTGGGCAACATGGGCTCGTTGAGTTGGAAGTTCCTGTTACTGTACCGAATCTCTAAATAAAAATAAAGTAAGCCAAATACATTAAGCATTTAGGAAAACAATTTGTATTTCATTGCATGAGGTTTAGTGTAAGGTAAGAAATTGCTGCGTTTACGCGGTTGAGGCAGCAAACAGAGCACTGGAATATGGACAAAGCAAAGGCAAGAAACACTGGCTTTAGATTAATTCCTGAGAACAGATGAAAATAGAAATGTGCCAATATTCTCTGACGTACAGAAGAGTGAGAGGCAGTCACATTAAAGAATCAGAGGTATGTAGTGATGGGAAGTGGATTTGATCTGCAATGTCAGACATGATATTGAATGGCAGCGAAGGTATGAGGGAGAAAGCAATTGAAAAGCTTGTTTTGTTAGTCAAATTTTGAAAAATTCTTGAAGAAAATCTTTTATTTTTTTTAAATTTGAAAAGTAGTTAATTGAGTGTGCTATACGAAGAGAGAGTAGACAGGATCAGATCATGATGTTGTCCATCAAGCCTGGTAATCTCATTGCTCTAAGTGACTGAAGACTGAAGAACATAATGTATGCCATCATCCTCCAATCCATGCACTCATTTCTGGAGAGAAAACAAAACCCCTCTTAAGACTTTTCATAACTTGTTTCCACTGCTCTCTAAGGAAAATTTTCTGTGTAAAATTGTTAATTGTTAATTACATATTGGAAGTTTGCTGTGAGCCCAGACATATACACCATACTGCATTCAACTCATTGACTGACCAGAGCTGTCAACAGAGACCACTTCAAAAACTTGTCAAGCACATACGTAAGACAAAGATCAGTAAACTGATTTCACGAGTTATCCCCGGTAAATCAAATAATTTACACTAAATAATTCACATTCTAGTACACTATTAGTACTGCCGCCATCTCAACATTAATGCAAGTCACCCAAAAGAACTGATTCTGGGCTGTTGATAGTCTATGTTAGGCTTATCTACTATTCACTCTTCTAAAAGATGACAGAGGCACTCTTAAAATCGGCTCAATGTTTTATTAAAAAAAAGTAGTTCAGATGTTAAAAGTTTACATCAAAAATTTGGTAACAACTAGAGGCTGTGGAACTGAAACAGTACCTCTCAAATATCACACTATAAAATTAACTCTACAGTTTGGAAACTATTCAAACAATGAAACAACTATATCTTTTTACAGTTCTGATTACTCATCTACATTTTATTTTTCAGAAAACTGACATAAAACCCAATGTCTAAACATTAAACATTATACGGTTGACTATACTGATAGCCGGTGCAGCAGCCCTCAGCGATATCAGAAAGAACAGTTCAGTTTGGTTGTAACCTTCTTTTTCAGCTTCTCTCCAAGTTCTGAAATTTTAGCTGAAACTGATCAATAAATTATGATCATTCTACAGCCATCAACACAGACATGAACAGCTACATATTTTTTTTAAAAAGTGCTTATATGCATAGGATGCAAGGTATTGAAGTATTCTGTACCTGTGTTGGTTATGTAGTCTGGTTTGAAAAAGTGCAGTGTGACAGATGGCAATGAGAAATGTTACTTAGTGCTGAGAGTTTTAGAAAGTTAATGTCATGTTCTTGTAGCCTAATAATACTGCACTTACAATGGCCAAGAACAAAATGCTAATGCTGTAAGTTGAAAGTACATAATAACACACAGATGTATAAACTATAACTGAAATTCTCAAAAGCTCTGTCGAAGCTCAGCAAGTCACTTTCACATTTGCAATGTGACTTCACAAGGGACTCGTGTTTCAGAAATTTTCTGTCTATGGTTGGAACCTATGGTTACAATGTGCCAGAGTAATTCGTGATTAAGTCCAGCTACTTTTTCCAAATATATTTAGTCACAAGATGTGGGCATTGCTATCTGGATCAGCATTTATTACCCAACTATCTCCAACTGAAAGCTTGTTAGGCCATTTCAGAGGGCAGCAAGGAGCCATCTACATTGCTATGAATCCGAAGACACTCACAGGCTAGAACGTACAGAGATGGCAAATTTCCTTTTATGATAAACACTGGAGAGTACTCAAATGTGTCTCCTGCAAGGGTGTACCATAACAAGTTGTGATACAAGAGTGAGGAGGAACTGTGGATGAGGAGTGCGAGGAGAGTGCGAACAAAACAGCATTGGGAAGGCTACAGTGTGGGACTGACGCTTACAGAATAACACAGTAAGTATCCAAAACTGCAGACTTGGAGATGCAAGCCAAAATCAAAAACATTTGGGAAATTTAAATGGATCTTATTAAATAAAAAAACTGTGATAGAGAGTTAGCACCCATTTCTACAACAATCTGGCAATTTCGGAGTTTATGCTGGGATTTCAACTCAATCTCCAAAACAGAAGTCTTGTTATGACCTTGCATTTCATGTCCATCTGCGTGGATGCATGATCTCTGTAACACACACAAAATGCTGGAGGAACTCAGCAGGCCAGGCAGCTTCATGGAAATGAATAAGAGTTGACATTTCAGGCCAAAGGAAGGAGGAAGATGCGAGAATAAGAAGGTAGGGAAAGGGGGATGGAGATAGAATATGATTGGTGAAGCTGGGTGGGCAGGGAAGGGGGAATGAAATATGAAGCAGGGAGGTGATGATGGTAAAGGGCTGGAGAAGGAATTTAATAGGAGAGGAGAGTGGACCACTGGAGGTGCTCTGGGGCAGGTGAGGAGAAGAGGCAGGAGGCCAGAGTGGAGAACTGAAGAGGAGGGAAGGGGGAGAGGAAAAAATTACCTGAAGCTGCAGAAATCAATTATTGACACTTTCTCTGTAACTCTTCTGCATAGTCAGTGTCTTATGTTGTACTATTCCAATGCACTGGAAAGTGACATAATCTGTATGAACTATATGCAAGTTTTCATGAACTTCAGTATGTGTGACAATAATAAACCAATTTAGTAATTTAATCATTACGTTATGCTTTAACCTTCAATCTTCTGATGCTGTCTTTCCCAACACTGTTCTGTTTCCACTCTGTTTCCAGTCCTGGTCCGTAGTCCCTCCACAGCTTCACTCATCACAAGTTGCTAGCGTGCGGCTGTGAGAGACACACACTGGAGTATTCTCCAACGTGTCAATGATGCGCCAATATTTTTTAAATATATAAAATGTTAAGTGGTAAATAATCCCGCAGCACAGAAAACCATTTCATGCATCTCAGACAAAGCAGTACACCTTCGCATCAGCCAAGGTTATGCATTCCGGCCCCAGTGCGGGGTTTGAAGCGATGACCTGCTGAAAGCTGTGAGAGCAGGCTGAAAGGTTACGTGCTACTATTGGGGAAAAAAAACTTTATCTCCCTCAGCATCGCAGCATCTCCTTACAAATTTTACTTCAAAAACTACGGAACAACACACCTAATGCATTCTGGTTATAATATCCAAAACTACTAACCAGCTATCTAGATCAGTAAAGAGACTGGCTATTGGGACTTCTTTGCCTTGTGCACAGCAGCACGGCAACATTAACCATTAACTAACTTGTGACAGCACAAGGACGCAGTGTTTCATAACCATTTCCTGTGCCAAACTGGAACAGTAGACAAATGTAGTTATTCAAACTGAATACAAATCCTCAGTTCCCAAATTTAAGCACTCCGTTAATGCCAACAGCTGCCAAAGCCCGGAGCTCTGGAATTTGTTCCCTAAAACTCTTTCCTTCCTCCCTACCACCCTTTTCTGTGATGTTCTGATGAAATCTGTCCTAATATTACATGTATTCTTCATCGAACCATCGTGCTGAGAAGTGCATTGGGAAGAGCACTGTATAAATTTAGCTCATTGTTTCATGGCAACCAGTCAAATAATTTAAATAAGGAACACCCATTTCAAAATACTGCTTACAATGCCATCATAAAGTAACATTACATTGATGCTCCTTCAGCAATCCACAGCTGAAAAGGAAAAAGGAATATTAAACCTTAGTCAATTAAGTTACTGTCTCTATTTCAAATTCAGGGAGAAAACTGTATGTCTGGCTGCTAGCACAGAATGCAGTGATGAGGACTGGCTAGTGTTCTACTCATTTTCACACATCCATCTCCATTGACAGTGAAAATTTAGCGTGAGTGACAAAAGATACATATTTACCCCACCCCTCACCCCATTGCCCCACAAAGATTTTTCAAATAACATTCAACTCTTAAATTCACATTTGTAGCGCCCTGTTCTGTACAGGACATTAATGTTTAAATACAGTTTGCGTAGAAAACTGGAAAACCAAGTTCAGGTCAATGCTACACTCTGAATTAGAACAAAACATTCTCCTCAGGCAGAGGGAAATGTTATTAACAGATTTCTTGGCTCAAGCTTGTCCTGTGGGCTAATGGAGATACATAAAAACCAACAGTGGTGTGAAACTGTAGTAATTACTAACACAAGGCGCCACTTCAGACAAACTGTTTTCCTGCCACAGTTTTGAGGCAAGCAATTCCAATTCCAAGGCTATTTGTTAATCAAAAGTTATAATCTTCAGGTGTATTTGGAGGTGGCACGGTTCAAAGGAAAAATCAAAAAAGTGTCATCCTGTGCCCAAAATCAAGGCAGTAAGTCTGTCACTCCCACTGTTTAATTAAATATTAGAACAAACAAACTTTTAGAATGTCAGAGCAACACACATCAAAGTTGTGTGTTGCTTGAATTTTCAGCATCTGCAGAATTCCTGTTGTTTAGAATGTCAGATGTCCTTTTTTCAGTAGGAGTGAAATTATCTCCTGACATCTCAGTGTCCCATAACCTTGCGTAAAAGCAACATCTTGGTAAAAGCTTTACATTTAAAAATAAATGTTTAAGCACTAAAAAATGTAACATTTGACACCAAGGAAAAATGTCATAGGGTACTGTGGCTGTTTAGTGTAAAAGGTAAAATGTGAATATTTATCAAATAAAAAATAAATTAATGCCAATTTATACTGCTCTCAAAATGTGCCAAATGCCAACAATCTTCTGTTTGGATTTTGGCAAAAATGCAGCAAATATCTGAAAATTTCCCTCCAGATTTTCCCACTTTCTTTTTTCATAAATGATATCCCATTTTGCATTCAGAGTTTGAATGGAAGAGGGAGATGCCTGGTTAAGTGGAAGGCTCTTAAAGGTGATTCAGGAAGAGTTCACGGCCGGTGTGTTCCTATCAGAGTGAAGTCAAGACTGGCAGGATTAGAAACCCTGGGATGACAAGGGTTATTGGGGCTCTAGTGAGGAAAAAGTTATGTAAGTCAGGAATGGGAAGTCGGGATCAAGCAAATCCCTTGACTACAAAGAACCTAGGAGTATGCTTACGGTGTAGGAGGGCTAAAAGGGGACACAGGATATCCCTGGCAGATAAGATGATGGAGAATTCTAAAAGATTTTGTGTAAATTAACAGCAAAAAGGTACTTGGAAAGACAGCTAGTTTCCTCAAAGACCAACGTGGTAACAGATTGGTGAAGTCACGGAAAATGGATGAAACCTTGAGGTCTTTTTACCATTTACTGTGGGGAAAGATATAGAAGGTAGGGAAAAGTAGAGTGACATCCTGAAATTTGTCAACAGTACAAAGGAAGGTGGTCTTGAAGCTTATAAAGGTGGATAAATCCTAGGATACTACGAGAAGCAAGGGAGGAGATTGCTGGGGCCTTGGAAGAGATTTTTATCTTCGTTAGTCATAGGAAAGACCACAAGTCTGGAGGGTGGCCAATGTTGTGCCTTTGAGAAGGGCTTCAAAGACAAGCCAGGGAACTGCTGAGCCTTATACCAGTGATGGGGAAGTTACTGGAAGTGATTTTGAGTAATAGGATTTATTCTTAGTTCTAAGACTAGGATTGGTTAATGATAGCATGTCTTTGTTTGTTGGAGATCAGATCTTACAAATTTGATTGACCTTCTTCAAGGAGGTGACAAAGAGGATGGTGGATGTTGTCTTCAAGGACCATTGCAGGGCTTTTGACAATGTCCCACACAATTGGCTGGTTCAGAAGGTTAGAATATTTAGGATTCAGGGTGAGATAGCAAATTGGATACATCATTGGTTTTGTGGTTGAGTGGAAGAGGTAAAGGATTGAAGAAAAAGGAATCTGATAGCCAAGGGCCGTGGACCAGGGAAGAAAGGGGAGTAGGTGGGCAGGTGAGGAGAACAGAAATGATGGCTACTGACCCATTTAAATTCTACTTTCCTTTCCTATTCTGACATGTCTGTCAATGTCCTCCTCCACTGCCACAATGAGGCCAATCTCAAGTTTGAGGAGCAACAACTCACATTCCGTCTGGGTAGCCTCCAACTTGATGGCATGAACATCGATTTAGGTAATTTCTCCACCCTCCCTTCTTCTTTCTTTTTCCATTCCCCATTCTGGTTCCCCTCTCACTCCTTCTCCTCAAATACCTATCAGTTCCTTCTGATGCCACTCCTCCTTCCCTTTCTTCCACAGTCCATTGTCCTCCCCTATCAGATTCCTCCTTCTTCAGCCCATTAACTCTTTCACTCATCACTTCCCAGCTCCTCACTTCATCCCACTTTCCCTTCACTTAGTCTCACCTATCACTTGCCAGTTTGTACTCCTTCCTCTCCTCCCACCTTCTTATTCTGGCTTCTGCCCCCTCCCTTTCCAGTCTAAATGAAGGGTCCTGGCCCAAAACATTGACTGTTTATTCCCTTCCATAGATGCTGCCTGACCTGCTGAGTTCCTCCAGTATTTTGTGTCTATTTCTCAAGCTCTCCAGCATCTGTAGAATCTCTTCTGTTAGTGAATAGCAGGGCCCTGGAGAATGCTATTGAGAAGAGACCTTGGGGTACAAATACACAGTCCCTTGAAAGTGGCAACCCAAGTAGACAGAGCAGGCGAGGAAGGGGTGCAGAATGCTTGCCTTCTTTGGCCAAACCATTCAGTACTAGAGGCGGTGGTCACATTGCAGCTGTGCAAATTGCTGGTTAGGCCACACCTTGTTATGTTTGGAAAGGATGTGATTATGCCAATAGAGGTTCAGAAAAGACTCACAGGAATGTTAGCTGGACTGGACAGTTTGAGTTTTAAGGAGAGACTGAATACACTGGGTTTGTTTCAGAAACGATTCATGGGACCATTGCAACACACACAAAACACTGGTGGAAATCAGCAGGTCAGGCGGAATCTATGGAAAAAAGTAAACAAGTCGACGTTTCAGGCCGACACACTTATTCAGGACAATGGCTGGACTGGAGAGCTTGAGTTTTAAGGAGAGACTGGATAGGGTGGGTTTGTTTCAGAAAAGATTCACGGGAATGTTGGCTGGACTGGAGAGTTTGAGTTTTAAGGAGAGGCTAAGTAGGCTGTGTTTGTTTCCTGCAGAGCAAAGAAAACTGAGGGATGACCTTCGAGAGGTTTATTACATTATTAGAAGCACAGGTGAGGTAGATAGTGTCCCCTTCTCAGGCTAATAGAGCTTTGGTTAAGGTGGAGGGGTAAAGAATTAAAGGGGCAGTCTTATCCACACAGAGGGTGGCTGCTGTACATGAGCTCTCAGAGGAAGTGGTAGAGGCAGCACAGCCTTTAAAAGATATGCTGACAGGTACATGGATGGGAATGGTTCAGAGCAGAGCTTCCCAACCTTTTTTATTCCATGGACCAATACCATTAACCAAGGTTGGGATCCCTTGGTTTAGAGGGAATTGGGCCAAACACAGGCAAGTGGGTTTAGAATTGATAGGTACCATGGACAAATTAGGAGATGGTGTTTCTGTGCTTATAATTCAATCGGCTATTCAAAGGTTATTGACTGGAATAGGGAGGTCTCTGTTGGACATGTCGCCCTCTCTACCATCAGTTGGTCCCCTCCTGCCCTCTCCCAGCCTCAGGCTACTGAAACTAAAGCACTCACTCGTACTCTGGCCCTTGTGGACATCTGGTAGCTTAACACAGGCTTGCGATCAAATATGGAAATTCTAAGGAATGTGGGAGACAGTACAATGGGATGCTCCACGTGGCTCAGCAAGACACAGACATGGCTAACTTAGCCGTGGCAAAGATCCATCTGCATTTAGAGTAATATACAGAATATATATTAACAGATTCAATATCTTCTTTCCTTGACATTAAGTCATGTTCTAGAGGTTGCTATAATGTATGGACATTTTCAATAATCCATTTAAATTAATGAACACCATAATGCTAAAAGCAGTTAATCTTCCTTTGCAAATCACTGATGTTGATCTTGGCATCTTCGACAATGATAAATACACCTTGGAAAATATTTCCAAGTAACCTCATTCTGGGCTACAGATAACGGCCTCACAATGAAATAATCTGATGACCATACCTAGTCTTATTCATTATCTCCCACTTTCTGATCAACACTTAAGGTGCTGAGATGTTAACATGAAAGCAGCTCTGAACCCTGGCACCGAAACATCTGAACCATTTGGTAACCAGTTTCATTTCACAATGGCTTTCAATGCCTGTAAAATGATTATCCTGATTGTTCTGCTGCCCCAAGGCCCTTAAAAAAGTTGCTGCAAAGTTCAACCTTCTGTAAAGCTGCCAAGGGGTTTGCAACAACTTTCCAGACTCAAGTACAAGAGACATTAACATATGATCTAGATTTAATTTCAAACCCTTCAGCAAGCAGACCAATACGATGACTGCAGTGAACGATTAAACTTAACCATGAAGTGAATCCTCACTTACACATACCATGTAGTGATAATTCTGTGAAGACTCAAAGGGCAGTAATGTTTCTAAAATATGGTTTCAGTGGAACGTTTTTTTAATAAGGAGGGTCAATCTAGTATTGTTTCACCAAAACACAAGCCGCCAATCTGAATTTATGGCCTCTGGACACGTCAGTGTACAATGTGCTTTGGTTTTAGTCCAAGTGCCAGTCAATCTGAATCCAACAACCCAACAGTGCTAGAAGTCCAACTTCACTCCAAAGCAAATTGTTCTCCATGAACACTGACTTACATAAAATAAGCCAGCCTAAAACGCCCAAGGGGAATTTGTGAAGCTGGAGAAACATGCAAAACTGCCAAGCTATGTGACAATGTAAAGTAAAAACATTTGCATTTCAAAAATGTTGTCAAAAATACAACTTTGACCTTTTATATAAAGTACCCTTTTTATCAATAGAATCAAATAACCGTAATGTTAGTAATTAAATCTGTCACATAGTACACAGGGACTAAGAGAGCAGCAGCTTCAGCAGGAAGAGTATAGCAAGCTCCAGTTGGGTAAAACACAAGCTTACTACAAGTCCAATAGGAGAAAGAATGCAATCAGCCTCACCAGTAAGCCTCAGGTAGAACAAAACAGTATGAAGGTAAGGAAGCAGAACGCAGAAGATGCATTAGTGGACTCAGGCAAGTACAGGCTGACCCATTCTACCCAGAACAAAATAAAAATCAGCAAAAGGTTCATCAGAAAGGAAGTCTCAGGGGCTCTTATCTTCTACCTTGTACCCAGTAACTGATTTGGGTGTTACACTGCGTTTTGCATCTTTCAGTGCACGTGGTCCTCTTTCTTTGGGTGTATGCTTTCCCTGTGACGAGTCGTCTTGATGTTCAGTCGGACTCTCTCCGCCTGTTGTACTCCCAGAAGATGTATCCTACGGAAAAATAGAACATTAATTCCGGTGGATTTGCAGGTGACACTGTTGACAGCATTGTTGATAGTTTCTGTGCTGTACTTCTCTATGACTCTATGAAGATGGCAATCAAGATTTACAATGCTGGGTAAGTGGGCTGAGGAATGGCAAATGAAGTTTAATTTTGACCAGTGTGAGGAGTTACATTGAGTACTACAGCACAGAAGTGGGCCCTTTGGCACATCTAGTCTATGTCGAACTGTTATTCTGCCTAGTTCTTTCACTCTGCACATGGACTGTAGCCCTCCATTCCTCTCTCATCCATGCACTTATCCAAGTCTCTCTTAAACGTTAAAGCTGAATCCGCATTCACCACTTCCACTGGCATCTTCTTCCATACTCTCACCACCCTATGAGCGAAGGAGTTCCCCCTCGGGTCCTTTCACCCATAACCCATGATCTCTGGTTCTAGTCTCTCCCAACCTCAGTGGAAAAAGCCTGTTTGTATTTACCCTACCTATACCCCTCATAATTTTGAATACCTATCTATAGTCCAATAAACAATTTTGTTTACCTGTCTTACTTTGGGAAAATAGATGCTTTATCACTCCCAAATGACATTACAGCGTCACAGTAGCGTTACAAATATTAGAAGAAAAGTAAGAAATAAAAAAATAATTTACCTCAAGCAGTCTAACAGAAGGGGTCATCACTTCCCTGGCTATAGGTTAACTCATTATAGAGCCTAATGGCCAAGGGTAAGAATGACCTCATATAGCGCTCTTTGGAGCAGCACAGTTGTCTTAGTCTATTACAAAAAGCGCTCCTCTGTTCAAGCAAGGTGGCATGCAGAGGGTGAGAAACATTGTCCAGAATTGGCAGGATTTTCCATAGGGTGCTTTGTTCTACCACAGCCTCCAGTGTGTCCAGTTTGACTCCTCTAACAGGGCCAGCCTTTCTAATCAGTTTATTGAGCCTGTTGGCATCACCCGTGTTGTTGATGCCATTGTCCCAGCACACCACCGCACAGGAGATTGTACTGGTGACAAGACTGGTAGAAAATCTGAAGGAGAGGCCTGCATACTCCAAAGGATCTCAGTCCAAAAAAAGGTAGGATATTTACATTAAATTATAGTGTCCTAGGAAGCATTGTACAACAGAGAGTACTGTACATGGTTTCCTGAATGTGCTGTCACAGGTAGGCAGGATGCTGAAGAAGGCTTCTGGTCTACAAGTAGGGCATTAAGTATAGAGATCGGGATGTTATGTTGCAGTTGTTCAAGACGTTGGTTAAGGCTGCATTTAGAGTTATGTTCAGTTTTGGTTGCCTTGCTATAGGAAAGATGCAAGTAAGCTGGAAAGACTGCAGAGGAGGTTTAAGAGGATGCTGCCAGGTCTTGAGCAGACTGAATTACTTAGACGTTGAGCAAGTTGGGCCTTTTTACATTGGAACATAGTAGAATAAAAGGCGATCTTATAGAAATGTATAAAAATATTAGGGGCATAGATAGGGTCAATGTACAGTCATTTTCCAAGGGTTGGGAAATCAAGAACTAGAGGGCATAGGTTGAATTTGAGAGGGGAGAGACTTAACAGGAACCCGAGAGGCAACTTTATCACCTAGACAGTGGTCAGTATATGGACTGAGCTGCCAGAGGAAGTGATGGAGGCAGGTACATTAATAACATTTAAAAAGTGTTTGGACAGGTACACGGATAAGAAATGGGGCAAACGTGCAAATAAGACTAGCGTAGATGGGAACCTTGGCCGACTTGGACCAGTTGGACCAAAGGACCCACTACCATGTGGTATGACTCGGAGGATACAACTTATTGGAATTCATTTGATGGGCTGATGGTGACCAAAATACAAATCATCAACATTAGTTGCTGGCAATTCAAGATACATCACTCAAAGGCAATATGTGAATGAGAAGAAATAATGCCCAGATGGAAATGTCTTTAGAAAATGGAAATCTATTAACTTCAGATTTATTCACTTTTGCTGCCAGAATGCATGCCAAAACCCTTAAATTTAAGAAACAGCAGAGATCTCTTCAAAGCCTAAAATGAGGGGCTTAACTTCAAAATGAGAGGAAGACCACTCAGAAGTGAAACTTGATGGGTTGAGTGGAAATAAAGGAATTTAAAAATCCCTTGAGGTAGAGGCTTGAATAAATACTAGCCTGCACAAGGAAGTCAAAAGGAGTGAAGACCTGACCCTAGATTTTCAAATGAAGTGTCTACAGAGATAGTAGAAGCACTGGTTTAGATATTCCAGAATTCCACAAATTTTATATTGAACCCTGCAGATTCTTCCTCTTCCCTGAAAGGAAAAGGGGGAGAAAAAAACAGAAACCACTGGACAATTAGCTTAATATCAGTAAAAAGAAACAGCAGAATCAATTATTAAGAACATGTTAATTTAAAAATCACGATGCAACACAGAAATTGTGCTTAACAAACCTGCTTGGAGTGGCACCCAGTAAAAGGGAACCAGTAGGTGTGGTGTATTTGGATTTTTAGGTCACATTCAATAATGTGCCATAGAGTAGGACACTCAGTAATAAATTGCCTTTATTTAATTCAATGCAGGTAACACATTAGCATGGATTGAGGAATGGAAATGCATTAGTGGTAGTGGTTAGCAGAATGCTTTACAGTATCAGCACCCAGGTTCAACTCCTACCACTGCCTGTAAGGAGTTTGTACGTTCTCCCTGTGACCACATGTGCTTCCTCTTGGTGCTCCAGTTTCTTCCTACAGTCCAGATGTACTGATTGGTAGGTTAATTGGCCATTGTAAATTGTCCTGTGATTAGGCCGAGATTAAATCAGGGGTTTGCTGGATGGCGTGGCTCCAAGGGCCAGATGGGCTTATTCCATGCTGTATCTCAAAAAATTTTTAAAAAATTAATGAATGCAATGTGCAGGAATAAGCACACATTCTGATTGGTAGACTGTAACCAGTGGAGTTCAATAAAGTTCAGCACTTGGATCTTAGATAATTACAATCCATAATCAATGGTCAAAACGAATGGATCAAGTGGAATATACCTGTGTTTGGGATAATGAGGAGGCATTAGCAATCATCCTTCAAGAATCACTAATTTCTGGAATGGTTCCTGAGGACTGTAAATTGCAAATGTCACTGCACTAAGAAGGGAGGGAGGCAGAAGATAGGAAATTATAGGCCACTTAGCCTGACTTCAGTGGTTGGAAAGATGTTGGAGTGTATCGTTAAGGATGAAGTTTTGGAGTACTTGCAAGCACATGATAAAATAGGCCATGGTTTTCTAAACGGGAAATCTTGCCTGACAAATCTGTTCAAAATTTTTGAGGAAATAACAGGCAGGATAGATGAAGGAGTGTCAGTGGATGTTGTTTACTTGGATTTTCAGAGGGTCTTTGACAAGGTGTGGCACATGAGGCTGTTTAACAAGGTAAGAGCCCATGGTATGACAGGAAAGTTACTAGCAAAGACAGAGAATTGGCTGATTGTCAGGAGGCAATGAGTGGGAATACTTTTCTGGTTGGACGCCTGTGACTAACAGTGTCCCACAAGGGTCAGTATTGGGATCGTTTCTTTTCACGTTATTTATCAATGAAGGAATGACAGAATTGATGGCTTTGTGGCCAACTTGGTGGACGATATGAAGATAGGTGGAGAGGCAGGTAGTGTTGAGGAAGCAGACAGTCTGTAAAAGGAAGACAGATTGGGTGAATGGGCAAAGAAATGTCAGATGGAATATAGTGTAGGGAAGTGTGTGATCGTGCACTTTGGTAGAAGGTATAAAGGCGTAGACTATTTTCTAAACAGAGAGAAAATTCAAAAATTAGAGGCGCAAAGGGAGTTGGATGTCCTTGTGCAGGATTACTAAGAGGTTAATTTATAGATTGAGTCAGTGGTAAGGAAGGCAAATGCAACGTTAGCATTAATTTTGAAAGGATTAGAATATAACAGCAAGGATGTAATGCTGAGGCTTAATAAGACATGGATCAGACCACTCGGAGTATTATGAGCAGTCTTGGGCCCCTATTCTAAGATGTGCTGGTATTGGAGTAGGTCCAGAGGAGGTTTACGAGAATGATTCTAGGAATAAAAGGCTTAACACATGAGGAGCATTTGATGGCTCTGGGCCTGTACTCACTGGAGTTTAGAAGAATGAGGGGGGATCTCATTGAAACCTATCAAATATTGAAAGGCCTAGACAGAGTGGATGTGGAGAGGATGTTTCGGATAGTGAGTGTGTCTAGGACTAGAGGGCCTCAGAATAGAGGAATGTCCATTTAGAACAGAGATGCGGAGGAATATCACAAGCAAAAGTAAATTTGCAGATTCTGGAAATCCAAGCAACACACACAAAATGCTGGAGGTACTGGATGGCCACTGGGATGTCGGACTGGGAATGGGAAGTGAAATCAAAATAGGTGGTTACTGGGACTGCATTGCCAAGCACCTACACCCTATCCGCCAGCAAAAGTGGGATCTCCCAGCGGCCACCCATTTTAAATCGACTTCCCATTCTTATCCTGATGGGTCATTCCATGGCCTCCTCTACTGTTGTGATGAAGCCACTCTCAGCTTGGATGAGCAACACCTTATATTCTGCCTGGGTAGCCTCCAACCTAATGCATGAACATCGATTTCTCGAACTTCCAGTAATGCCCCTCTCCACTTCATTCCCTATTTCCTTTACCCTCTCTCATCTTATCTCTTTACCTGCCCATGACCTCCCTGGTGCCCCCCTTTTCTTTCTCCCATCGCCTTCTGTCCTCTCCTATCAGATTCCCCCCTTCACCAGCCCTGTCTCTCTTTCATCTACCAAGCTCTTTACTTCACCCCCTCTCGTCATCTATCAGCTTGTGTCTCTTCCTCCACCCCCCCCCCCAACCTTCTAACTCTGACTCCTCATCTTTTTTTCTCCAGTCCTGCTGAAGGGTTTCGGCCCGAAACGCCGACTGTAGTCGTTTTCCACAGATGCTGCCTGGCCTGCTGAGCTCCTCCAGCATTTTGTGTGTGCTGTGAGGAGCAATAACTTGGGCCAGATGGTGCTCAATCTGTGGAATTCATTGCCACAAATGGCTCTGGAGACCAAGTCACTGGGTATATTTAAAGTGGAGGTTGCTAGGGTCTTGATTAGTAAGGATATCAAAGGTTATGGGCAGAAGGCGGGAGAATGCGTTTGAGAGGGATACTAAATCAGCCATGATGGAATGGCAGAGCTGCAAGCTGCAAGGAAGATGCAAAGAAGCAACAAAAAAAGGATACAGTTGAAGTGATTGTCTGTCCTGCAGTTGCTGCAAGTGGGAGACAACAGAGAGTGAGTTGAAGAGAAAACTGGAGCCATGTTGTAAGAGTTAAAAGACAGAGTTAGGCAGAATGTTACAGATAGAGGGTGAGGTACTGCGTTGATGAAAGGAAGGACTGCTTGGGTTCCAGAATGGTGGTGAGACTCAGGTGTAGCACTTGTCAGATTTGCTCGAATAAGTGCCAGGAGAAAATTCTTTTAATCCATTCACATAAAATAGAAAAAATGTACAAAGAATAGATAAAATTAAAACAAAATGGTGCAGGTGTTGGAAATGGGAAAACGAAGCAAATACACACAAAATGTTGAGGCCCTCAGCAGGTCAGGTAGCATTATGGAAATAAGTAAGAGTAAAGCCAGGTAGGTGGGGGAGGGAGGATGAAATAAGAAGCTGGGAGGTGAAGGGTGGAAGATGTAAACTGCTAAAGAAGAAGGAATCTGATAAGACAGCAGAGTGGACCACGGGAGAAAGGGATGGTGGGGGGGGGAATCCAGGAGGAGGTGATAGGCAGGTGAGGAAAAGAGAAGAGGTAAGGGGGGCAGACTGGGGAATTGAAGAATTGAAGAAAAGGGGGAAGGAATTACCAGAAGTTGGAGAAATCAATATTCGGGTTGGAGGCTAATCAGATAGAATATGAGGTGTTGCTCCTACAAGCTGAGAGTGACCTAATCATGGCAGCCGAGGCCATGTCGGAATGGGAATGGGGATTGGCATTAAAAGTGTGCACTGAAGGGTTGTACCATGCTGTAACATTCTATGTTCTAAAAACAAACTTAATGATGAAGTGAAAGTGAGCGGAAAAGTCGGAGCAAAAAAGTAATATGGTGAACAGCAAACAGTAATGGCACAAAAAACTTATAATAGGGTGCAAATGGAAGAGCGGGGTCACCTGGAGTTTGGAAAGTTGTAATGTGCCCACTAGGAAGATAGGATGCTGTTGCTCAAGCTTCCTGCATTTAACTCCAGTCTAGTTTCTGCCTGGTTGGTTTCTTACCGAAAAGCCTTTGTCTTCTTTCCGCTCATCCTCACCATGCCCATCTTCTGCATCATCGGAATCTCCATCACTATCAGGCGCTGGCAATTCTGGGTCCAAAGGAGGTTCATACAAGGCTGTGTTTACAGGAAGGTAACGCAGTTCATTGGGAGAGTATCTAATAAGGTAAATGCAATTACAATGATACTTAATTAACATTCAACATTTAATGTAGATTTTTATTTTCTATCACTTATGGCTTTTTAATTTGTTATAAAATAAGCACAATAAAATATTAGGGAAATTATGTCATGGAAGGAACTCTCTTGAGACGCAAGTTTTATCTACAACCCACACAAAATGCTGAAGGAACTCAGAAGATGAGGCAATATCTATGGAGAGGAATGAAGAAGAAGGGTTTTGGCCCGAAACGTCGACTAATCTTTTCAACTGATGCTGACTGACCTGCTGAGTTCCTCCAGCGCATTGTGAGTGTTCCTTTGACAACAGCATCTGCAGATTATTTTGTGTTGGAGAGGAATGAGATGTTTCAAGCCAAGACCCTTCATCAATTTCCAGTGCTAGAACTGTAAATTTAGACCGCTCCTATCTTTCTAAATGAAACAGAGCACAAGATGAAAGGAGGTGTACAGAAATGGAATAGATTAGCCGGATGATTGTTGTCTTGACAATAACCTTGCACTCACCATCTGTAAGACCATGGAACTGATTGTGGACTTCAACAAGTGTAAGTCCCCAGAACACCACCCCGCCCTCAGGTGGGTGAGCAGTTTCAGGTTCCTGGGTGTCAACATCTCTGAAGATCTGTCCTGGACTCAACATACTGATGCATTGCAAGAAGGTACAACAGCGGCTATACTTCATTCAGAGTTTGTGGAGAATTGGTACGTCATCGAAGACCCTTGCAAGTTTCTATAGATGTACCTTGGACAACATTCTGACTGGTTGCATCATTATCCGGTATGGATGCACCAACTGCAAAAACCTGCAGAGGGCTGTAACCTGAGCCAGCTTCGTCATGAGCACGAGCCTCCCCAGCACTGAGAACACCTTCATCAGGTGATGCCTCAAGAATGCGGCATCCATCATTAAAGACTCTCACCTTCTGGGACATGTCCTCTTCTCACTACTACCATCAGGGAGGAGGAACGGGACCCTGAAGACCCACAATCAACATTTTAGGAACAGCTCCTTCTCCTCCGCCATCAGATTTCTGAACAGTCCATAAACCCATGAACACTACCTCACCATTTTGCTCCCTTTATGCATAGCTTATCTATTATTTTATATGAATTGCACTGCACTGCTGTTGCAAAACAACACGTTTCACGATATATGTTAGTGATAATAAACCTGATTCTGATCCTTTATAGGGCTTGAAAAACCTGGAGTCAGCAGAGTGGCACGGCAGTTAATGCTGCTGCCTCACATCTCCTGGTACCTAGTTTGATTCCAACCACTGCTGCTATTAATGTGGGATTGGCATGTTCCACCTGTGACTGCTGGGTGTTCCACTTTCCTCCCACACCCCGAAAGGTCGTGCTGGTAGGTTAACTGGCTACTTGGTTTCCTTACCCCTTACCGAGTGGCAAAAGAATCACAGGGAGCTTGATAGAGAATAAATTGTAATGAAATAAAGAGGAGGGAAATTGAATTGAGTTGACTTTATTTCTTACATCCTTCACATACATGAGGAGTAAGAACCTTTATGTTACATCTCCATCTAAATGTACAATGTGCAATCATAGTAATTTATCATAAATAGAACAGCCAATGTAATATAGAGTACACTCAAGTCAGCGTGAGTTCATCAGTCTGATGGTCTGGTGGAAGAAGCTGTCCCGGAGCCTGTTGGTCCTGGCTTTTATGCTGTGGTATCGCTTTCCGGATGGTAGCAGCTGGAATAGATTGTGGTTGGGATGGCTTGGGTCCCCAATGATCCTATGGGCCCTTTTTACACACCTGTCTTTGTAAATGTCCTGAATCATGGGAAGTTCACAATTACAGATGCACTGGGCTGTCTGCACCACTCTCTGCAGAGTACTGCGATTAAGGGAGGTACAGTTCCCATACCAGGCAGTGATGCAGCCAGTCAGGGTGCTCTCAATTGTGCCCCTGTAGGAAGTTTGTGCTTGTGAGAGAGAAACAGAGAGTTCTTAGGATTTGGGGGCCCATACCAAGCTTCCTCAACCGTTTGAGGTGAAAGAGGCACTGTTGCGCCTTTTTCACCACATAGCTGGTGTGTATAGACCACGTGAGGTCCTCAGTGATGTGGATGCCGAGGAATTTGAAGCTGTTTACCCTCTCAACCCCAGATCCATTGATGTCAATAGGGGTTAGCCCATCTCCATTTCTCCCATAATCCACAACCAGCTCCTTTGTTTTTGTGACATTGAGGGAGAGGTTGTTTTCTTGACACCACTGTGTCAGAGAGATGACTTCTTCCCTGTAGGCCACCTTGTTAATGATGGGACTGCTGTGCCAGGGCCAACAATGGATGCAGTGGCTGACTTCTGTGTCATAATAAGTAAGAAGTTAAATATTTACACAGACATCCTTTGTCAATCTTTAACCATCTCCTCACTTGTTACCTCAACTGTTATATTCAACTTGCTCATTCCTGAACTGCATAGTATTGGTAGTGATTTTCTATGGGTCTGTCAATGTCACAAAGCTATCCTGGTACTTTCTAATGAAAACTTATTGACTTGAAACAATCTCTCTACAGATGCTACCTGAACAGCTGACTGTATATGGATGCAATGCTGAGGCTTTATAAGGTATTGGTCAGACTGCACTTGGGAGTATTATGAACCGTATTGGGTCCCATAGATAAGGCATCACAGAGGGTACAGAGGAGGTTCATGAGGATGAGCCTGGGAATGAAAGGGTTAACATATGAGGAGTATTTGATGGCTCTGGGCCTGTACTCACTGAAGTTTTGAAGAATGATGGGGAATCTCACTGAAACCTACAAAATATTGAAAGGCCTGGATAGAGTGGACATTCAGAGGGCACTTCGTATAGTAGGGGAGTCTAGGACCAGAGGGCACAGCCTCAGAATAGGAGTCACTTTAGAACAGAGATAAAGAGGAATTTCTTTAGCCAGAGGGTGGTAAATTTGTGGATTTCATTGTCACAAACAGCTGTGGAGGCCAAGTCATCGGGTACATTTAAAGTAGAGGTTGATATGTTCTAGAGCGTCAAAGGTTACGACGGGAAGGAAGGAAAATGGAGTTGAGAGGGATAACAAATCAGCCATGAGCAAAGAGTGAAGTAGACTCAATGGGCTGAAATTCCCAATTCTACTTCTATGTCTTCTGGTCTCATATCTAGCATTTTCTGTTTTTATTTCAGATTGCCAGTATCTGCAATATTTTACTTTTGGTTAATTGATGCTTCTGCAGGTGAAACGTATCAATTAATTCCCAGTGTGCAAAAACTGGATAAACCACTACTAACAGGCATATACAGGAACAGAATCAGAATCAGAATCAGGTTTATTATCACCGGCATGTGACATGAAATTTGTTAACCTAGCAGCACAAGTTCAATGCAATACATAATCTAGCAGACAGAAAAAAATAATAAACAAGTAAATCAATTACATATATTGAATAGATTTTAAAAAACGTACAAAATCAGAAATACTCCATATTAAAAAAAAAGTGAGGTAGTGTCCATTTAGGAATTGGATGGCAGAGGGGAAGAAGCTGTTCCTGAATCACTAAGTGTGTACTTTTAGGTTTCTGTACCTCCTACCTGATGGTAACAGTGAGAAAAGGGCATGCCCTGGATGCTGGAGGTCCTTAATAATGGACGCTGCCTTTCTGAGTCACCGCTCCCTAAAGATATCCTGAGTACTTTGTAGGCTAGTATCCAAGATGGAGCTGACTAGATTTACAACCTTCTGCAGCTTCTTTCGGTCCTGTGTGGTAGTCCCTCCATACCAGACAGTGATGCAGCCTGTCAGAATGCTCTCCACGGTACGTCTATAGAAGTTTTTGAGTGTATTTGTTCACATGCCAAATCTCTTCAAACTCCTAATGAAGTATAGCCACTGTCTTGCCTTCTTCATAACTACATCCATATATCGGTATGTTGGGACCAGGTTAGATTCTCAGAGATCTTGACACCCAGGAACTTGAAGCTGCTCACTCTCTCCACTTCTGATCCCTCTATGAGGATTGATATGTGTTCCTTCATCTTACGCTTCCTTTGTCTTACTGACGTTGAATCAGCTCTTTTGTCTTACTGACGTTGAATGCCAGGTTGTTGCTGCAGCATCACTCCACTAGACGGCATTTCGATCTCCACAGAGATCGAAATGAAGAGATTGGTCACGGAAGGAAAAGAAAAGACCTTTCTTAACCCAGTAGTGGCTTTTCATGCAGTTATTTTCCCCTTAATGGCTCAGTTTTTAATACCTTTGACCTTGGTCTCACAAATCTCCATCTTTCACTCCAGTTCACACTAATAAACCAAACCATCTAGCCACACATTACAATCTTGCCCCTGTGGTATAGACAGCATCTGGTCAGGTATTGCAACGTGAATGAGACTTCTATTTAATGTAGATATTACAGAGCCCACAACGGAGTGTGTTGTGAGTGTGGACCGAGCTGCCAGCAGAAGTGATGGATACAAGTTTGATTTCAACATTCAAGAGAAATTGGATATATACATACAAGTACATGGATGGTAGAGGTATGGAAGGCTATAGTCCAGCTGTGGGCCGATGAGACAAGGCAGAATAGTTTGACATGGACTAGATGGGCATAAAGGGCCTGTTTCACTGTTGTAGTGCTCTATGATTCTAAGAACAAACAGGGACTAGAAACTAGAGGGATACAGACCATGTGCACTTTAAATTGGCATATGGCCAGCATAGACATTGTAGGTGTGAGAGCCTGTTCCTAAGCTGTGGTGCTCTTTGGCTCTATAACATTGTACTTGAAAGGTAATTCACTTTGAGACATGCTGGTACACAGGCATTTGCAATATTAAAAAAGGCCATTAATAAGTCTATTCTGAAAAAGATTCAAGGAACACTGTAGTTACTTTGTGTTGAAGGTACGAGTCCTATCCTACCTACAAGGAAAATAGGTCAATATTCACTCCTCAATCAAAGCAGATTGACTAGGCATTCAGCACCGCAGGAACCATGCACAATAGAGATCATCCATGGAGGGAAATGGACAGTTGACATTTTGGATCAGAATCATTCATCTGGAACATTCATCTAAACATTCTTCTTATTTCTGTTGCCTGCAAATTCATTATGAGAAGGTTGTTTCCAATGAAGGTTCTTTCTACTGAAACATTTTTCAAAGTGCTAATCTGGAATGATCAGTCATTACAAAATAATATAATTAAAATATAGCTATTAACACTGGCCAAACATTCAGCATTGAAGACTGGAAGTATTCATATGACCAGTCCTTTCATATATTATATGCTTTTGATACTTTGCTGTGTGTGTTCCCACAAGAAAGTAGCAGCCATCATGAAGGACACCCATTATCTAGGCCATGCTCTCTTCTCACCATCAGCAGGAGGTACAGGAGCCTTTGAACCCATACCATCAGTTCAGGAACAGTTATTACCCTTCAACCAACAAGCTCCTGAACCAGACAGGATAACTTCACTCATTTCAACTCTGAACTGATTCCACAACCTACAGACTCACTTTCAAGGACTCTACAATTCATGTTCTCAGTACCATTTTTTTCAATTATTTGCACAATTTTTCTTCTTTAGCATATTGATTGCTTGTCAGTATTTATTGATGTGTACTTTTTCATAAATTCTAGTGTATTTATTTTCCTATAAATGCCTGCAAGAAAATGAATCTCAAGGTAACATATGTGTACTTTGATAATAATTTTACTTTAACTTTGACTTAACAAGAAGTATTTTACTTGCCACGACCTCTTTTGCAGAGAAGTTTGCTTTTTGTTATTTTTTTTTTACCTTTTGTAATATTCCTGAAATTGTCCTGGTATGAGAGCCACTGGATAAGCCCCAACCTTTGTCCTCTCGGGTGGAAGAACTTTGTATTTCCCTTGTGGCACCTGGATTACCTGAATTAGGAGACACCAAAACAACAAACAAAAGGAAAATATCGAAACCTTGCAGAACTGCCAATTCCTTTCCCCTGGTCACTCAAAACAAGGAACAGAGAATATTTTGTGTTTATGAAACTAGTATTCTTTCTTACTCAAAGAATAAAGACATCAAGGAAACATAACACTGATAACACTGAGGGTCTCGGCCTGAAATGCCGGCTCTTCATTCATCTTCACATATGCTGCCTGACCAGCTGAGCTTCTCCAACACTTAGTGTGCCACGTTGGATTTCCAGTAATTGCAGAATCTCGTGTTTATAACAGGACATTTCAAAAGGTTAATTATTGCCCGTTATGCACTCAGTTATGTTTGGTCCAGTCACTATACTTCAAAAGCTATAACCACATTTTAGAAACAGCAGAGTCAATTTGTTCCACCATCATTTTGTGTATGTTGTTAGAAACAGCAGGTCGGGCAACAGCTATGAAAGGGAATAAGATTTCCAGCTTCTGCAGAATCCCACAAACACGAGGAAATCTGCAGATGCTGGAAATCCAAGCAACACACACAAAATGCTGGTGGAACGCAGCAGGCCATGCAGCATCTATAGGAAGAAGCACAGTCGACGTTTCAGGCCGAGACCCTTCGTCAGGATTAAATCCTGATGTCCTGACATAGGGTCTCGGCTTGAAACGTCGACTGTGCTTCTTCCTAAGGATGCTGTCTGGCCTGCTGCGTTCCACCAGCACTTTGTGTGCTCTGCAGAATCTTCTGTGTTTACATTTTAGAAAGTTCTGAAAGGGAGGTGTGAAGTCCCTGCTTTTCTTCCATTTTCAGATCTTTCTGCACAGTATACTGGCACCATCTAAATCCTCCCCTCCACCAAGCAGGTTTAATCAAGCAATAATGGATCTACCCTGCATGTGCTGGTGCTAAATACCTGACAGAGTGAAAACAATGTCCATAAAATTAATTCAAGCAGAATGCAGTGGAACTAAAAATATGGAGTTATGAGTAGAGTTTTCATTTCACCTTGATGCCAACAACCATAAGTAAAACATGTAAATCAAAGAAATAAATACCAGCATGATGCAAAAGTAAAAGGCCAATTTAAGAACAAATTCCATGGCTGGTAAAAGATGCCAGATGTAGTTTACAAATTGGTTGTACATCAGGCATTTGTTGTGTGAGGGCAGGAATCCCCTGTTGTGCTCTGAGGTTTGGAGGTAATCTATATATCTGAGAGAGTTGGGAGGCAGGGCAAGATGTCGAACTGTAGAGCATGGAAACAGGCCAGAAGGCCCAACTCACCAAATCACTCAGTGGGCGCTTTTCAATACTAATCCCATCACCTAGTGCTTGGTCCATAGCCCCGTGTGCCTAAGCAATTCAAGTGTTCCTCTGGACATTTAATGAAGCAACACACACAAAACGCTGGAGGAATTCAACAGGCCAGGCAGCATCAATGGAAAACAGTACAGTCCTCAGTCTGCTGATGAAGGGTCTCAGACTGAAATGTGGACTATTTACTCTTTTCCACAGATGCCTGCTGAGTTCCTCCAGCATCTTGTGTGTGCTGCTTGGATTTCCAGCATCTGCAAATGTTCTCTTGTTTATGATTGGATTTACTTAATGATCACACTTCAGCCATCAAAGTCCTTGGCTAATACAAGGGGGCATAATTTTAAGTTGATTGGAGTAAAGTGTGTGTGTGTGTGTGGGGGGGGGGTTATTATTTTTTTTTTTTTTTTTACACAGACAGTGGTCAGCATGTGGAACACCCTGCCAGGGGTGGTGGGAGAGGCAGTTACAGTAGGGCCGTTAAGAAACTCTTAGAGAGGCATATGGATGATAGCAAAATGGAGGGCTATGCAGGAGGGAAGGGTCAGAGCTTTGAACAGGTTAAAAAGTTGTACAATATTGTACTGCCTATACTGCACTGTAAGTTCTATGTTCTTTGCCACTCTCTGAGTGAAGAAGGTCCCCCTCAGATCCCCTCTAAAACTTTTCCCTCTTATCCCAAACCTGTGTTCCCTAGTTTGACAAACATCTGATAAGTTTCCTGCAGTAGTATGGAGGAGAGTGGTGTTAGTTACTGAACATTTAGTCACAGATCTAACGGAATGTCCCTAAAGTTATCTATAAAAAAACAGTGTGTGGTTCTGATCTATTAAGGGCTGCTGGTTAAATAATTCAATTCCTGATGAGTATTGTGTTCAGTTCTAATCACTTTATTATAGAAAGGATATGGAAGCTTTGGAGAGGGTGCACAGGAGATTTACCAAGAGAGAGCATGTCTTATGAGGATAGGTTGAGAAAGTTAGGGCTTTTCTCTTTGAAATGAAGAATGATGAGAGGTAACTTGATGGAGGTGTATAAGATAATGAGACAGAAAGAATGAACAGTCAGAGATTTTTTCAAAGGGCAGATATGGCTACTCCCAGGGGGTGTAATTTTAAGGTGATTAGAGGAAAGTACAGTGGGCGGGGGGGGGGGGGATGTCAGAGGCAAGTTGTTCACACAGACAGAGGAACACCCAGCCAGGGGTTGTGGTAGGTGCAGGTACATTTTACAAGATCCTGAGATAGGCACGTGGATGAGAGAAAAATGGAAGGCTATGTGGGAGGGAAGGGTGTAGATTGAACAGAGTATATTAAAAGACCCCTGGTGAAGTGGATCGTGGGCTGCAGAGCCTGGATTGTGCTATGTCCTATGATCAACAAGGCAAATCATTTCCCACTATGTGTCTACATTAATAATATTTCTATTTCAACCAGAGTAGATCCTAATTCAGAAGCTTTAAAAAGGATCAAGACCCCAAGAAAACCCCAACCACAATGGTCCAAATGTGGAAAAAGGGACTAGCTTGGTTTGCATGGATCAACTGTTCTGAAGGGCCTTTTTGCTTTCTGTATGACTCGATGACAATCCCACCAAATCTCATCTTCTGCGGGCTTTATCCTATCTGATCTAAAACAAAGGCTGCAACAAACTTGCATCGTTGCAGAAATTTTATTTTCTCCTCTTGTATTTTTATATTTCCTTTTGACACAGAAGGTCATTCAGCCCATCAGATCTACCCCAGATCTCATTGCAATCCATTCCTCACTATTACCCTACAATCTATTTCCTCCCACATGAACATAAATTTTCCAGCTACACCAAGGGGCAATTAACACCCCACCAACCTGCACAGTTCTGGCACATGTGAGGAAATCAGCTGGGAAATCATCTTGAGAAAGCCCAAACAGTCACAGGGAGAACATGCAAACTCGACACAGGCAGTACCGAAAGTCAGGATCGAACCTGGATTGCTGATCTGTGAGCTGTAACTGCTGCGCCACTGGGCCAGTGTTCCGAGGAACAGAGTATGACTGAGGCAATGTACTTGTCTCAGGCAAGCAATTTAGAATTGTTCAACCAGGATGCAGAACGTCATAGTTAAAGTTGTGATCAATAAGTGTGTATTATGTCAAGTCTGTTTAGTCAGTGTTGCAATCACACCCTCAGTGTTTCTAATCACCTCAGACCAGGAGCATTGTGGAATTGTCCTTACCTGTGTCTGCAGGTCAAAGTAAGCCCGCCTTTCCTCCATCCGCTCCCTGTTGAAGTTGCTGTTGAACTCTGCGGCCTTCTTTGCAGCTTTCTTGATGTACTCTGGCACTTTACTGGGCTCAACCTTTTGTGTGTTCTGTAGCTGCAATTGCTGTGCAGAGTCACAAGTTTGGTTCAAATATAAAACCAGAAGTGGGAATTTGCCATCAGTTCCCTGACAAACTGCAAGTATTTACCCAATTACCAACTGCTTTGAGACACTTCCATAGAAGCCTACAGACTAAATGCACGTGGGCAGGACTAGTATATACAAGTACAATGATCAGCGTGAAAGCATAATTTCACCATTCAGTTCATCTGATATGCTCTGCCATTTGATTATGGCTGATTTATTATCCCTCTCAACTCCATTCCCCTGCTTTCTCCCTGTAACTCTTGACACCCTTACTAATCAAGCGTAACCAATGACTTGGCTTCCACAGCCATCTGTGGCAATAAATTCCACAGATTCTTCACCTGCTGGCTAAAGAAATTCCTCCTCATCTCTGTTCTAACATGGGTGTGGTTGGTGAAATGACCCATTTCGGCACTGCTATGTATCTATAACTCCATAATACAGCACTCCCATGCTCGTCAATGGATTCTTGTAGACGAACCCATCACTGCACTTCAACGGGAGCATGGAGATAGAGAGGATTCCAGTTAAGAGGGCCATGAGCTAATCAGTTAGCCACTTATTTGGGACAACTCTTAAAATAACAAAAAATAATCGAGAAGATCGCCAGGACTCCCTTCGTTTATTTATGACACTACGCTGCTCAACTGGGACAGGAGACTCCTGCTGAAACTTCTGTTTCTAACTAGCATCAGTCGTGTGCACTTGCATGGCCATTAAGTACTACACCAAGCTCAGAGCAAACGGTTTTTAAATAACATCAGTTCAGAGTGTTTGTGTTCAAAAAGCAGTGATTTTTGTTACTGATAGTTGGCGAGAAATAAGGCAGAAAGACAATTCATAACTGTTTTGCTCACTACAAGCATTCAAGCTTGGAGACGGGAGTGAAATTTCATGCCAGAAACGGCCAGAAACGGCCGGGAGTGAAATGAAACGATTTTACTACTTAAACAAGTTAAATACTATGAAGAATTTGAAAGTTACAATGAAAATGAGTATTTGGAGGATGCAATCATCAAAAGCATTTTATGAAGACAGTCCATTCTCTGCACTGATTTTGTTAATTTACAGTCAATCAAAAGAACATAACAGCAAACACTGTATGACTTCCTCTATCAGTAACTATTAACAACTAATACACAGTTTTATAGTGTAGTCGGATTGGTAATATTCTAATTTGTTCTGTATTTCATTTAAAAAATAATTTATTATTCAGTTCAATGGTAGGTTGTCTTTATTTATACCTTTTTAGCTATTTCCATGAAACTTTGGCTCATTACTGCAGCTGCTTAAATGGACCAAATATACTGGGCCAGATGTGTCCCAATCAACTGGAATCCACTGTATGAGGAAATTTAATTAAGTATGCTCAGGATACTTCATATGCTCCCTTCTCAGAGTTGGCAATCCCAATCACTTAACTGCAAATTTTTGACAGTGTGTTGGATAACAATAATAAGGTGCTTCCTTTCATAAATTTGTCCACATGATCCAGAGACTACAGGCAATTATGGCATTAATTGTCCACAAGCACAGCGATGAAACAGATGGGACGTTATGATAATCTAGATGCTTCGCGACATGTGATGATTATATAGTACGTGATTCTGATTGACAATAATCATAACCAGCTTTCAAAACTAATTGTGAAACTTTAATTACTTGAGTTTAATTTCCTCAGCTAATAAGTGGGATTTGAACTGGTGTCTCAGATTAATAGTCCAGGACTCTGGCTGATAGCTGAGTAACTTAACCATATCACCACCACAACAGTTAAAACCTTTTAATTATTTAAAATGTGCTTTTTCTTCAGTTTTAATATTTCACCCCAATTTCAACAGCTTCCCAAAGCCCCTAAATGTCAGATCAGTGGGAAAACTAGACACAGCCTTGCAGTCCAGCAAAGGCTTAACTAACAGCTTGTTGGACAGGGTCTGTTATGATCAACCACACAAACTAATGAGAGTCACAGATTGAGTGCACAGAGGTGTACAAGATGATGACAGTCACAGATCGAGTGGACAGAGGTGTACAAGATGATGAGAGTCACAGATCGAGTGGACAGAGGTGTACAAGATGATGAGAGTCACAGATCGAGTGGACAGAAGTGTACAAGATGAGAGTCACAGATTGAGAGGACAGAGGTCTACAAGATGATAAGAGTCACAGATCGAGTGGACAGAGGTGTACAAGATGATGAGAGTCACAGATAGAGTGGACAGACGTGTACAAGATGAGAGTCACAGATCGAGTGGACAGAGGTGTACAAGATGATGACAGTCACACATCTAGTGGACATAGCTGTACAAGATGATGAGAGTCACAGATCCAGTAAACAGAGGTGTACAAGATGATAAGAGTCACAGATCGAGTGGACAGAGGTGTACAAACTGAGAGTCACAGATCGAGTGGACAGAGGTATACAAGATGATAAGAGTTACAGATCGAGTGGACAAAGATGTGCAACATGAGAGTCACAGATCAAGTGGACAGAGGTGTACAAGACCATAAGAGTCACAGATCAAGTGGAGAGAGCTGTATAAGATGATGTAAGTCACAGATCGAGTGGACAGAGGTGGACAAGATGATAACACTCAAAGATCGAGAGGACAGAGGTGTACAAGATCATAAGAGTCAAAGATCTAGTGCACAAAGGTGTACGGATGCGAGTCACAGATCGAGAGGACAGAGGTGTACAAGATAATACTCACAGATCGAGAGGACAGAGGTGGACAAGATGAGAGTCACAGATTGAGTGGACAGAGGTGTACAAGATGATGAGAGTCACAGATCGAGTGGATAGAGGTGCACAAGATGATGAGAGTCACAGATCCAGTGGACAGAGGTGTACAAGATGATGACAATCACAGATCGAGTGGACAGAGGTGTACAAGATGAGAGTCACAGATCGAGTGGACAGAGGTATACAAGATGAGAGTCAAAAATAGAGTGGACCGAAGTGTACAAGATGAGAGTCGCATATCGAGTGGACAGAGGTGTACAAGATGATGAGCGTGACAGATCAAGTGGACAGAGGTGTACAAGATGATGAGAGTCACAGATCGAGTGGACAGAAGTGGACAAGATGATAATACTCAAAGATCGAGTGGACAGAGGCGTGCAAGATCATAAGAGTCACAGATCGAGTGCACAAAGTTGTAGGAGATGAGAGTCACAGATCGAGAGGACAGAGTTGTACAAGATAATAGTCACAGATCGAGTGGACAGAGGTGGACAAGATGAGAGTCACAGATTGAGTGGACAGAGGTGTAGAAGATGATGAGAGTCAAAGATTGAGTGGACAGAGGTGTACAAGATGATGAGAGTCACAGATCGAGTGGACAGAGGTGTACAAGATGAGAGTCACAGATCGAGTGGACAGAGGTGTACAAGATGATAATAGTCACAGATCGAGTGGACAGAGGTGTACAAGATGATAATATTCACAGATCGAGTGGACAGAGGTGGACAAGATGAGAGTCACAGATCGAGTGGACAGAGGTGTACAAGATGAGAGTCACAGATCGAGTCGACAGAGGTGTACAAGATGAGAGTCAGAGATCGAGTGGACAGAGGTGTACAAGATGATAAAAGTCACAGATCGAGTGGATAGAGGTGTACAAGATGATAATATTCAAAGATTGAGTGGACAGAGGTGTACAAGATGATGAGAGTCACAGATCGAGTGGACAGAGGTGTACAAGATGATGAGAGACACAGATCGAGTGCACAGAGGTGTACAAGATGATAAGATTCACAGGTAGAGTCGACAGAGGAGTACAAGATGATGAGAGTCACAGATCGAGTGGACAGAGGTGTACAAGATGAGAGTCACAGATCGAGTGGACAGAGGTGTACAAGATGATAAAAGTCACAGATCGAGTGGACAGAGGTGTACAAGATGATAATATTCAAAGATTGAGTGGACAGAGGTGTACAAGATGATGAGAGTCACAGATCGAGTGGACAGAGGTGTACAAGATGATAAGTCACAGATCGAGTGGACAGAGGTATACAAGATGAGAGTCACAGATCGAGTGGACAGAGGTGTACAAGATGATGAGAGTCACAGATCGAGTGGACAGAGGTGTACAAGATGATAAGAGTCACAGATCGAGTGGACAGAGGTGTACAAGAAGATGACAGTCACAGACCTAGTGGACATAGCTGTACAAGATGATAATAGTCACAGATCGAGTGGACAGAGGTGTACAAGATGATAAGTCACAGATCGAGTGGACAGAGGTATACAAGATGAGAGTCACAGATCGAGTGGACAGAGGTGTACAAGATGATGAGAGTCACAGATCGAGTGGACAGAGCTGTACAAGATGATAAGAGTCACAGATCGAGTGGACAGAGGTGTACAAGAAGATGACAGTCACAGACCTAGTGGACATAGCTGTACAAGATGATAATAGTCACAGATCCAGTGGACAGAGGTGTACAGGATGAGAGTCACAGATCGAGCGGACAGAGCTGTACAAGATGATGAGAGTCACAGATCGAGTGGACAGAGGTGTACAAGATGAGAGTCACAGATCGAGTGGACAGAGGTGTACAAGATGATGTGAGTCACAGATCGAGTGGACAGAGGTGTACAAGATGTGAGTCACAGATTGAGTGGACAGAGGTGTACAAGATGAGAGTCACAGATCGAGTGGACAGAGGTGTACAAGACCATAAGAATCACAGATCGAGTGGACAGAGGTGTACAAGATGATGAGAGTCACAGATCGAGTGGACAGAGGTGGACAAGATGATAATACTCAAAGATCGAGTAGACAGAGGTGTACAAGATCATAAGATGCAAAGATCGAGTGCACAAAGGTGTACAGATGCGAGTCACAGATCGAGAGGACAGAGGTGTACAAGATAATACTCACAAATCGAGTGGACAGAGGTCTACAAGATGATAAGAGTCACAGATCGAGTGGACAGAGGTGTACAAGATGAGAGTCACAGATCGAGTGGACAGAGGTGTACAAGATGACAGTCACGGATAGAGAGGACAGAGGTGTACAAGATTAGAGTCACAGATCGAGTGGACAGAGGTATACAAGATGAGAGTCAGAGATCGAGTGCACAGAGATGTACAACATGAGAGTCACAGATCGAGTGGACAGAGGTGTACAAGATAATACTCACAGATCGAGTGGACAGAGGTGGACAAGATGATGAGAGACACAGATCGAGTGGACAGATGTGTACAAGATGGTGAGAGTCACAGATCGAGTGGACAGAGGTGTACAAGATGAGAGTCACAGATCGAGTGGACAGAGGTGTACAAGATGATAAGAGTCACAGATCCAGTGGAAAGAGGTGTACAAGATGATAATAGTCACAGATCCAGTGGACAGAGGTGTACAGGATGAGAGTCACAGATCGAGCGGACAGAGCTGTACAAGATGATGAGAGTCACAGATCGAGTGGACAGAGGTGTACAAGATGAGAGTCACAGAGCGAGTGGACAGAGGTGTACAAGATGACAGTCACGGATAGAGAGGACAGAGGTGTACAAGATGAGAGTCACAGATCGAGTGGACAGAGGTGTACAAGATGATAATAGTCACAGATTGAGTGGACAGAGGTGTACAAGATGATAAGAGTCACAGATCAAGTGGACAGAGGTGGACAAGATGATGAGAGTCACAGATCGAGTGGACAGAGGGGGTAAAAGATGATGAGAGACACAGATCGAGTGGACAGAGGAGTACAAGATGATGAGGGTCACAGATCGAGTGGACAGAGGTGTACAAGATGATGAGAGTCACAGATCGAGTGGACAGAGGTGTACAAGATGATGAGAGTCACAGATCGAGTGGACAGTGGTGTACAAGATGAGAGTCACAGATCGAGTGGACAGAGGTATACAAGATGAGAGTCAGATATCGAGTGCACAGAGATGTACAACATGACAGTCACAGATCAAGTGGACAGAGGTGTACAAGATAATACTCACAGATCGAGTGGACAGAGGTGTACAAGATGATGAGAGTCACAGATCGAGTGGACAGAGGTATACAAGATGAGAGTCACAGATCGAGTGGACACAGGTTTACAAGATGATAAGAGTCACAGATCGAGTGGACAGAGGTGTACAAAAAGTTGACAGTCACAGATCTAGTGGACACAGCTGTACAAGATGATGAGAGTCACAGATCCACTGGACAGAGGTGGACAAAATGAGAGTCACAGATCGAGTGGACAGAGGTGTACAAGATGAGAGTCACAGATCGAGTGGACAGAGGTGTACAAGATGAGAGTCACAGATCGAGTGGACAGAGGTGTACAAGATGATGAGAGTCACAGATCGAGTGGACAGAGGTGTACAAGACCATAAGAGTCACAGATCAAGTGGAGAGAGGTGTACAAGATGATGAGAGTCACAGATCGAGTGGACAGAGGTGGACAAGATGATATTACTCAAAGATCGAGTGGACAGAGGTCTACAAGATCATAGGAGTCAAAGATCGAGTGCACAAAGGTGTACGGATGCGAGTCACAGATCGAGAGGACAGAGGTGTACAAGATAATACTCACAAATCGAGTGGACAGAGGTGTACAAGATGAGAGTCACAGATCGAGTGGAAAGAGGTGTACAAGATGAGATCACAGATCGAGTGGACAGAGGTGAACAAGATGATGACAGTCACAAATCGAGTGCACAGAGCTGCACAAGTTCATGAGAGTCACAGATCCAGTGGAAAGAGGTGTACAAGATGATAAGATTCACAGATCCAGTGGACAGAGGTGTACAAGAAGATGACAGTCACAGATCTAGTGGACATAGCTGTACAAGATGATGAGAGTCACAGATCCAGTGGAAAGAGGTGTACAAGATGATAATAGTCACAGATCCAGTGGACAGAGGTGTACAGGAAGAGAGTCACAGATCGAGCGGACAGAGCTGTACAAGATGATGAGAGTCACAGATCGAGAGGACAGAGGTGTACAAGATGAGAGTCACAGATCGAGTTGTCAGAGGTGTACAAGATGATGAGAGTCACAGATCGACTGGACAGAGGTGTACAAGATGTGAGTCACAGATCGAGTGGACAGAGGTGTACAAGATGTGAGTCAGAGATTGAGTGGACAGAGGTGTACAAGATGAGAGTCACAGATCGAGTGGACAGAGGTGTACAAGACCATAAGAGTCACAGATCGAGTGGACAGAGGTGTACAAAAGATTGAGAGTCACAGATCGAGTGGACAGAGGTGGACAAGATGATAATACTCAAAGATCGAGTGGACAGAGGTGTACAAGATCATAAGAGTCAAAGATCGAGTGCACAAAGGTGTACGGATGCGAGTCACAGATCGAGAGGACAGAGGTGTACAAGATAATACTCACAAATCGAGTGGACAGAGGTCTACAAGATGATGAGAGTCACAGATCGAGTGGACAGAGGTGTACAAGATGAGAGTCACAGATTGAGTGGACAGAGGTGTACAAGATGACAGTCACGGATAGAGAGGACAGAAGTGTACAACATTAGAGTCACAGATCGACTGGACAGAGGTATACAAGATGAGAGTCAGATATTGAGTGCACAGAGATGTACAACATGACAGTCACAGATCGAGTGGACAGAGGTGTACAAGATAATACTCACAGATCGAGTAGACAGAGGTGGACAAGATGATGAGAGTCACAGATCGAGTGGACAGAGGGGTAAAAGATGATGAGAGACACAGATCGAGTGGACAGATGTGTACAAGATGGTGAGAGTCACAGATCGAGTGGACAGAGGTGTACAAGATGAGAGTCACAGATCGAGTGGACAGAGGTGTACAAGATGAGAGTCACAGATCGAGTGGACAGAGGTGTATAAGATGATAATAGTCACAGATCGAGTGGACAGAGGTGTACAAGATGATGAGAGTCACAGATCGAGTGGACAGAGGTGTACAAGATGAGAGTCACAGATCGAGTGGACAGAGGTGTACAAGACCATAAGAGTCACAGATCAAGTGGAGAGAGGTGTACAAGATGATGAGAGCCACAGATCGAGTGGACAGAGGTGGACAAGATGATAATACTCAACGATCAAGTGGACAGAGGTGTACAAGATCATAAGAGTCAAAGATCGAGTGCACAAAGGTGTACGGATGCGAGTCACAGATCGAGTGGACAGAGGTGTACAAGATGATGAGAGTCACAGATCGAGTGGACAGAGGTGTACAAGATGAGAGTCACAGATCGAGTGGACAGAGGTGTACAGGATGATGACAGTCACACATCTAGTGGACATAGGTATACAAGACGATGAGAGTCACAGATCCAGTGGACAGAGGTGTACAAGATGATAAGAGTCACAGATCGAGAGGACAGAGGTGTACAAGATAATACTCACAAATCGAGTGGACAGAGGTGTACAAGATGATGAGTCACAGATCGAGTGGACAGAGGTTTACAAAATGAGAGTCACAGATCGAGTGGACAGAGGTGTACAAGATGATGAGAGTGAAAGATCAAATGGACATAGGTGTACAAGATGATGACAGTCACAGATCGAGTGGACAGAGGTGTAGAAGATGAGAGCCACAGATCGAGTGGACAGAAGTGTACAAAGATGATAAGAGTCACTGATCGAGTGGGCAGAGGTGTACAAGATGATGAGAGTCACAGATCGAGTGGACAGAGGTGTACAAGATGATGAGAGTCACAGATCTAGTGGACAGAGGTGTACAAGATCAGAGTCACAGATCGAGTGGACAGAGGTGTACAAGATGATGACAGTCACAGATCGAGTGGACAGAGGTGTACAAGACGATGAGAGTCACAGATCGAGTGGACAGAGGTATACAAGATGAGAGTCACAGATCGAGTGGACAGAGGTGTACAAGATGATGAGAGTCACAGATCGAGTGGACATAGCTGTACAAGATGATGAGAGTCACAGATCCACTGGACAGAGGTGTACAAGATGATAAGAGTCACCGATCGAGTGGACAGAGGTGCACAAAATGAGAGTCACAGATCGAATGGACAGATTGTATAAGATGAGAGTCACAGATCGTGTCGACAGAGGTGTACAAGATGAGAGTCACAGATCGAGTGGACAGAGGTGGACAGGATGATAATACTCAAAGGTCGAGTGGACAGAGGTGTATAAGATCATAAGAGTCAAAGATCGAGTGGAGAGAGGTGTACAAGATGATGAGAGTCACAGATCGAGTGGACAGAGGTGTACAAGACAATAAGAGTCACAGATCAAGTGGAAAGAGGTGTACAAGATGATGAGAGTCACAGATCGAGTGGACAGAGGTGGACACGATGATAATACTCAAAGATCGAGTGGACAGAGGTGTACAAGATCATAAGAGTCAAAGATCGAGTGCACAAAGGTGTACGGATGCGAGTCACAGATCGAGAGGACAGAGGTGTACAAGATAATACTCACAAATCGAGTGGACAGAGGTGTACAAGATGCTGAGAGTCACAGATCGAGTGGACAGAGGTGTACAAGATGAGAGTCACAGATCAAGAGGACAGTGGTGTACAAGATGATAAGAGTCACAGATCGAGCGGACAGAGGTGTACAAGATGATGAGAGTCACAGATCGAGTGGACAGGGGTGTACAAGGTGAGAGTCAAAGTTCGAGTGGACAGAGGTGTAGAAGATGAGAGTCACAGATCGAGCGGACAGAGGTGTACAAGATGACAATTGTCACAGATCGAGTCGACAGAGGTGTACAAGATCATAAGAGTCACAGATCGAGTGCACAGAGGTGTACAAGATGATAAGATTCACAGATAGAGTCGACAGAGGAGTACAAGATGATCAGAGTCACAGATCGAGTGGACAGAGGGATACCAGATGATGAGGGTCACAGATCGAGTGGAAAGAGGTGTACAAGATGATGATAGTCACAGATCCAGTGGACAGATGTGTACAAGATGAGAGTCACAGATCGAGTGGACAGAGGTGTACAAGATGAGAGTCACGGGTCGAGTGGACAGAGGTGTACAAAATGAGAGTCACAGATCGAGTGGACAGAGGTGTAAAAGATGATGATAGTCACAGATCGAGTCCACAGATGTGCACAAGATGATGGGGGTCACAGATCGAGTGGACAGAGGTGTACAAGATGAGAGTCACAGATCGAGTGGACAGAGGTGTACAAGATGATGACAGTCAGAGATCGACTGGATAGAGCTGTACAACATGATGAGAGTCACAGATCGAGTGGACCGAGGTGTACAAGATGATGAAAGTCATAGATCAAGTGGACAGAGCTGTAGAAGATGAGAGTCACAGATCGAGTGGACAGAGGTGTACAAGATGATGAGAGTCACAGATCGAGTGGACAGAGGTGTACAAGAGGATAATATTCACAGATTGAGTGGACAGAGGTGACAAGATGATGAGAGTCACAGATCGAGTGGACAGAGGAGTAAAAGATGATAAGAAACAAAGATCGAGTGGACAGAGGTGTACAAGATGATGAGAGTCACAGATCGAGTCGACAGAGGTGTACAGGATGAGAGTCACAGATCGAGCGGACAGAGCTGTACAAGATGATGAGAGTCACAGATCGAGTGGACAGAGGTATACAAGATGAGAGTCACAGATCGAGTGGACAGAGGTGTACAAGATGATGAGAGTCACAGATCGAGTGGACAGAGGTGTACAAGATGTGAGTCACAGATCGAGTGGACAGAGGTGTACAAGATAATACTCACAGATTGAGTGGACAGAGGTGTACAAGATGATGAGAGTCACAGATCGAGTGGACAGAGGTGGACAAGATGATAATACTCAAAGATCGAGTGGACAGAGGTGTACAAGATCATAAGAGTCAAAGATCGAGTGCACAAAGGTGTACGGATGCGAGTCACAGATCGAGAGGACAGAGGTGTACAAGATAATACTCACAAATCGAGTGGACAGAGGTCTACAAGATGATGAGAGTCACAGATCGAGTGGACAGAGGTGTACAAGATGAGAGTCACAGATTGAGTGGACAGAGGTGTACAAGATGACAGTCACGGATAGAGAGGACAGAGGTGTACAACATTAGAGTCACAGATCGAGTGGACAGAGGTATACAAGATGAGAGTCAGATATTGAGTGCACAGAGATGTACAACATGACAGTCACAGATCGAGTGGACAGAGGTGTACAAGATAATACTCACAGATCGAGTAGACAGAGGTGGACAAGATGATGAGAGTCACAGATCGAGTGGACAGAGGGGTAAAAGATGATGAGAGACACAGATCGAGTGGACAGATGTGTACAAGATGGTGAGAGTCACAGATCGAGTGGACAGAGGTGTACAAGATGAGAGTCACAGATCGAGTGGACAGAGGTGTACAAGATGAGAGTCACAGATCGAGTGGACAGAGGTGTATAAGATGATAATAGTCACAGATCGAGTGGACAGAGGTGTACAAGATGATGAGAGTCACAGATCGAGTGGACAGAGGTGTACAAGATGAGAGTCACAGATCGAGTGGACAGAGGTGTACAAGACCATAAGAGTCACAGATCAAGTGGAGAGAGGTGCACAAGATGATGAGAGCCACAGATCGAGTGGACAGAGGTGGACAAGATGATAATACTCAACGATCAAGTGGACAGAGGTGTACAAGATCATAAGAGTCAAAGATCGAGTGCACAAAGGTGTACGGATGCGAGTCACAGATAGAGAGGACAGAGGTGTACAAGATAATACTCACAAATCGAGTGGACAGAGGTGTACAAGATGATGAGAGTCACAGATCGAGTGGACAGAAGTGTACAACATGAGAGTCACAGATCGAGTGGACAGAGGTCTACAAGATGATAAGAGTCACAGATCGAGTGGACAGAGGTGTACAAGATGATGAGAGTCACAGATCGAGGGGACAGAGGTGTACAAGATGAGAGTCACAGATCGAGTGGACAGAGGTGTACAGGATGATGACAGTCACACATCTAGTGGACATAGGTATACAAGACGATGAGAGTCACAGATCCAGTGGACAGAGGTGTACAAGATGATAAGAGTCACAGATCGAGAGGACAGAGGTGTACAAGATAATACTCACAAATCGAGTGGACAGAGGTGTACAAGATGATGAGTCACAGATCGAGTGGACAGAGGTTTACAAAATGAGAGTCACAGATCGAGTGGACAGAGGTGTACAAGATGATGAGAGTGAAAGATCAAATGGACATAGGTGTACAAGATGATGACAGTCACAGATCGAGTGGACAGAGGTGTAGAAGATGAGAGCCACAGATCGAGTGGACAGAAGTGTACAAAGATGATAAGAGTCACTGATCGAGTGGGCAGAGGTGTACAAGATGATGAGAGTCACAGATCGAGTGGACAGAGGTGTACAAGATGATGAGAGTCACAGATCTAGTGGACAGAGGTGTACAAGATCAGAGTCACAGATCGAGTGGACAGAGGTGTACAAGATGATGACAGTCACAGATCGAGTGGACAGAGGTGTACAAGACGATGAGAGTCACAGATCGAGTGGACAGAGGTATACAAGATGAGAGTCACAGATCGAGTGGACAGAGGTGTACAAGATGATGAGAGTCACAGATCGAGTGGACATAGCTGTACAAGATGATGAGAGTCACAGATCCACTGGACAGAGGTGTACAAGATGATAAGAGTCACCGATCGAGTGGACAGAGGTGCACAAAATGAGAGTCACAGATCGAATGGACAGATTGTATAAGATGAGAGTCACAGATTCGTGTCGACAGAGGTGTACAAGATGAGAGTCACAGATCGAGTGGACAGAGGTGGACAGGATGATAATACTCAAAGGTCGAGTGGACAGAGGTGTACAAGATCATAAGAGTCAAAGATCGAGTGGAGAGAGGTGTACAAGATGATGAGAGTCACAGATCGAGTGGACAGAGGTGTACAAGACAATAAGAGTCACAGATCAAGTGGAAAGAGGTGTACAAGATGATGAGAGTCACAGATCGAGTGGACAGAGGTGGACACGATGATAATACTCAAAGATCGAGAGGACAGAGGTGTACAAGATAATACTCACAAATCGAGTGGACAGAGGTGTACAAGATGATGAGAGTCACAGATCGAGTGGACAGAGGTGTACAAGATGAGAGTCACAGATCAAGAGGACAGAGGTGTACAAGATGATAAGAGTCACAGATCGAGCGGACAGAGGTGTACAAGATGATGAGAGTCACAGATCGAGTGGACAGGGGTGTACAAGGTGAGAGTCAAAGTTCGAGTGGACAGAGGTGTAGAAGATGAGAGTCACAGATCTAGCGGACAGAGGTGTACAAGATGACAATTGTCACAGATCGAGTCGACAGAGGTGTACAAGATCATAAGAGTCACAGATCGAGTGCACAGAGGTGTACAAGATGATAAGATTCACAGATAGAGTCGACAGAGGAGTACAAGATGATCAGAGTCACAGATCGAGTGGACAGAGGGATACCAGATGATGAGGGTCACAGATCGAGTGGAAAGAGGTGTACAAGATGATGATAGTCACAGATCCAGTGGACAGAAGTGTACAAGATGAGAGTCACAGATCGAGTGGACAGAGGTGTACAAGATGAGAGTCACGGGTCGAGTGGACAGAGGTGTACAAAATGAGAGTCACAGATCGAGTGGACAGAGGTGTAAAAGATGATGATAGTCACAGATCGAGTCCACAGATGTGCACAAGATGATGGGGGTCACAGATCGAGTGGACAGAGGTGTACAAGATGAGAGTCACAGATCGAGTGGACAGAGGTGTACAAGATGATGACAGTCAGAGATCGACTGGATAGAGCTGTACAAGATGATGAGAGTCACAGATCGAGTGGACCGAGGTGTACAAGATGATGAAAGTCATAGATCAAGTGGACAGAGCTGTAGAAGATGAGAGTCACAGATCGAGTGGACAGAGGTGTACAAGATGATGAGAGTCACAGATCGAGTGGACAGAGGTGTACAAGAGGATAATATTCACAGATTGAGTGGACAGAGGTGACAAGATGATGAGAGTCACAGATCGAGTGGACAGAGGAGTAAAAGATGATAAGAAACAAAGATCGAGTGGACAGAGGTGTACAAGATGATGAGAGTCACAGATCGAGTCGACAGAGCTGTACAGGATGAGAGTCACAGATCGAGCGGACAGAGCTGTATAAGATGATGAGAGTCACAGATCGAGTGGACAGAGGTATACAAGATGAGAGTCAAAGATCGAGTGGACAGAGGTGTACAAGATGATGAGAGTCACAGATCGAGTGGACAGAGGTGTACAAGATGTGAGTCACAGATTGAGTGGACAGAGGTGTACAAGATAATACTCACAGATTGAGTGGACAGAGGTGTACAAGATGAGAGTCACAGATCGAGTGGACAGAGGTGGACAAGATGATAATACTCAAAGGTCGAGTGGACAGAGGTGTACACGATCATAAGAGTCAAAGATCGAGTGGAGAGAGGTGTACAAGATGATGAGAGTCACAGATAGAGTGGACAGAGGTGGACAAGATGATAATACTCAAAGATCGAGTGGACAGAGGTGTACAACATCGTAAGAGTCAAAGATCGAGTGCACAAAGGTGTACGGATGCGAGTCACAGATCGAGAGGACAGAGGTGTACAAGATAATACTCACAAATCGAGTGGACAGAGGTGTACAAGATGATGAGAGTCACAGATCGAGTGGACAGAAGTGTACAAGATGAGAGTCACAGATCGAGAGGACAGAGATCTACAAGATGATAAGTGTCACAGATCGAGTGGACAGAGGTGTACAAGATGATGAGAGTCACAGATCGAGTGGACAGAGGTGTACAAGATGAGAGTCACAGATCGAGTGGACAGAGGTGTACAAGATGATGACAGTCACACATCTAGTGGACATAGCTGTACAAGATGATGAGAGTCACAGATCCAGTGGACAGAGGTGTAAAGGATGAGAGTCACAGATCGAGCGGACAGAGCTGTACAAGATGATGAGAGTCACAGATCGAGTGGACAGAGGTGTACAAGATGAGAGTCACAGATCGAGTGGACAGAGGTGTACAAGATGATGAGAGTCACAGATAGAGTGGACAGAGGTGTACAAGATGTGAGTCACAGATCGAGTGGACAGAGGTGTACAAGATGTGAGTCACAGATTGAGTGGACAGAGGTGTTCAAGATGAGAGTCACAGATCGAGTGGACAGAGGTGTACAAGATCATAAGAGTCACAGATCGAGTGGACAGAGGTGGACAAGATGATAATACTCGAAGATCGAGTGGACAGAGGTGTACAAGATGAGAGTCACAGATTGAGTGGACAGAGGTGTACAAGATGACAGTCACGGATAGAGAGGACAGAGGTGTACAACATTAGAGTCACAGATCGAGTGGACAGAGGTATACAAGATGAGAGTCAGATATTGAGTGCACAGAGATGTACAACATGACAGTCACAGATCGAGTGGACAGAGGTGTACAAGATAATACTCACAGATCGAGTAGACAGAGGTGGACAAGATGATGAGAGTCACAGATCGAGTGGACAGAGGGGTAAAAGATGATGAGAGACACAGATCGAGTGGACAGATGTGTACAAGATGGTGAGAGTCACAGATCGAGTGGACAGAGGTGTACAAGATGAGAGTCACAGATCGAGTGGACAGAGGTGTACAAGATGAGAGTCACAGATCGAGTGGACAGAGGTGTATAAGATGATAATAGTCACAGATCGAGTGGACAGAGGTGTACAAGATGATGAGAGTCACAGATCGAGTGGACAGAGGTGTACAAGATGAGAGTCACAGATCGAGTGGACAGAGGTGTACAAGACCATAAGAGTCACAGATCAAGTGGAGAGAGGTGCACAAGATGATGAGAGCCACAGATCGAGTGGACAGAGGTGGACAAGATGATAATACTCAACGATCAAGTGGACAGAGGTGTACAAGATCATAAGAGTCAAAGATCGAGTGCACAAAGGTGTACGGATGCGAGTCACAGATAGAGAGGACAGAGGTGTACAAGATAATACTCACAAATCGAGTGGACAGAGGTGTACAAGATGATGAGAGTCACAGATCGAGTGGACAGAAGTGTACAACATGAGAGTCACAGATCGAGTGGACAGAGGTCTACAAGATGATAAGAGTCACAGATCGAGTGGACAGAGGTGTACAAGATGATGAGAGTCACAGATCGAGGGGACAGAGGTGTACAAGATGAGAGTCACAGATCGAGTGGACAGAGGTGTACAGGATGATGACAGTCACACATCTAGTGGACATAGGTATACAAGACGATGAGAGTCACAGATCCAGTGGACAGAGGTGTACAAGATGATAAGAGTCACAGATCGAGAGGACAGAGGTGTACAAGATAATACTCACAAATCGAGTGGACAGAGGTGTACAAGATGATGAGTCACAGATCGAGTGGACAGAGGTTTACAAAATGAGAGTCACAGATCGAGTGGACAGAGGTGTACAAGATGATGAGAGTGAAAGATCAAATGGACATAGGTGTACAAGATGATGACAGTCACAGATCGAGTGGACAGAGGTGTAGAAGATGAGAGCCACAGATCGAGTGGACAGAAGTGTACAAAGATGATAAGAGTCACTGATCGAGTGGGCAGAGGTGTACAAGATGATGAGAGTCACAGATCGAGTGGACAGAGGTGTACAAGATGATGAGAGTCACAGATCTAGTGGACAGAGGTGTACAAGATCAGAGTCACAGATCGAGTGGACAGAGGTGTACAAGATGATGACAGTCACAGATCGAGTGGACAGAGGTGTACAAGACGATGAGAGTCACAGATCGAGTGGACAGAGGTATACAAGATGAGAGTCACAGATCGAGTGGACAGAGGTGTACAAGATGATGAGAGTCACAGATCGAGTGGACATAGCTGTACAAGATGATGAGAGTCACAGATCCACTGGACAGAGGTGTACAAGATGATAAGAGTCACCGATCGAGTGGACAGAGGTGCACAAAATGAGAGTCACAGATCGAATGGACAGATTGTATAAGATGAGAGTCACAGATTCGTGTCGACAGAGGTGTACAAGATGAGAGTCACAGATCGAGTGGACAGAGGTGGACAGGATGATAATACTCAAAGGTCGAGTGGACAGAGGTGTACAAGATCATAAGAGTCAAAGATCGAGTGGAGAGAGGTGTACAAGATGATGAGAGTCACAGATCGAGTGGACAGAGGTGTACAAGACAATAAGAGTCACAGATCAAGTGGAAAGAGGTGTACAAGATGATGAGAGTCACAGATCGAGTGGACAGAGGTGGACACGATGATAATACTCAAAGATCGAGAGGACAGAGGTGTACAAGATAATACTCACAAATCGAGTGGACAGAGGTGTACAAGATGATGAGAGTCACAGATCGAGTGGACAGAGGTGTACAAGATGAGAGTCACAGATCAAGAGGACAGAGGTGTACAAGATGATAAGAGTCACAGATCGAGCGGACAGAGGTGTACAAGATGATGAGAGTCACAGATCGAGTGGACAGGGGTGTACAAGGTGAGAGTCAAAGTTCGAGTGGACAGAGGTGTAGAAGATGAGAGTCACAGATCTAGCGGACAGAGGTGTACAAGATGACAATTGTCACAGATCGAGTCGACAGAGGTGTACAAGATCATAAGAGTCACAGATCGAGTGCACAGAGGTGTACAAGATGATAAGATTCACAGATAGAGTCGACAGAGGAGTACAAGATGATCAGAGTCACAGATCGAGTGGACAGAGGGATACCAGATGATGAGGGTCACAGATCGAGTGGAAAGAGGTGTACAAGATGATGATAGTCACAGATCCAGTGGACAGAAGTGTACAAGATGAGAGTCACAGATCGAGTGGACAGAGGTGTACAAGATGAGAGTCACGGGTCGAGTGGACAGAGGTGTACAAAATGAGAGTCACAGATCGAGTGGACAGAGGTGTAAAAGATGATGATAGTCACAGATCGAGTCCACAGATGTGCACAAGATGATGGGGGTCACAGATCGAGTGGACAGAGGTGTACAAGATGAGAGTCACAGATCGAGTGGACAGAGGTGTACAAGATGATGACAGTCAGAGATCGACTGGATAGAGCTGTACAAGATGATGAGAGTCACAGATCGAGTGGACCGAGGTGTACAAGATGATGAAAGTCATAGATCAAGTGGACAGAGCTGTAGAAGATGAGAGTCACAGATCGAGTGGACAGAGGTGTACAAGATGATGAGAGTCACAGATCGAGTGGACAGAGGTGTACAAGAGGATAATATTCACAGATTGAGTGGACAGAGGTGACAAGATGATGAGAGTCACAGATCGAGTGGACAGAGGAGTAAAAGATGATAAGAAACAAAGATCGAGTGGACAGAGGTGTACAAGATGATGAGAGTCACAGATCGAGTCGACAGAGGTGTACAGGATGAGAGTCACAGATCGAGCGGACAGAGCTGTATAAGATGATGAGAGTCACAGATCGAGTGGACAGAGGTATACAAGATGAGAGTCAAAGATCGAGTGGACAGAGGTGTACAAGATGATGAGAGTCACAGATCGAGTGGACAGAGGTGTACAAGATGTGAGTCACAGATTGAGTGGACAGAGGTGTACAAGATAATACTCACAGATTGAGTGGACAGAGGTGTACAAGATGAGAGTCACAGATCGAGTGGACAGAGGTGGACAAGATGATAATACTCAAAGGTCGAGTGGACAGAGGTGTACACGATCATAAGAGTCAAAGATCGAGTGGAGAGAGGTGTACAAGATGATGAGAGTCACAGATAGAGTGGACAGAGGTGGACAAGATGATAATACTCAAAGATCGAGTGGACAGAGGTGTACAACATCGTAAGAGTCAAAGATCGAGTGCACAAAGGTGTACGGATGCGAGTCACAGATCGAGAGGACAGAGGTGTACAAGATAATACTCACAAATCGAGTGGACAGAGGTGTACAAGATGATGAGAGTCACAGATCGAGTGGACAGAAGTGTACAAGATGAGAGTCACAGATCGAGAGGACAGAGATCTACAAGATGATAAGAGTCACAGATCGAGTGGACAGAGGTGTACAAGATGATGAGAGTCACAGATCGAGTGGACAGAGGTGTACAAGATGAGAGTCACAGATCGAGTGGACAGAGGTGTACAAGATGATGACAGTCACACATCTAGTGGACATAGCTGTACAAGATGATGAGAGTCACAGATCCAGTGGACAGAGGTGTAAAGGATGAGAGTCACAGATCGAGCGGACAGAGCTGTACAAGATGATGAGAGTCACAGATCGAGTGGACAGAGGTGTACAAGATGAGAGTCACAGATCGAGTGGACAGAGGTGTACAAGATGATGAGAGTCACAGATAGAGTGGACAGAGGTGTACAAGATGTGAGTCACAGATCGAGTGGACAGAGGTGTACAAGATGTGAGTCACAGATTGAGTGGACAGAGGTGTTCAAGATGAGAGTCACAGATCGAGTGGACAGAGGTGTACAAGATCATAAGAGTCACAGATCGAGTGGACAGAGGTGGACAAGATGATAATACTCGAAGATCGAGTGGACAGAGGTGTACAAGATCATAAGAGTCAAAGATCGAGTGCACAAAGGTGTACGGATGCGAGTCACAGATCGAGTGGACAGAGATGTCAAAGATGAGAGTCACAGATCGAGTGGACAGAGGTGTACAAGACGATTATAGTCACAGATTCAGTAGACAGAGGTGTACAAGGTGATGAGAGTCACAGATCGAGTGGACAGAGGTGTACAAGATGAGAGTCACAGATCGAGTGGACGGAGGTGTACAAGATGAGAGTCACAAATCGAGTGGACAGAGGTGTACAAGATGATAAGAGTCACAGATCGAGTGAACAGAGGTTTACAAGATGATAAGAGTCACAGATCGAGCGGACAGAGGTGTACAAGATGATGAGAGTCACAGATCGAGTCGACAGAGGTGTACAAGATGAGAGTCACAGATCGAGTGGACAGAGGTGTACAAGATGATAATAGTCACAGATCCAGTGGACAGATGTGTACAAGATGAGAGTCACAGATCGAGTGGACAGAGGTGTACAAGATGAGAGTCACGGGTCGAGTGGACAGAGGTGTACAAAATGAGAGTCACAGATCGAGTGGTCAGAGGTGTAAAAGATGATGATAGTCACAGATCGAGTCCACAAATGTGCACAAGATGATGGGGGTCACAGATCGAATGCACAGAGGTGTACAGGATGATGAGAGTCACAGATCCAGTTGACAGAGGTGTAGAAGATGAGAGTCACAGATCGAGTGGACAGAGGTGTACAAGATGATGAGAGTCACAAATCGAGTGGACGTAGGTGTACAAGATGATGAGAGTCACAGATCGAGTCGACAGAGGTGTACAACATGAGAGTGAGAGATCGAGTGGACAGAGGTGTACAAGATGAGAGTCACAAATCGAGTGGACAGAGGTGTACAAGATGATAAGAGTCACAGATCGAGTGAACAGAGGTTTACAAGATGATAAGAGTCACAGATCGAGCGGACAGAGGTGTACAAGATGATGAGAGTCACAGATCGAGTTGACAGAGTTGTACAAGATGAGAGTCACAGATCGAGTGGACAGAGGTGTACAAGGTGAGAGTCAAAGTTCGAGTGGACAGAGGTGTAGAAGATGAGAGTCACAGATCGAGCGGACAGAGGTGTACAAGATGACAATTGTCACAGATCGAGTCGACAGAGGTGTACAAGATCATAAGAGTCACAGATCGAGTGCACAGAGGTGTACAAGATGATAAGATTCACAGATAGGGTCGACAGAGGAGTACAAGATGATCAGAGTCACAGATCGAGTGGACAGAGGGATACCTGATGATGAGAGTCACAGATCGAGTGGAAAGAGGTGTACAAGATGATAATAGTCACAGATCCAGTGGACAGATGTGTACAAGATGAGAGTCACAGATCGAGTGGACAGAGGTGTACAACATGAGAGTCACAGATCGAGTGGACAGAGGTGTACAAGACAATCAGAGTCACAGATCAAGTGGAGAGAGGTGTACAAGATGACGGAAGTCACAGATCGAGTGGACAGACGTTGACAAGATGATAATACTCAAAGATCGAGAGGACAGAGGTGTACAAGATCATAAGGGTCAAAGATCCAGTGCACAAAGGTGTACGGATGCGAGTCACAGATCGAGAGGACAGAGGTGTACAAGATAATACTCACAGATCGAGTGGACAGAGGTGGACAAGATGAGAGTCACAGATCGAGTGGACAGAGGTGTACAAGATGATGAGAGTCACAGATCGAGTGGACAGAGGTGTACAAAATGATGACAGTCAGAGATCGAGTGGACAGAGCTCTACAAGATGATGAGAGTCAGAGATCGCGTGGACAGATGTGCACAAGATGATGAGAGTCACAGATCGAGTGGACAGATGTGTACAAGATGATGAGAGTCTCAGATCCAGTGGACAGAGGTGTACAAGATGATTATAGTCACAGATTGAGTGGACAGAGGTGTAGAAGGTGATGAGGGTCACAGATCGCGTGGACAGAGGTGTACAAGATTATAATAGACGCAGATCGAGTTGACAGAGATGTCAAAGATGAGAGTCACAGATCGAGTGGACAGAGGTGTACAAGCTGATGAGAACCACAGATTGAGTGGACGGAGGTGTACAAGATGATGAGAGTCACAGATCTAGTGGACAGAGGTGTACAAGATGAGGACACTCACAGATCGAGTGGACAGAGGTGGACAAGATGAGAGTCACAGATCGAGTGGACAGAGGTGTACAAGATGATGAGAGTCACAGATCGAGTGGACAGAGGTGTACAAGATGATGACAGTCAGAGATCGAGTGGACAGAGCTGTACAAGATGATGAGAGTCAGAGATCGAGTGGACAGAGGTGCACAAGATGATGAGAGTCACAGATCGAGTGGACAGATGTGTACAAGATGATGAGAGTCACAGATCCAGTGGACAGAGGTGTACAAGATGATTATAGTCACAGATTGAGTGGACAGAGGTGCACAAGGTGATGAGGGTCACAGATCGCGTGGACAGAGGTGTACAAGATTATAATCGACGCAGATCGAGTTGACAGAGATGTCAAAGATGAGAGTCACAGATCGAGTGGACAGAGGTGTACAAGACGATTATAGTCACAGATTCAGTAGACAGAGGTGTACAAGGTGATGAGAGTCACACATCGAGTGGACAGAGGTGTACAAGATGAGAGTCACAGTTCGAGTGGACAGAGGTGTACAAAGATGATAAGAGTCACTGATCGAGTGGACAGAGGAGTACAAGATGATGAGAGTCACAGATCGAGTGGACAGAGGTGTACAAGATGATGAGAGTCACAGATCGAGTGGACAGAGGTGTACAAGATGAGAGTCACAGATCGATTGGACAGAGGTGTACAAGATGATGAGAGTCACAGATCGAGTGGACAGAGGTGCACAAGATGAGAGTCACACATCGAGTGGACAGAGGTGTACAAGATGATAAGAGTCACAGATCGAGTGAACAGAGCTGTACAAGATGAGAGTCACAGATCTAGTTGACAGAGATGTAGAAGATGAGAGTCACAGATCGAGTGGACAGAGGTGTACAAGATCATAAGAGTCACTGACCCAGTGCACAGAGGTGTACAAGATGATAAGATTCACAGATAGAGTGGACGCAGCTGTATAACATGATGAGAGTCACAGCTCGACTCAACAGAGGTGTACAACATGAGAGTGAGTGATCGAGTGGACAGAGGTATACAAGATAAGAGTCACAGATCGAGTGCACAGAAGTGTACAAGATGAGGACACTCACAGATCGAGTGGACAGAGGTGGACAAGATGAGAGTCACAGATCGAGTGGACAGAGGTGTACAAGATGATGACAGTCAGAGATCGAGTGGACAGAGCTGTACAAGATGATGACAGTCAGAGATCGAGTGGACAGAGGTGCACAAGATGATGAGAGTCACAGATCGAGTGGACAGATGTGTACAAGATGATGAGAGTCACAGATCCAGTGGACAGAGGTGTACAAGATGATTATAGTCACAGATTGAGTGGACAGAGGTGTACAAGGTGATGAGGGTCACAGATCGCGTGGACAGAGGTGTACAAGATTATAATAGACGCAGATCGAGTTGACAGAGATGTCAAAGATGAGAGTCACAGATCGAGTGGACAGAGGTGTACAAGACGATTATAGTCACAGATTCAGTAGACAGAGGTGTACAAGGTGATGAGAGTCACAGATCGAGTGGACAGAGGTGTACAAGATGAGAGTCACAGATCGAGTGGACAGAGGTGTACAAGATGAGAGTCACAGATCGAGTGGACAGAGGTGTACAAGATGAGAGTCACAAATTGAGTGGACAGAGGAGTACAAGATGATCAGAGTCACAGATCGAGTGGACAGAGGGATACCAGATGATGAGAGTCACAGATCGAGTGGAAAGAGGTGTACAAGATGATAATAGTCACAGATCCAGTGGACAGATGTGTACAAGATGAGAGTCACAGATCGAGTGGACAGAGGTGTACAAGATGAGAGTCACGGGTCGAGTGGACAGAGGTGTACAAAATGAGAGTCACAGATCGAGTGGTCAGAGGTATAAAAGATGATGATAGTCACAGATCGAGTCCACAGATGTGCACAAGATGATGGGGGTCACAGATCGAGTGGACAGAGGTGTGCAAGATGAGAGTCATAGATCGAGTGGACAGAGGTGTACAAGATGAGAGTCACAGATCGAGTGGACAGTGGTGTACTAGATGCAGAGAGTCACAGATCGAAAGGGCAGAGGTGTACAAGATGATGAGAGTGACAGATCGAGTGGACAGAGGTGTGCAAGATGATAGCTACAGATCGAGTGGACAGACGTGTACAAAATGATGAGAGTCACAGATCAAGTGGACAGAGGTTTACATGATGAGAGTCACAGATCGACTGGACAGAGCTGTACAAGATGATGAGAGTCACAAATCGAGTCGACAGAGGTGTACAAGGTGAGAGTCGGAGATCGAGTCGACAGAGGTATACAAGAAGAGAGTCACAGATCCAGTTGACAGAGGTGTACAAGATGAGAGTCACAGATCGAGTGGACAGAGGTGTACAAGATGATGAGAGTCACAAATCGAGTGGACGTAGGTGTACAAGATGATGAGAGTCACAGATCGAGTCGACAGAGGTGTACAACATGAGAGTGAGAGATCGAGTGGACAGAGGTATACAAGATGAGAGTCACAGATCGAGTGGACAGAGGTTTACAAGATGAGTGTCACAGATCGAGTGGACAGAGGTGTACAAGATGAGTGTCACAGATCGAGTGGACAGAGGTGTACAAGATGAGAGTCACAGATCGAGTGGACAGAGGTGTACAAGATGATAATAGTCACAGATCGAGTGGACAGAGGAGTACAAGATGATGAGAGTCACAGATCAAGTGCGCAGAAGTGTACAAGATGATGAGAGTCACAGATCGAGTGGACAGAGGTGTACAAGATGATGAGAGTCACTGATCGAGTGGACAGAGGTGTACAAGATGAGAGTCACAGGTCGAGTGGACAGAGGTGTACAAGATAAGAGTCATAGATCGAGTGGACAGAGGTGTACAAGATGATGAGAGTCACAGATCGAATGGAAAGAGGTGTACAAGATGATGAGAGTCAAAGATCGAGAGGACAGAGGGGTAAAAGATGCTGAGAGACAAAGTTCGAGTGGACAGAGGTGTACAAGATGATGAGAGTCACAGATCGAGTGGACAGAGCTGTACAAGATGAGAGTCACAGATTGAGTGGACAGAGGTGTACGAGATGATGAGAGCCACAGATCGAGTGGACGGAGGTGTACAAGATGATGAGAGTCACAGATCGAGTGGACAGAGGTGTACAAGATGAGAGTCATAGATCGAGTGGATAGAGGTGTCCAAGATGAGAGTCACAGATCGAGTGGACAGAGCTGTATATGATGATTATAGTCACAGATTTAGTGGACAGAGGTGTACAAGGTGATGAGAGTCACAGATCAAGTGGACAGAGGTGTACAAGATGAGAGTCACAGATCGAGTGGACAGAGGTGTACAAGATGATAATAGACACAGATTGAGTTGACAAAGGTGTAAAAGATGAGAGTCACAGATCGAGTGGACAGAGCTGTACAAGATGATGAGAGTCACAGATCGAGTGGACAGAGGTGTACAAGATGAGAGTCACAGATCGAGTGGACAGAGGTGTACAAGATGAGAGTCACAGATCGAGTGGACAGAGCTGTACAAGATGATGAGAGTCACAGATCGAGTCGACAGAGGTGTACAAGATGAGAGTCGGAGATCGAGTCGACAGAGGTATACAAGAAGAGAGTCACAGATCGAGTGGACAGAGCTGTACAAGATGAGAGTCACAGATCGACTGGACAGAGCTGTAGAAGATGATAGTCACAGATCGAGTGGACAGAGGTGTACAAGATGATGAGAGTCACAGATCGAGTGGACAGAGGTGTACAAGATGAGAGTCACAGATCGAGTGGACAGAGGTGTACAAGATGATGAGAGCCACAGATCGACTGGACGGAGGTGTACAAGATGATGAGAGTCACAGATCGAGTGGATAGAGGTGTGCAAGATGATGAGAGTCACAGATCGAGTCATCAAAGGTGTACAAGAAGAGAGTCATCGATCGAGTGGACAGAAGTGTACAAGATGAGAGTCATAGATCGAGTGGACAGAGGTGTACAAGATGACAATAGTCACAGATCAAGAGGACAGAGGTGTACAAGATGATGAGAGTCAATGATCGAGTGGACAGAAGTGTACAAGATGATGACAGTCACAGATCGAGTGGACAGAGGTGTATAAGATGAGAATCACAGATCGAGTGGACAGAGGTGTACAAGATGAGAGTCACAGATCGAGTGGACAGTGGTGTACTAGATGCAGAGAGTCACAGATCGAAAGGGCAGAGGTGTACAAGATGATGAGAGTGACAGATCGAGTGGACAGAGGTGTGCAAGATGATAGCTACAGATCGAGTGGACAGACGTGTACAAAATGATGAGAGTCACAGATCAAGTGGACAGAGGTTTACATGATGAGAGTCACAGATCGACTGGACAGAGCTGTACAAGATGATGAGAGTCACAGATCGAGTCGACAGAGGTGTACAAGGTGAGAGTCGGAGATCGAGTCGACAGAGGTATACAAGAAGAGAGTCACAGATCGAGTGGACAGAGGTGTACAAGATGAGAGTCACAGATCGACTGGACAGAGCTGTAGAAGATGATAGTCACAGATCGAGTGGACAGAGGTGTACAAGATGACAGACACAGATAGAGAGGACAGAGGTGTACAAGATGATGAGAGTCACAGATCGAGTCCACAAAGGTGTACAAGATGATAATAGTCAGAGATCGAGTGGACAGAGGTGTAGAAGATGATAAAGTCACAGATCGAGTGGACAGAGGTGTACAAGATGATGAGAGTCACAGATCAAGTGCGCAGAAGTACACAAGATGATGAGCTTCACAGATCGAGTGGACAGAGGTGTACAAGATGATGAGAGTCATTGATCGAGTGGACAGAGGTGTACAAGATGAGAGTCACAGGTCGAGTGGACAGAGGTGTACAAGATGAGAGTCATAGATCGAGTGGACAGAGGTGTACAAGATGATGAGAGTCACAGATCCAGTGGACAGAGGTGTACAAGATGATTATAGTCACAGATTGAGTGGACAGAGGTGTACAAGGTGATGAGGGTCACAGATCGCGTGGACAGAGGTGTACAAGATTATAATAGACGCAGATCGAGTTGACAGAGATGTCAAAGATGAGAGTCACAGATCGAGTGGACAGAGGTGTACAAGACGATTATACTCACAGATTCAGTAGACAGAGGTGTACAAGGTGATGAGAGTCACAGATCGAGTGGACAGAGGTGTACAAGATGAGAGTCACAGATCGAGTGGACAGAGGTGTACAAGATGAGAGTCACAGATCGAGTGGACAGAGGTGTACAAGATGAGAGTCACAAATTGAGTGGACAGAGGAGTACAAGATGATCAGAGTCACAGATCGAGTGGACAGAGGGATACCAGATGATGAGAGTCACAGATCGAGTGGAAAGAGGTGTACAAGATGATAATAGTCACAGATCCAGTGGACAGATGTGTACAAGATGAGAGTCACAGATCGAGTGGACAGAGGTGTACAAGATGAGAGTCACGGGTCGAGTGGACAGAGGTATACAAAATGAGAGTCACAGATCGAGTGGTCAGAGGTATAAAAGATGATGATAGTCACAGATCGAGTCCACAGATGTGCACAAGATGATGGGGGTCACAGATCGAGTGGACAGAGGTGTACAGGATGATGAGAGTCACAGATCCAGTTGACAGAGGTGTAGAAGATGAGAGTCACAGATCGAGTGGACAGAGGTGTACAAGATGATGAGAGTCACAAATCGAGTGGACGTAGGTGTACAAGATGATGAGAGTCACAGATCGAGTCGACAGAGGTGTACAACATGAGAGTGAGAGATCGAGTGGACAGAGGTATACAAGATGAGAGTCACAGATCGAGTGGACAGAGGTTTACAAGATGAGTGTCACAGATCGAGTGGACAGAGGTGTACAAGATGAGTGTCACAGATCGAGTGGACAGAGGTGTACAAGATGAGAGTCACAGATCGAGTGGACAGAGGTGTACAAGATGATAATAGTCACAGATCGAGTGGACAGAGGTGTACAAGATGATGAGAGTCACAGATCAAGTGCGCAGAAGTGTACAAGATGATGAGAGTCACAGATCGAGTGGACAGAGGTGTACAAGATGATGAGAGTCACTGATCGAGTGGACAGAGGTGTACAAGATGAGAGTCACAGGTCGAGTGGACAGAGGTGTACAAGATGAGAGTCATAGATCGAGTGGACAGAGGTGTACAAGATGATGAGAGTCACAGATCGAATGGAAAGAGGTGTACAAGATGATGAGAGTCAAAGATCGAGAGGACAGAGGGGTAAAAGATGCTGAGAGACAAAGTTCGAGTGGACAGAGGTGTACAAGATGATGAGAGTCACAGATCGAGTGGACAGAGCTGTACAAGATGAGAGTCACAGATTGAGTGGACAGAGGTGTACGAGATGATGAGAGCCACAGATCGAGTGGACGGAGGTGTACAAGATGATGAGAGTCACAGATCGAGTGGACAGAGGTGTACAAGATGAGAGTCATAGATCGAGTGGATAGAGGTGTCCAAGATGAGAGTCACAGATCGAGTGGACAGAGCTGTATATGATGATTATAGTCACAGATTTAGTGGACAGAGGTGTACAAGGTGATGAGAGTCACAGATCAAGTGGACAGAGGTGTACAAGATGAGAGTCACAGATCGAGTGGACAGAGGTGTACAAGATGATAATAGACACAGATTGAGTTGACAAAGGTGTAAAAGATGAGAGTCACAGATCGAGTGGACAGAGCTGTACAAGATGATGAGAGTCACAGATCGAGTGGACAGAGGTGTACAAGATGAGAGTCACAGATCGAGTGGACAGAGGTGTACAAGATGAGAGTCACAGATCGAGTGGACAGAGCTGTACAAGATGATGAGAGTCACAGATCGAGTCGACAGAGGTGTACAAGATGAGAGTCGGAGATCGAGTCGACAGAGGTATACAAGAAGAGAGTCACAGATCGAGTGGACAGAGCTGTACAAGATGAGAGTCACAGATCGACTGGACAGAGCTGTAGAAGATGATAGTCACAGATCGAGTGGACAGAGGTGTACAAGATGATGAGAGTCACAGATCGAGTGGACAGAGGTGTACAAGATGAGAGTCACAGATCGAGTGGACAGAGGTGTACAAGATGATGAGAGCCACAGATCGACTGGACGGAGGTGTACAAGATGATGAGAGTCACAGATCGAGTGGATAGAGGTGTGCAAGATGATGAGAGTCACAGATCGAGTCATCAAAGGTGTACAAGAAGAGAGTCATCGATCGAGTGGACAGAAGTGTACAAGATGAGAGTCATAGATCGAGTGGACAGAGGTGTACAAGATGACAATAGTCACAGATCAAGAGGACAGAGGTGTACAAGATGATGAGAGTCAATGATCGAGTGGACAGAAGTGTACAAGATGATGACAGTCACAGATCGAGTGGACAGAGGTGTATAAGATGAGAATCACAGATCGAGTGGACAGAGGTGTACAAGATGAGAGTCACAGATCGAGTGGACAGTGGTGTACTAGATGCAGAGAGTCACAGATCGAAAGGGCAGAGGTGTACAAGATGATGAGAGTGACAGATCGAGTGGACAGAGGTGTGCAAGATGATAGCTACAGATCGAGTGGACAGACGTGTACAAAATGATGAGAGTCACAGATCAAGTGGACAGAGGTTTACATGATGAGAGTCACAGATCGACTGGACAGAGCTGTACAAGATGATGAGAGTCACAGATCGAGTCGACAGAGGTGTACAAGGTGAGAGTCGGAGATCGAGTCGACAGAGGTATACAAGAAGAGAGTCACAGATCGAGTGGACAGAGGTGTACAAGATGAGAGTCACAGATCGACTGGACAGAGCTGTAGAAGATGATAGTCACAGATCGAGTGGACAGAGGTGTACAAGATGACAGACACAGATAGAGAGGACAGAGGTGTACAAGATGATGAGAGTCACAGATCGAGTCCACAAAGGTGTACAAGATGATAATAGTCAGAGATCGAGTGGACAGAGGTGTAGAAGATGATAAAGTCACAGATCGAGTGGACAGAGGTGTACAAGATGATGAGAGTCACAGATCAAGTGCGCAGAAGTACACAAGATGATGAGCTTCACAGATCGAGTGGACAGAGGTGTACAAGATGATGAGAGTCATTGATCGAGTGGACAGAGGTGTACAAGATGAGAGTCACAGGTCGAGTGGACAGAGGTGTACAAGATGAGAGTCATAGATCGAGTGGACAGAGGTGTACAAGATGATGAGAGTCACAGATCCAGTGGACAGAGGTGTACAAGATGATTATAGTCACAGATTGAGTGGACAGAGGTGTACAAGGTGATGAGGGTCACAGATCGCGTGGACAGAGGTGTACAAGATTATAATAGACGCAGATCGAGTTGACAGAGATGTCAAAGATGAGAGTCACAGATCGAGTGGACAGAGGTGTACAAGACGATTATACTCACAGATTCAGTAGACAGAGGTGTACAAGGTGATGAGAGTCACAGATCGAGTGGACAGAGGTGTACAAGATGAGAGTCACAGATCGAGTGGACAGAGGTGTACAAGATGAGAGTCACAGATCGAGTGGACAGAGGTGTACAAGATGAGAGTCACAAATTGAGTGGACAGAGGAGTACAAGATGATCAGAGTCACAGATCGAGTGGACAGAGGGATACCAGATGATGAGAGTCACAGATCGAGTGGAAAGAGGTGTACAAGATGATAATAGTCACAGATCCAGTGGACAGATGTGTACAAGATGAGAGTCACAGATCGAGTGGACAGAGGTGTACAAGATGAGAGTCACGGGTCGAGTGGACAGAGGTATACAAAATGAGAGTCACAGATCGAGTGGTCAGAGGTATAAAAGATGATGATAGTCACAGATCGAGTCCACAGATGTGCACAAGATGATGGGGGTCACAGATCGAGTGGACAGAGGTGTACAGGATGATGAGAGTCACAGATCCAGTTGACAGAGGTGTAGAAGATGAGAGTCACAGATCGAGTGGACAGAGGTGTACAAGATGATGAGAGTCACAAATCGAGTGGACGTAGGTGTACAAGATGATGAGAGTCACAGATCGAGTCGACAGAGGTGTACAACATGAGAGTGAGAGATCGAGTGGACAGAGGTATACAAGATGAGAGTCACAGATCGAGTGGACAGAGGTTTACAAGATGAGTGTCACAGATCGAGTGGACAGAGGTGTACAAGATGAGTGTCACAGATCGAGTGGACAGAGGTGTACAAGATGAGAGTCACAGATCGAGTGGACAGAGGTGTACAAGATGATAATAGTCACAGATCGAGTGGACAGAGGTGTACAAGATGATGAGAGTCACAGATCAAGTGCGCAGAAGTGTACAAGATGATGAGAGTCACAGATCGAGTGGACAGAGGTGTACAAGATGATGAGAGTCACTGATCGAGTGGACAGAGGTGTACAAGATGAGAGTCACAGGTCGAGTGGACAGAGGTGTACAAGATGAGAGTCATAGATCGAGTGGACAGAGGTGTACAAGATGATGAGAGTCACAGATCGAATGGAAAGAGGTGTACAAGATGATGAGAGTCAAAGATCGAGAGGACAGAGGGGTAAAAGATGCTGAGAGACAAAGTTCGAGTGGACAGAGGTGTACAAGATGATGAGAGTCACAGATCGAGTGGACAGAGCTGTACAAGATGAGAGTCACAGATTGAGTGGACAGAGGTGTACGAGATGATGAGAGCCACAGATCGAGTGGACGGAGGTGTACAAGATGATGAGAGTCACAGATCGAGTGGACAGAGGTGTACAAGATGAGAGTCATAGATCGAGTGGATAGAGGTGTCCAAGATGAGAGTCACAGATCGAGTGGACAGAGCTGTATATGATGATTATAGTCACAGATTTAGTGGACAGAGGTGTACAAGGTGATGAGAGTCACAGATCAAGTGGACAGAGGTGTACAAGATGAGAGTCACAGATCGAGTGGACAGAGGTGTACAAGATGATAATAGACACAGATTGAGTTGACAAAGGTGTAAAAGATGAGAGTCACAGATCGAGTGGACAGAGCTGTACAAGATGATGAGAGTCACAGATCGAGTGGACAGAGGTGTACAAGATGAGAGTCACAGATCGAGTGGACAGAGGTGTACAAGATGAGAGTCACAGATCGAGTGGACAGAGCTGTACAAGATGATGAGAGTCACAGATCGAGTCGACAGAGGTGTACAAGATGAGAGTCGGAGATCGAGTCGACAGAGGTATACAAGAAGAGAGTCACAGATCGAGTGGACAGAGCTGTACAAGATGAGAGTCACAGATCGACTGGACAGAGCTGTAGAAGATGATAGTCACAGATCGAGTGGACAGAGGTGTACAAGATGATGAGAGTCACAGATCGAGTGGACAGAGGTGTACAAGATGAGAGTCACAGATCGAGTGGACAGAGGTGTACAAGATGATGAGAGCCACAGATCGACTGGACGGAGGTGTACAAGATGATGAGAGTCACAGATCGAGTGGATAGAGGTGTGCAAGATGATGAGAGTCACAGATCGAGTCATCAAAGGTGTACAAGAAGAGAGTCATCGATCGAGTGGACAGAAGTGTACAAGATGAGAGTCATAGATCGAGTGGACAGAGGTGTACAAGATGACAATAGTCACAGATCAAGAGGACAGAAGTGTACAAGATGATGACAGTCACGGATCGAGTGGACAGAGGTGTATAAGATGAGAATCACAGATCGAGTGGACAGAGGTGTACAAGATGAGAGTCACAGATCGAGTGGACAGTGGTGTACTAGATGCAGAGAGTCACAGATCGAAAGGGCAGAGGTGTACAAGATGATGAGAGTGACAGATCGAGTGGACAGAGGTGTGCAAGATGATAGCTACAGATCGAGTGGACAGACGTGTACAAAATGATGAGAGTCACAGATCAAGTGGACAGAGGTTTACATGATGAGAGTCACAGATCGACTGGACAGAGCTGTACAAGATGATGAGAGTCACAGATCGAGTCGACAGAGGTGTACAAGGTGAGAGTCGGAGATCGAGTCGACAGAGGTATACAAGAAGAGAGTCACAGATCGAGTGGACAGAGGTGTACAAGATGAGAGTCACAGATCGACTGGACAGAGCTGTAGAAGATGATAGTCACAGATCGAGTGGACAGAGGTGTACAAGATGACAGACACAGATAGAGAGGACAGAGGTGTACAAGATGATGAGAGTCACAGATCGAGTCCACAAAGGTGTACAAGATGATAATAGTCAGAGATCGAGTGGACAGAGGTGTAGAAGATGATAAAGTCACAGATCGAGTGGACAGAGGTGTACAAGATGATGAGAGTCACAGATCAAGTGCGCAGAAGTATACAAGATGATGAGCTTCACAGATCGAGTGGACAGAGGTGTACAAGATGATGAGAGTCATTGATCGAGTGGACAGAGGTGTACAAGATGAGAGTCACAGGTCGAGTGGACAGAGGTGTACAAGATGAGAGTCATAGATCGAGTGGACAGAGGTGTACAAGATAATGAGAGTCACAGATCGAGTGGACAGAGGTGTACAAGATGAGGCACAGATCAAGTGGACAGAGGTGTAGAAGATGATGAGAGTCACAGATCGAGTGGACAGAGGTGTACAAGATGAGAGTCACAGATCGAGTGGACAGAGGTGTACAAGACGATGAGAGCCACAGATCGACTGGACGGAGGTGTACAAGATGATGAGAGTCACAGATCGAGTGGATAGAGGTGTGCAAGATGATGAGAGTCACAGATCGAGTCATCAAAGGTGTACAAGAAGAGAGTCATCGATCGAGTGGACAGAAGTGTACAAGATGAGAGTCATAGATCGAGTGGACAGAGGTGTACAAGATGAGAGTCACAGATCGAGTGGACAGTGGTGTACTAGATGCAGAGAGTCACAGATCGAAAGGGCAGAGGTGTACAAGATGATGAGAGTGACAGATCGAGTGGACAGAGGTGTGCAAGATGATAGCTACAGATCGAGTGGACAGACGTGTACAAAATGATGAGAGTCACAGATCAAGTGGACAGAGGTTTACATGATGAGAGTCACAGATCGACTGGACAGAGCTGTACAAGATGATGAGAGTCACAAATCGAGTCGACAGAGGTGTACAAGGTGAGAGTCGGAGATCGAGTCGACAGAGGTATACAAGAAGAGAGTCACAGATCCAGTTGACAGAGGTGTACAAGATGAGAGTCACAGATCGAGTGGACAGAGGTGTACAAGATGATGAGAGTCACAAATCGTGTGGACGTAGGTGTACAAGATGATGAGAGTCACAGATCGAGTCGACAGAGGTGTACAACATGAGAGTGAGAGATCGAGTGGACAGAGGTATACAAGATGAGAGTCACAGATCGAGTGGACAGAGGTTTACAAGATGAGTGTCACAGATCGAGTGGACAGAGGTGTACAAGATGAGTGTCACAGATCGAGTGGACAGAGGTGTACAAGATGAGAGTCACAGATCGAGTGGACAGAGGTGTACAAGATGATAATAGTCACAGATCGAGTGGACAGAGGAGTACAAGATGATGAGAGTCACAGATCAAGTGCGCAGAAGTGTACAAGATGATGAGAGTCACAGATCGAGTGGACAGAGGTGTACAAGATGATGAGAGTCACTGATCGAGTGGACAGAGGTGTACAAGATGAGAGTCACAGGTCGAGTGGACAGAGGTGTACAAGATGAGAGTCATAGATCGAGTGGACAGAGGTGTACAAGATGATGAGAGTCACAGATCGAATGGAAAGAGGTGTACAAGATGATGAGAGTCAAAGATCGAGAGGACAGAGGGGTAAAAGATGCTGAGAGACAAAGTTCGAGTGGACAGAGGTGTACAAGATGATGAGAGTCACAGATCGAGTGGACAGAGCTGTACAAGATGAGAGTCACAGATTGAGTGGACAGAGGTGTACGAGATGATGAGAGCCACAGATCGAGTGGACGGAGGTGTACAAGATGATGAGAGTCACAGATCGAGTGGACAGAGGTGTACAAGATGAGAGTCATAGATCGAGTGGATAGAGGTGTCCAAGATGAGAGTCACAGATCGAGTGGACAGAGCTGTATATGATGATTATAGTCACAGATTTAGTGGACAGAGGTGTACAAGGTGATGAGAGTCACAGATCAAGTGGACAGAGGTGTACAAGATGAGAGTCACAGATCGAGTGGACAGAGGTGTACAAGATGATAATAGACACAGATTGAGTTGACAAAGGTGTAAAAGATGAGAGTCACAGATCGAGTGGACAGAGCTGTACAAGATGATGAGAGTCACAGATCGAGTGGACAGAGGTGTACAAGATGAGAGTCACAGATCGAGTGGACAGAGGTGTACAAGATGAGAGTCACAGATCGAGTGGACAGAGCTGTACAAGATGATGAGAGTCACAGATCGAGTCGACAGAGGTGTACAAGATGAGAGTCGGAGATCGAGTCGACAGAGGTATACAAGAAGAGAGTCACAGATCGACTGGACAGAGCTGTAGAAGATGATAGTCACAGATCGAGTGGACAGAGGTGTACAAGATGATGAGAGTCACAGATCGAGTGGACAGAGGTGTACAAGATGAGAGTGACAGATCGAGTGGACAGAGGTGTACAAGATGATGAGAGCCACAGATCGACTGGACGGAGGTGTACAAGATGATGAGAGTCACAGATCGAGTGGATAGAGGTGTGCAAGATGATGAGAGTCACAGATCGAGTCATCAAAGGTGTACAAGAAGAGAGTCATCGATCGAGTGGACAGAAGTGTACAAGATGAGAGTCATAGATCGAGTGGACAGAGGTGTACAAGATGACAATAGTCACAGATCAAGAGGACAGAGGTGTACAAGATGATGAGAGTCAATGATCGAGTGGACAGAAGTGTACAAGATGATGACAGTCACAGATCGAGTGGACAGAGGTGTATAAGATGAGAATCACAGATCGAGTGGACAGAGGTGTACAAGATGAGAGTCACAGATCGAGTGGACAGTGGTGTACTAGATGCAGAGAGTCACAGATCGAAAGGGCAGAGGTGTACAAGATGATGAGAGTGACAGATCGAGTGGACAGAGGTGTGCAAGATGATAGCTACAGATCGAGTGGACAGACGTGTACAAAATGATGAGAGTCACAGATCAAGTGGACAGAGGTTTACATGATGAGAGTCACAGATCGACTGGACACAGCTGTACAAGATGATGAGAGTCACAGATCGAGTCGACAGAGGTGTACAAGGTGAGAGTCGGAGATCGAGTCGACAGAGGTATACAAGAAGAGAGTCACAGATCGACTGGACAGAACTGTAGAAGATGATAGTCACAGATCGAGTGGACAGAGGTGTACAAGATGACAGACACAGATAGAGAGGACAGAGGTGTACAAGATGATGAGAGTCACAGATCGAGTCCACAAAGGTGTACAAGATGATAATAGTCAGAGATAGAGTGGACAGAGGTGTAGAAGATGATAAAGTCACAGATCGAGTGGACAGAGGTGTACAAGATGATGAGAGTCACAGATCAAGTGCGCAGAAGTATACAAGATGATGAGCTTCACAGATCGAGTGGACAGAGGTGTACAAGATGATGAGAGTCATTGATCGAGTGGACAGAGGTGTACAAGATGAGAGTCACAGGTCGAGTGGACAGAGGTGTACAAGATGAGAGTCATAGATCGAGTGGACAGAGCTGTACAAGATAATGAGAGTCACAGATCGAGTGGACAGAGATGTGCAAGATGAGGCACAGATCAAGTGGACAGAGGTGTAGAAGATGATGAGAGTCACAGATCGAGTGGACAGAGGTGTACAAGATGAGAGTCACAGATCGAGTGGACAGAGGTGTACAAGACGATGAGAGCCACAGATCGACTGGACGGAGGTGTACAAGATGATGAGAGTCACAGATCGAGTGGATAGAGGTGTGCAAGATGATGAGAGTCACAGATCGAGTCATCAAAGGTGTACAAGAAGAGAGTCATCGATCGAGTGGACAGAAGTGTACAAGATGAGAGTCATAGATCGAGTGGACAGAGGTGTACAAGATGAGAGTCACAGATCGAGTGGACAGTGGTGTACTAGATGCAGAGAGTCACAGATCGAAAGGGCAGAGGTGTACAAGATGATGAGAGTGACAGATCGAGTGGACAGAGGTGTGCAAGATGATAGCTACAGATCGAGTGGACAGACGTGTACAAAATGATGAGAGTCACAGATCAAGTGGACAGAGGTTTACATGATGAGAGTCACAGATCGACTGGACAGAGCTGTACAAGATGATGAGAGTCACAAATCGAGTCGACAGAGGTGTACAAGGTGAGAGTCGGAGATCGAGTCGACAGAGGTATACAAGAAGAGAGTCACAGATCCAGTTGACAGAGGTGTACAAGATGAGAGTCACAGATCGAGTGGACAGAGGTGTACAAGATGATGAGAGTCACAAATCGTGTGGACGTAGGTGTACAAGATGATGAGAGTCACAGATCGAGTCGACAGAGGTGTACAACATGAGAGTGAGAGATCGAGTGGACAGAGGTATACAAGATGAGAGTCACAGATCGAGTGGACAGAGGTTTACAAGATGAGTGTCACAGATCGAGTGGACAGAGGTGTACAAGATGAGTGTCACAGATCGAGTGGACAGAGGTGTACAAGATGAGAGTCACAGATCGAGTGGACAGAGGTGTACAAGATGATAATAGTCACAGATCGAGTGGACAGAGGAGTACAAGATGATGAGAGTCACAGATCAAGTGCGCAGAAGTGTACAAGATGATGAGAGTCACAGATCGAGTGGACAGAGGTGTACAAGATGATGAGAGTCACTGATCGAGTGGACAGAGGTGTACAAGATGAGAGTCACAGGTCGAGTGGACAGAGGTGTACAAGATGAGAGTCATAGATCGAGTGGACAGAGGTGTACAAGATGATGAGAGTCACAGATCGAATGGAAAGAGGTGTACAAGATGATGAGAGTCAAAGATCGAGAGGACAGAGGGGTAAAAGATGCTGAGAGACAAAGTTCGAGTGGACAGAGGTGTACAAGATGATGAGAGTCACAGATCGAGTGGACAGAGCTGTACAAGATGAGAGTCACAGATTGAGTGGACAGAGGTGTACGAGATGATGAGAGCCACAGATCGAGTGGACGGAGGTGTACAAGATGATGAGAGTCACAGATCGAGTGGACAGAGGTGTACAAGATGAGAGTCATAGATCGAGTGGATAGAGGTGTCCAAGATGAGAGTCACAGATCGAGTGGACAGAGCTGTATATGATGATTATAGTCACAGATTTAGTGGACAGAGGTGTACAAGGTGATGAGAGTCACAGATCAAGTGGACAGAGGTGTACAAGATGAGAGTCACAGATCGAGTGGACAGAGGTGTACAAGATGATAATAGACACAGATTGAGTTGACAAAGGTGTAAAAGATGAGAGTCACAGATCGAGTGGACAGAGCTGTACAAGATGATGAGAGTCACAGATCGAGTGGACAGAGGTGTACAAGATGAGAGTCACAGATCGAGTGGACAGAGGTGTACAAGATGAGAGTCACAGATCGAGTGGACAGAGCTGTACAAGATGATGAGAGTCACAGATCGAGTCGACAGAGGTGTACAAGATGAGAGTCGGAGATCGAGTCGACAGAGGTATACAAGAAGAGAGTCACAGATCGACTGGACAGAGCTGTAGAAGATGATAGTCACAGATCGAGTGGACAGAGGTGTACAAGATGATGAGAGTCACAGATCGAGTGGACAGAGGTGTACAAGATGAGAGTGACAGATCGAGTGGACAGAGGTGTACAAGATGATGAGAGCCACAGATCGACTGGACGGAGGTGTACAAGATGATGAGAGTCACAGATCGAGTGGATAGAGGTGTGCAAGATGATGAGAGTCACAGATCGAGTCATCAAAGGTGTACAAGAAGAGAGTCATCGATCGAGTGGACAGAAGTGTACAAGATGAGAGTCATAGATCGAGTGGACAGAGGTGTACAAGATGACAATAGTCACAGATCAAGAGGACAGAGGTGTACAAGATGATGAGAGTCAATGATCGAGTGGACAGAAGTGTACAAGATGATGACAGTCACAGATCGAGTGGACAGAGGTGTATAAGATGAGAATCACAGATCGAGTGGACAGAGGTGTACAAGATGAGAGTCACAGATCGAGTGGACAGTGGTGTACTAGATGCAGAGAGTCACAGATCGAAAGGGCAGAGGTGTACAAGATGATGAGAGTGACAGATCGAGTGGACAGAGGTGTGCAAGATGATAGCTACAGATCGAGTGGACAGACGTGTACAAAATGATGAGAGTCACAGATCAAGTGGACAGAGGTTTACATGATGAGAGTCACAGATCGACTGGACACAGCTGTACAAGATGATGAGAGTCACAGATCGAGTCGACAGAGGTGTACAAGGTGAGAGTCGGAGATCGAGTCGACAGAGGTATACAAGAAGAGAGTCACAGATCGACTGGACAGAACTGTAGAAGATGATAGTCACAGATCGAGTGGACAGAGGTGTACAAGATGACAGACACAGATAGAGAGGACAGAGGTGTACAAGATGATGAGAGTCACAGATCGAGTCCACAAAGGTGTACAAGATGATAATAGTCAGAGATAGAGTGGACAGAGGTGTAGAAGATGATAAAGTCACAGATCGAGTGGACAGAGGTGTACAAGATGATGAGAGTCACAGATCAAGTGCGCAGAAGTATACAAGATGATGAGCTTCACAGATCGAGTGGACAGAGGTGTACAAGATGATGAGAGTCATTGATCGAGTGGACAGAGGTGTACAAGATGAGAGTCACAGGTCGAGTGGACAGAGGTGTACAAGATGAGAGTCATAGATCGAGTGGACAGAGCTGTACAAGATAATGAGAGTCACAGATCGAGTGGACAGAGATGTGCAAGATGAGGCACAGATCAAGTGGACAGAGGTGTAGAAGATGATGAGAGTCACAGATCGAGTGGACAGAGGTGTACAAGATGAGAGTCACAGATCGAGTGGACAGAGGTGTACAAGACGATGAGAGCCACAGATCGACTGGACGGAGGTGTACAAGATGATGAGAGTCACAGATCGAGTGGATAGAGGTGTGCAAGATGATGAGAGTCACAGATCGAGTCATCAAAGGTGTACAAGAAGAGAGTCATCGATCGAGTGGACAGAAGTGTACAAGATGAGAGTCATAGATCGAGTGGACAGAGGTGTACAAGATGAGAGTCACAGATCGAGTGGACAGTGGTGTACTAGATGCAGAGAGTCACAGATCGAAAGGGCAGAGGTGTACAAGATGATGAGAGTGACAGATCGAGTGGACAGAGGTGTGCAAGATGATAGCTACAGATCGAGTGGACAGACGTGTACAAAATGATGAGAGTCACAGATCAAGTGGACAGAGGTTTACATGATGAGAGTCACAGATCGACTGGACAGAGCTGTACAAGATGATGAGAGTCACAAATCGAGTCGACAGAGGTGTACAAGGTGAGAGTCGGAGATCGAGTCGACAGAGGTATACAAGAAGAGAGTCACAGATCCAGTGGACAGAGGTGTACAAGATGATGAGAGCCACAGATCGAGTGGACGGAGGTGTACAAGATGAGAGTCACAGATAGAGTGGACAGAGGTGTAGAAGATGATGAGAGTCACAGATCGAATGGACAGAGGTGTACAAGATGATGAGAGTCACAGATTCAGTGGACAGAGGTGTACAAGATGAGAGTCACAGATCGAGTGGACAGAGGTGTACAAGATGAGAGTCACAGATAGAGAGGACAGAGGTGTACAAGATGACAGTCACAGATCGAGTGGACAGAGATGAAGAAGATGAGAGTCACGGATCAACTGGACAGAGGTGTACAAGATGATATTCACAGATCGACTGGACAGAGCTGTACAAGATGATGAGAGTCACAGATCGAGTCGGCAGAGGTGTACAAGATGAGAGTCGGAGATCGAGTCGACAGAGGTATACAAGAAGAGAGTCACAGATCGAGTGGACAGAGGTGTACAAGCTGAGAGTCACAGATCGACTGGACAGAGCTGTAGAAGATGATAGTCACAGATCGAGTGGACAGAGGTGTAGAAGATGAGAGTCACAGATAGAGAGGACAGAGGTGTACAAGATGATGAGAGTCACAGATCGAGTCCACAAAGGTGTACAAGATGATAATAGTCACAGATCGAGTGGACAGAGGTGCACAAGATGATAATAGTCACAGATCGAGTGGACAGAGGTGTACAAGATGATGAGAGTCACAGATCAAGTGCGCAGAAGTGTACAAGATGATGAGAGTCACAGATCGAGTGGACAGAGGTGTACAAGATGATGAGAGTCACTGATCGAGTGGACAGAGGTGTACAAGATGAGAGTCACAGGTCGAGTGGACAGAGGTGTACAAGATGAGAGTCATAGATCGAGTGGTCAGAGGTGTACAAGATGATGAGAGTCACAGATCGAATGGAAAGAGGTGTACAAGATGATGAGAGTCAAAGATCGAGAGGACAGAGGGGTAAAAGATGCTGAGAGACAAAGTTCGAGTGGACAGAGGTGTACAAGATGATGAGAGTCACAGATCGAGTGGACAGAGCTGTACAAGATGAGAGTCACAGATTGAGTGGACAGAGGTGTACGAGATGATGAGAGCCACAGATCGAGTGGACGGAGGTGTACAAGATGATGAGAGTCACAGATCGAGTGGACAGAGGTGTACAAGATGAGAGTCACAGATCGAGTGGATAGAGGTGTACAAGATGAGAGTCACAGATCGAGTGGACAGAGCTGTACATGATGATTATAGTCACAGATTTAGTGGACAGAGGTGTACAAGGTGATGAGAGTCACAGATCAAGTGGACAGAGGTGTACAAGATAAGAGTCACAGATCGAGTGGACAGAGGTGTACAAGATGATAAAAGACACAGATTGAGTTGACAAAGGTGTAAAAGATGAGAGTCACAGATCGAGTGGACAGAGCTGTACAAGATGATGAGAGTCACAGATCGAGTGGACAGAGGTGTACAAGATGAGAGTCACAGATCGAGTGGACAGAGGTGTAGAAGTTGAGAGTCACAGATCGAGTGGACAGAGCTGTACAAGATGATGAGAGTCACAGATCGAGTCGACAGAGGTGTACAAGATGAGAGTCGGAGATCGAGTCGACAGAGGTATACAAGAAGAGAGTCACAGATCGAGTGGACAGAGCTGTACAAGATGAGAGTCACAGATCGACTGGACAGAGCTGTAGAAGATGATAGTCACAGATCGAGTGGACAGAGGTGTACAAGATGATGAGAGTCACAGATCGAGTGGACAGAGGTGTACAAGATGAGAGTCACAGATCGAGTGGACAGAGGTGTACAAGATGAGAGTCACAGATCGAGTGGACAGAGGTGTACAAGATGATGAGAGCCACAGATCGACTGGACGGAGGTGTACAAGATGATGAGAGTCACAGATCGAGTGGATAGAGGTGTGCAAGATGATGAGAGTCACAGATCGAGTCATCAAAGGTGTACAAGATGAGAGTCATCGATCGAGTGGACAGAAGTATACAAGATGAGAGTCATAGATCGAGTGGACAGAGGTGTACAAGATGACAATAGTCACAGATCAAGAGGACAGAGGTGTACAAGATGATGAGAGTCAATGATCGAGTGGACAGAAGTGTACAAGATGATGAGAGTCACAGAGCGAGTGGACAGAGGTGTACAAGATGATGACAGTCACAGATCGAGTGGACAGAGGTGTATAAGATGAGAATCACAGATCGAGTGGACAGAGGTGTACAAGATGAGAGTCACAGATCGAGTGGACAGAGGTGTACAAGACGATGAGAGCCACAGATCGACTGGACGGAGGTGTACAAGATGATGAGAGTCACAGATCGAGTGGATAGAGGTGTGCAAGATGATGAGAGTCACAGATCGAGTCATCAAAGGTGTACAAGAAGAGAGTCATCGATCGAGTGGACAGAAGTGTACAAGATGAGAGTCATAGATCGAGTGGACAGAGGTGTACAAGATGACAATAGTCACAGATTAAGAGGACAGAGGTGTACAAGATGATGAGAGTCAATGATCGAGTGGACAGAAGTGTACAAGATGATGAGAGTCACAGTGCGAGTGGACAGAGGTGTACAAGATGATGACAGTCACAGATCGAGTGGACAGAGGTGTATAAGATGAGTATCACAGATCGAGTGGACAGAGGTGTACAAGATGAGAGTCACAGATCGAGTGGACAGTGGTGTACTAGATGCAGAGAGTCACAGATCGAAAGGGCAGAGGTGTACAAGATGATGAGAGTGACAGATCGAGTGGACAGAGGTGTGCAAGATGATAGCTACAGATCGAGTGGACAGACGTGTACAAAATGATGAGAGTCACAGATCAAGTGGACAGAGGTTTACATGATGAGAGTCACAGATCGACTGGGCAGAGCTGTACAAGATGATGAGAGTCACAGATCGAGTCGACAGAGGTGTGCAAGGTGAGAGTCGGAGATCGAGTCGACAGAGGTATACAAGAAGAGAGTCACAGATCGAGTGGACAGAGGTGTACAAGATGGTGAGAGCCACAGATCGAGTGGACGGAGGTGTACAAGATGAGAGTCACAGATAGAGTGGACAGAGGTGTAGAAGATGATGAGAGTCACAGATCGAATGGACAGAGGTGTACAAGATGATGAGAGTCACAGATTCAGTGGACAGAGGTGTACAAGATGAGAGTCACAGATCGAGTGGACAGAGGTGTACAAGATGAGAGTCACAGATAGAGAGGACAGAGGTGTACAAGATGACAGTCACAGATCGAGTGGACAGAGATGAAGAAGATGAGAGTCACGGATCAACTGGACAGAGGTGTACAAGATGATATTCACAGATCGACTGGACAGAGCTGTACAAGATGATGAGAGTCACAGATCGAGTCGACAGAGGTGTACAAGATGAGAGTCGGAGATCGAGTCGACAGAGGTATACAAGAAGAGAGTCACAGATCGAGTGGACAGAGGTGTACAAGCTGAGAGTCACAGATCGACTGGACAGAGCTGTAGAAGATGATAGTCACAGATCGAGTGGACAGAGGTGTAGAAGATGAGAGTCACAGATAGAGAGGACAGAGGTGTACAAGATGATGAGAGTCACAGATCGAGTCCACAAAGGTGTACAAGATGATAATAGTCACAGATCGAGTGGACAGAGGTGTACAAGATGATAATAGTCACAGATCGAGTGGACAGAGGTGTACAAGATGATGAGAGTCACAGATCAAGTGCGCAGAAGTGTACAAGATGATGAGAGTCACAGATCGAGTGGACAGAGGTGTACAAGATGATGAGAGTCACTGATCGAGTGGACAGAGGTGTACAAGATGAGAGTCACAGGTCGAGTGGACAGAGGTGTACAAGATGAGAGTCATAGATCGAGTGGACAGAGGTGTACAAGATGATGAGAGTCACAGATCGAATGGAAAGAGGTGTACAAGATGATGAGAGTCAAAGATCGAGAGGACAGAGGGGTAAAAGATGCTGAGAGACAAAGTTCGAGTGGACAGAGGTGTACAAGATGATGAGAGTCACAGATCGAGTGGACAGAGCTGTACAAGATGAGAGTCACAGATTGAGTGGACAGAGGTGTACGAGATGATGAGAGCCACAGATCGAGTGGACGGAGGTGTACAAGATGATGAGAGTCACAGATCGAGTGGACAGAGGTGTACAAGATGAGAGTCACAGATCGAGTGGATAGAGGTGTACAAGATGAGAGTCACAGATCGAGTGGACAGAGCTGTACATGATGATTATAGTCACAGATTTAGTGGACAGAGGTGTACAAGGTGATGAGAGTCACAGATCAAGTGGACAGAGGTGTACAAGATAAGAGTCACAGATCGAGTGGACAGAGGTGTACAAGATGATAATAGACACAGATTGAGTTGACAAAGGTGTAAAAGATGAGAGTCACAGATCGAGTGGACAGAGCTGTACAAGATGATGAGAGTCACAGATCGAGTGGACAGAGGTGTACAAGATGAGAGTCACAGATCGAGTGGACAGAGGTGTACAAGATGAGAGTCACAGATCGAGTGGACAGAGCTGTACAAGATGATGAGAGTCACAGATCGAGTCGACAGAGGTGTACAAGATGAGAGTCGGAGATCGAGTCGACAGAGGTATACAAGAAGAGAGTCACAGATCGAGTGGACAGAGCTGTACAAGATGACAGTCACAGATCGACTGGACAGAGCTGTAGAAGATGATAGTCACAGATGGAGTGGAAAGAGGTGTACAAGATGATGAGAGTCACAGATCGAGTGGACAGAGGTGTACAAGATGAGAGTCACAGATCGAGTGGACAGAGGTGTACAAGATGATGAGAGCCACAGATCGACTGGACGGAGGTGTACAAGATGATGAGAGTCACAGATCGAGTGGATAGAGGTGTGCAAGATGATGAGAGTCACAGATCGAGTCATCAAAGGTGTACAAGATGAGAGTCATCGATCGAGTGGACAGAAGTGTACAAGATGAGAGTCATAGATCGAGTGGACAGAGGTGTACAAGATGACAATAGTCACAGATCAAGAGGACAGAGGTGTTCAAGATGATGAGAGTCAATGATCGAGTGGACAGAAGTGTACAAGATGATGAGAGTCACAGAGCGAGTGGACAGAGGTGTACAAGATGATGACAGTCACAGATCGAGTGGACAGAGGTGTATAAGATGAGAATCACAGATCGAGTGGACAGAGGTGTACAAGATGAGAGTCACAGATCGAGTGGACAGAGGTGTACAAGACGATGAGAGCCACAGATCGACTGGACGGAGGTGTACAAGATGATGAGAGTCACAGATCGAGTGGATAGAGGTGTGCAAGATGATGAGAGTCACAGATCGAGTCATCAAAGGTGTACAAGAAGAGAGTCATCGATCGAGTGGACAGAAGTGTACAAGATGAGAGTCATAGATCGAGTGGACAGAGGTGTACAAGATGACAATAGTCACAGATCAAGAGGACAGAGGTGTACAAGATGATGAGAGTCAATGATCGAGTGGACAGAAGTGTACAAGATGATGAGAGTCACAGAGCAAGTGGACAGAGGTGTACAAGATGATGACAGTCACAGATCGAGTGGACAGAGGTGTATAAGATGAGAATCACAGATCGAGTGGACAGAGGTGTACAAGATGAGAGTCACAGATCGAGTGGACAGTGGTGTACTAGATGCAGAGAGTCACAGATCGAAAGGGCAGAGGTGTACAAGATGATGAGAGTGACAGATCGAGTGGACAGAGGTGTGCAAGATGATAGCTACAGATCGAGTGGACAGACGTGTACAAAATGATGAGAGTCACAGATCAAGTGGACAGAGGTTTACATGATGAGAGTCACAGATCGACTGGGCAGAGCTGTACAAGATGATGAGAGTCACAGATTGAGTCGACAGAGGTGTACAAGGTGAGAGTCGGAGATCGAGTCGACAGAGGTATACAAGAAGAGAGTCACAGATCGAGTGGACAGAGGTGTACAAGATGATGAGAGCCACAGATCGAGTGGACGGAGGTGTACAAGATGAGAGTCACAGATAGAGAGGACAGAGGTGTACAAGATGACAGTCACAGATCGAGTGGACAGAGATGAAGAAGATGAGAGTCACGGATCAACTGGACAGAGGTGTACAAGATGATATTCACAGATCGACTGGACAGAGCTGTACAAGATGATGAGAGTCACAGATCGAGTCGACAGAGGTGTACAAGATGAGAGTCGGAGATCGAGTCGACAGAGGTATACAAGAAGAGAGTCACAGATCGAGTGGACAGAGGTGTACAAGATGATGAGAGTCACAGATCAAGTGCGCAGAAGTGTACAAGATGATGAGAGTCACAGATCGAGTGGACAGAGGTGTACAAGATGATGAGAGTCACTGATCGAGTGGACAGAGGTGTACAAGATGAGAGTCACAGGTCGAGTGGACAGAGGTGTACAAGATGAGAGTCATAGATCGAGTGGACAGAGGTGTACAAGATGATGAGAGTCACAGATCGAATGGAAAGAGGTGTACAAGATGATGAGAGTCAAAGATCGAGAGGACAGAGGGGTAAAAGATGCTGAGAGACAAAGTTCGAGTGGACAGAGGTGTACAAGATGATGAGAGTCACAGATCGAGTGGACAGAGCTGTACAAGATGAGAGTCACAGATTGAGTGGACAGAGGTGTACGAGATGATGAGAGCCACAGATCGAGTGGACGGAGGTGTACAAGATGATGAGAGTCACAGATCGAGTGGACAGAGGTGTACAAGATGAGAGTCATAGATCGAGTGGATAGAGGTGTCCAAGATGAGAGTCACAGATCGAGTGGACAGAGCTGTATATGATGATTATAGTCACAGATTTAGTGGACAGAGGTGTACAAGGTGATGAGAGTCACAGATCAAGTGGACAGAGGTGTACAAGATGAGAGTCACAGATCGAGTGGACAGAGGTGTACAAGATGATAATAGACACAGATTGAGTTGACAAAGGTGTAAAAGATGAGAGTCACAGATCGAGTGGACAGAGCTGTACAAGATGATGAGAGTCACAGATCGAGTGGACAGAGGTGTACAAGATGAGAGTCACAGATCGAGTGGACAGAGGTGTACAAGATGAGAGTCACAGATCGAGTGGACAGAGCTGTACAAGATGATGAGAGTCACAGATCGAGTCGACAGAGGTGTACAAGATGAGAGTCGGAGATCGAGTCGACAGAGGTATACAAGAAGAGAGTCACAGATCGACTGGACAGAGCTGTAGAAGATGATAGTCACAGATCGAGTGGACAGAGGTGTACAAGATGATGAGAGTCACAGATCGAGTGGACAGAGGTGTACAAGATGAGAGTGACAGATCGAGTGGACAGAGGTGTACAAGATGATGAGAGCCACAGATCGACTGGACGGAGGTGTACAAGATGATGAGAGTCACAGATCGAGTGGATAGAGGTGTGCAAGATGATGAGAGTCACAGATCGAGTCATCAAAGGTGTACAAGAAGAGAGTCATCGATCGAGTGGACAGAAGTGTACAAGATGAGAGTCATAGATCGAGTGGACAGAGGTGTACAAGATGACAATAGTCACAGATCAAGAGGACAGAGGTGTACAAGATGATGAGAGTCAATGATCGAGTGGACAGAAGTGTACAAGATGATGACAGTCACAGATCGAGTGGACAGAGGTGTATAAGATGAGAATCACAGATCGAGTGGACAGAGGTGTACAAGATGAGAGTCACAGATCGAGTGGACAGTGGTGTACTAGATGCAGAGAGTCACAGATCGAAAGGGCAGAGGTGTACAAGATGATGAGAGTGACAGATCGAGTGGACAGAGGTGTGCAAGATGATAGCTACAGATCGAGTGGACAGACGTGTACAAAATGATGAGAGTCACAGATCAAGTGGACAGAGGTTTACATGATGAGAGTCACAGATCGACTGGACACAGCTGTACAAGATGATGAGAGTCACAGATCGAGTCGACAGAGGTGTACAAGGTGAGAGTCGGAGATCGAGTCGACAGAGGTATACAAGAAGAGAGTCACAGATCGACTGGACAGAACTGTAGAAGATGATAGTCACAGATCGAGTGGACAGAGGTGTACAAGATGACAGACACAGATAGAGAGGACAGAGGTGTACAAGATGATGAGAGTCACAGATCGAGTCCACAAAGGTGTACAAGATGATAATAGTCAGAGATAGAGTGGACAGAGGTGTAGAAGATGATAAAGTCACAGATCGAGTGGACAGAGGTGTACAAGATGATGAGAGTCACAGATCAAGTGCGCAGAAGTATACAAGATGATGAGCTTCACAGATCGAGTGGACAGAGGTGTACAAGATGATGAGAGTCATTGATCGAGTGGACAGAGGTGTACAAGATGAGAGTCACAGGTCGAGTGGACAGAGGTGTACAAGATGAGAGTCATAGATCGAGTGGACAGAGCTGTACAAGATAATGAGAGTCACAGATCGAGTGGACAGAGATGTGCAAGATGAGGCACAGATCAAGTGGACAGAGGTGTAGAAGATGATGAGAGTCACAGATCGAGTGGACAGAGGTGTACAAGATGAGAGTCACAGATCGAGTGGACAGAGGTGTACAAGACGATGAGAGCCACAGATCGACTGGACGGAGGTGTACAAGATGATGAGAGTCACAGATCGAGTGGATAGAGGTGTGCAAGATGATGAGAGTCACAGATCGAGTCATCAAAGGTGTACAAGAAGAGAGTCATCGATCGAGTGGACAGAAGTGTACAAGATGAGAGTCATAGATCGAGTGGACAGAGGTGTACAAGATGAGAGTCACAGATCGAGTGGACAGTGGTGTACTAGATGCAGAGAGTCACAGATCGAAAGGGCAGAGGTGTACAAGATGATGAGAGTGACAGATCGAGTGGACAGAGGTGTGCAAGATGATAGCTACAGATCGAGTGGACAGACGTGTACAAAATGATGAGAGTCACAGATCAAGTGGACAGAGGTTTACATGATGAGAGTCACAGATCGACTGGACAGAGCTGTACAAGATGATGAGAGTCACAAATCGAGTCGACAGAGGTGTACAAGGTGAGAGTCGGAGATCGAGTCGACAGAGGTATACAAGAAGAGAGTCACAGATCCAGTGGACAGAGGTGTACAAGATGATGAGAGCCACAGATCGAGTGGACGGAGGTGTACAAGATGAGAGTCACAGATAGAGTGGACAGAGGTGTAGAAGATGATGAGAGTCACAGATCGAATGGACAGAGGTGTACAAGATGATGAGAGTCACAGATTCAGTGGACAGAGGTGTACAAGATGAGAGTCACAGATCGAGTGGACAGAGGTGTACAAGATGAGAGTCACAGATAGAGAGGACAGAGGTGTACAAGATGACAGTCACAGATCGAGTGGACAGAGATGAAGAAGATGAGAGTCACGGATCAACTGGACAGAGGTGTACAAGATGATATTCACAGATCGACTGGACAGAGCTGTACAAGATGATGAGAGTCACAGATCGAGTCGGCAGAGGTGTACAAGATGAGAGTCGGAGATCGAGTCGACAGAGGTATACAAGAAGAGAGTCACAGATCGAGTGGACAGAGGTGTACAAGCTGAGAGTCACAGATCGACTGGACAGAGCTGTAGAAGATGATAGTCACAGATCGAGTGGACAGAGGTGTAGAAGATGAGAGTCACAGATAGAGAGGACAGAGGTGTACAAGATGATGAGAGTCACAGATCGAGTCCACAAAGGTGTACAAGATGATAATAGTCACAGATCGAGTGGACAGAGGTGCACAAGATGATAATAGTCACAGATCGAGTGGACAGAGGTGTACAAGATGATGAGAGTCACAGATCAAGTGCGCAGAAGTGTACAAGATGATGAGAGTCACAGATCGAGTGGACAGAGGTGTACAAGATGATGAGAGTCACTGATCGAGTGGACAGAGGTGTACAAGATGAGAGTCACAGGTCGAGTGGACAGAGGTGTACAAGATGAGAGTCATAGATCGAGTGGTCAGAGGTGTACAAGATGATGAGAGTCACAGATCGAATGGAAAGAGGTGTACAAGATGATGAGAGTCAAAGATCGAGAGGACAGAGGGGTAAAAGATGCTGAGAGACAAAGTTCGAGTGGACAGAGGTGTACAAGATGATGAGAGTCACAGATCGAGTGGACAGAGCTGTACAAGATGAGAGTCACAGATTGAGTGGACAGAGGTGTACGAGATGATGAGAGCCACAGATCGAGTGGACGGAGGTGTACAAGATGATGAGAGTCACAGATCGAGTGGACAGAGGTGTACAAGATGAGAGTCACAGATCGAGTGGATAGAGGTGTACAAGATGAGAGTCACAGATCGAGTGGACAGAGCTGTACATGATGATTATAGTCACAGATTTAGTGGACAGAGGTGTACAAGGTGATGAGAGTCACAGATCAAGTGGACAGAGGTGTACAAGATAAGAGTCACAGATCGAGTGGACAGAGGTGTACAAGATGATAATAGACACAGATTGAGTTGACAAAGGTGTAAAAGATGAGAGTCACAGATCGAGTGGACAGAGCTGTACAAGATGATGAGAGTCACAGATCGAGTGGACAGAGGTGTACAAGATGAGAGTCACAGATCGAGTGGACAGAGGTGTACAAGTTGAGAGTCACAGATCGAGTGGACAGAGCTGTACAAGATGATGAGAGTCACAGATCGAGTCGACAGAGGTGTACAAGATGAGAGTCGGAGATCGAGTCGACAGAGGTATACAAGAAGAGAGTCACAGATCGAGTGGACAGAGCTGTACAAGATGAGAGTCACAGATCGACTGGACAGAGCTGTAGAAGATGATAGTCACAGATCGAGTGGACAGAGGTGTACAAGATGATGAGAGTCACAGATCGAGTGGACAGAGGTGTACAAGATGAGAGTCACAGATCGAGTGGACAGAGGTGTACAAGATGAGAGTCACAGATCGAGTGGACAGAGGTGTACAAGATGATGAGAGCCACAGATCGACTGGACGGAGGTGTACAAGATGATGAGAGTCACAGATCGAGTGGATAGAGGTGTGCAAGATGATGAGAGTCACAGATCGAGTCATCAAAGGTGTACAAGATGAGAGTCATCGATCGAGTGGACAGAAGTATACAAGATGAGAGTCATAGATCGAGTGGACAGAGGTGTACAAGATGACAATAGTCACAGATCAAGAGGACAGAGGTGTACAAGATGATGAGAGTCAATGATCGAGTGGACAGAAGTGTACAAGATGATGAGAGTCACAGAGCGAGTGGACAGAGGTGTACAAGATGATGACAGTCACAGATCGAGTGGACAGAGGTGTATAAGATGAGAATCACAGATCGAGTGGACAGAGGTGTACAAGATGAGAGTCACAGATCGAGTGGACAGAGGTGTACAAGACGATGAGAGCCACAGATCGACTGGACGGAGGTGTACAAGATGATGAGAGTCACAGATCGAGTGGATAGAGGTGTGCAAGATGATGAGAGTCACAGATCGAGTCATCAAAGGTGTACAAGAAGAGAGTCATCGATCGAGTGGACAGAAGTGTACAAGATGAGAGTCATAGATCGAGTGGACAGAGGTGTACAAGATGACAATAGTCACAGATTAAGAGGACAGAGGTGTACAAGATGATGAGAGTCAATGATCGAGTGGACAGAAGTGTACAAGATGATGAGAGTCACAGAGCGAGTGGACAGAGGTGTACAAGATGATGACAGTCACAGATCGAGTGGACAGAGGTGTATAAGATGAGTATCACAGATCGAGTGGACAGAGGTGTACAAGATGAGAGTCACAGATCGAGTGGACAGTGGTGTACTAGATGCAGAGAGTCACAGATCGAAAGGGCAGAGGTGTACAAGATGATGAGAGTGACAGATCGAGTGGACAGAGGTGTGCAAGATGATAGCTACAGATCGAGTGGACAGACGTGTACAAAATGATGAGAGTCACAGATCAAGTGGACAGAGGTTTACATGATGAGAGTCACAGATCGACTGGGCAGAGCTGTACAAGATGATGAGAGTCACAGATCGAGTCGACAGAGGTGTGCAAGGTGAGAGTCGGAGATCGAGTCGACAGAGGTATACAAGAAGAGAGTCACAGATCGAGTGGACAGAGGTGTACAAGATGGTGAGAGCCACAGATCGAGTGGACGGAGGTGTACAAGATGAGAGTCACAGATAGAGTGGACAGAGGTGTAGAAGATGATGAGAGTCACAGATCGAATGGACAGAGGTGTACAAGATGATGAGAGTCACAGATTCAGTGGACAGAGGTGTACAAGATGAGAGTCACAGATCGAGTGGACAGAGGTGTACAAGATGAGAGTCACAGATAGAGAGGACAGAGGTGTACAAGATGACAGTCACAGATCGAGTGGACAGAGATGAAGAAGATGAGAGTCACGGATCAACTGGACAGAGGTGTACAAGATGATATTCACAGATCGACTGGACAGAGCTGTACAAGATGATGAGAGTCACAGATCGAGTCGACAGAGGTGTACAAGATGAGAGTCGGAGATCGAGTCGACAGAGGTATACAAGAAGAGAGTCACAGATCGAGTGGACAGAGGTGTACAAGCTGAGAGTCACAGATCGACTGGACAGAGCTGTAGAAGATGATAGTCACAGATCGAGTGGACAGAGGTGTAGAAGATGAGAGTCACAGATAGAGAGGACAGAGGTGTACAAGATGATGAGAGTCACAGATCGAGTCCACAAAGGTGTACAAGATGATAATAGTCACAGATCGAGTGGACAGAGGTGTACAAGATGATAATAGTCACAGATCGAGTGGACAGAGGTGTACAAGATGATGAGAGTCACAGATCAAGTGCGCAGAAGTGTACAAGATGATGAGAGTCACAGATCGAGTGGACAGAGGTGTACAAGATGATGAGAGTCACTGATCGAGTGGACAGAGGTGTACAAGATGAGAGTCACAGGTCGAGTGGACAGAGGTGTACAAGATGAGAGTCATAGATCGAGTGGACAGAGGTGTACAAGATGATGAGAGTCACAGATCGAATGGAAAGAGGTGTACAAGATGATGAGAGTCAAAGATCGAGAGGACAGAGGGGTAAAAGATGCTGAGAGACAAAGTTCGAGTGGACAGAGGTGTACAAGATGATGAGAGTCACAGATCGAGTGGACAGAGCTGTACAAGATGAGAGTCACAGATTGAGTGGACAGAGGTGTACGAGATGATGAGAGCCACAGATCGAGTGGACGGAGGTGTACAAGATGATGAGAGTCACAGATCGAGTGGACAGAGGTGTACAAGATGAGAGTCACAGATCGAGTGGATAGAGGTGTACAAGATGAGAGTCACAGATCGAGTGGACAGAGCTGTACATGATGATTATAGTCACAGATTTAGTGGACAGAGGTGTACAAGGTGATGAGAGTCACAGATCAAGTGGACAGAGGTGTACAAGATAAGAGTCACAGATCGAGTGGACAGAGGTGTACAAGATGATAATAGACACAGATTGAGTTGACAAAGGTGTAAAAGATGAGAGTCACAGATCGAGTGGACAGAGCTGTACAAGATGATGAGAGTCACAGATCGAGTGGACAGAGGTGTACAAGATGAGAGTCACAGATCGAGTGGACAGAGGTGTACAAGATGAGAGTCACAGATCGAGTGGACAGAGCTGTACAAGATGATGAGAGTCACAGATCGAGTCGACAGAGGTGTACAAGATGAGAGTCGGAGATCGAGTCGACAGAGGTATACAAGAAGAGAGTCACAGATCGAGTGGACAGAGCTGTACAAGATGACAGTCACAGATCGACTGGACAGAGCTGTAGAAGATGATAGTCACAGATGGAGTGGAAAGAGGTGTACAAGATGATGAGAGTCACAGATCGAGTGGACAGAGGTGTACAAGATGAGAGTCACAGATCGAGTGGACAGAGGTGTACAAGATGATGAGAGCCACAGATCGACTGGACGGAGGTGTACAAGATGATGAGAGTCACAGATCGAGTGGATAGAGGTGTGCAAGATGATGAGAGTCACAGATCGAGTCATCAAAGGTGTACAAGATGAGAGTCATCGATCGAGTGGACAGAAGTGTACAAGATGAGAGTCATAGATCGAGTGGACAGAGGTGTACAAGATGACAATAGTCACAGATCAAGAGGACAGAGGTGTTCAAGATGATGAGAGTCAATGATCGAGTGGACAGAAGTGTACAAGATGATGAGAGTCACAGAGCGAGTGGACAGAGGTGTACAAGATGATGACAGTCACAGATCGAGTGGACAGAGGTGTATAAGATGAGAATCACAGATCGAGTGGACAGAGGTGTACAAGATGAGAGTCACAGATCGAGTGGACAGAGGTGTACAAGACGATGAGAGCCACAGATCGACTGGACGGAGGTGTACAAGATGATGAGAGTCACAGATCGAGTGGATAGAGGTGTGCAAGATGATGAGAGTCACAGATCGAGTCATCAAAGGTGTACAAGAAGAGAGTCATCGATCGAGTGGACAGAAGTGTACAAGATGAGAGTCATAGATCGAGTGGACAGAGGTGTACAAGATGACAATAGTCACAGATCAAGAGGACAGAGGTGTACAAGATGATGAGAGTCAATGATCGAGTGGACAGAAGTGTACAAGATGATGAGAGTCACAGAGCAAGTGGACAGAGGTGTACAAGATGATGACAGTCACAGATCGAGTGGACAGAGGTGTATAAGATGAGAATCACAGATCGAGTGGACAGAGGTGTACAAGATGAGAGTCACAGATCGAGTGGACAGTGGTGTACTAGATGCAGAGAGTCACAGATCGAAAGGGCAGAGGTGTACAAGATGATGAGAGTGACAGATCGAGTGGACAGAGGTGTGCAAGATGATAGCTACAGATCGAGTGGACAGACGTGTACAAAATGATGAGAGTCACAGATCAAGTGGACAGAGGTTTACATGATGAGAGTCACAGATCGACTGGGCAGAGCTGTACAAGATGATGAGAGTCACAGATTGAGTCGACAGAGGTGTACAAGGTGAGAGTCGGAGATCGAGTCGACAGAGGTATACAAGAAGAGAGTCACAGATCGAGTGGACAGAGGTGTACAAGATGATGAGAGCCACAGATCGAGTGGACGGAGGTGTACAAGATGAGAGTCACAGATAGAGAGGACAGAGGTGTACAAGATGACAGTCACAGATCGAGTGGACAGAGATGAAGAAGATGAGAGTCACGGATCAACTGGACAGAGGTGTACAAGATGATATTCACAGATCGACTGGACAGAGCTGTACAAGATGATGAGAGTCACAGATCGAGTCGACAGAGGTGTACAAGATGAGAGTCGGAGATCGAGTCGACAGAGGTATACAAGAAGAGAGTCACAGATCGAGTGGACAGAGGTGTACAAGCTGAGAGTCACAGATCGACTGGACAGAGCTGTAGAAGATGATAGTCACAGATCGAGTGGACAGAGGTGTAGAAGATGAGAGTCACAGATAGAGAGGACAGAGGTGTACAAGATGATGAGAGTCACAGATCGAGTCCACAAAGGTGTACAAGATGATAATAGTCACAGATCGAGTGGACAGAGGTGTACAAGATGATAATAGTCACAGATCGAGTGGACAGAGGTGTACAAGATGATGAGAGTCACAGATCAAGTGCGCAGAAGTGTACAAGATGATGAGAGTCACAGATCGAGTGGACAGAGGTGTACAAGATGATGAGAGTCACTGATCGAGTGGACAGAGGTGTACAAGATGAGAGTCACAGGTCGAGTGGACAGAGGTGTACAAGATGAGAGTCATAGATCGAGTGGTCAGAGGTGTACAAGATGATGAGAGTCACAGATCGAATGGAAAGAGGTGTACAAGATGATGAGAGTCAAAGATCGAGAGGACAGAGGGGTAAAAGATGCTGAGAGACAAAGTTCGAGTGGACAGAGGTGTACAAGATGATGAGAGTCACAGATCGAGTGGACAGAGCTGTACAAGATGAGAGTCACAGATTGAGTGGACAGAGGTGTACGAGATGATGAGAGCCACAGATCGAGTGGACGGAGGTGTACAAGATGATGAGAGTCACAGATCGAGTGGACAGAGGTGTACAAGATGAGAGTCACAGATCGAGTGGATAGAGGTGTACAAGATGAGAGTCACAGATCGAGTGGACAGAGCTGTACATGATGATTATAGTCACAGATTTAGTGGACAGAGGTGTACAAGGTGATGAGAGTCACAGATCAAGTGGACAGAGGTGTACAAGATAAGAGTCACAGATCGAGTGGACAGAGGTGTACAAGATGATAATAGACACAGATTGAGTTGACAAAGGTGTAAAAGATGAGAGTCACAGATCGAGTGGACAGAGCTGTACAAGATGATGAGAGTCACAGATCGAGTGGACAGAGGTGTACAAGATGAGAGTCACAGATCGAGTGGACAGAGGTGTACAAGTTGAGAGTCACAGATCGAGTGGACAGAGCTGTACAAGATGATGAGAGTCACAGATCGAGTCGACAGAGGTGTACAAGATGAGAGTCGGAGATCGAGTCGACAGAGGTATACAAGAAGAGAGTCACAGATCGAGTGGACAGAGCTGTACAAGATGAGAGTCACAGATCGACTGGACAGAGCTGTAGAAGATGATAGTCACAGATCGAGTGGACAGAGGTGTACAAGATGATGAGAGTCACAGATCGAGTGGACAGAGGTGTACAAGATGAGAGTCACAGATCGAGTGGACAGAGGTGTACAAGATGAGAGTCACAGATCGAGTGGACAGAGGTGTACAAGATGATGAGAGCCACAGATCGACTGGACGGAGGTGTACAAGATGATGAGAGTCACAGATCGAGTGGATAGAGGTGTGCAAGATGATGAGAGTCACAGATCGAGTCATCAAAGGTGTACAAGATGAGAGTCATCGATCGAGTGGACAGAAGTATACAAGATGAGAGTCATAGATCGAGTGGACAGAGGTGTACAAGATGACAATAGTCACAGATCAAGAGGACAGAGGTGTACAAGATGATGAGAGTCAATGATCGAGTGGACAGAAGTGTACAAGATGATGAGAGTCACAGAGCGAGTGGACAGAGGTGTACAAGATGATGACAGTCACAGATCGAGTGGACAGAGGTGTATAAGATGAGAATCACAGATCGAGTGGACAGAGGTGTACAAGATGAGAGTCACAGATCGAGTGGACAGAGGTGTACAAGACGATGAGAGCCACAGATCGACTGGACGGAGGTGTACAAGATGATGAGAGTCACAGATCGAGTGGATAGAGGTGTGCAAGATGATGAGAGTCACAGATCGAGTCATCAAAGGTGTACAAGAAGAGAGTCATCGATCGAGTGGACAGAAGTGTACAAGATGAGAGTCATAGATCGAGTGGACAGAGGTGTACAAGATGACAATAGTCACAGATTAAGAGGACAGAGGTGTACAAGATGATGAGAGTCAATGATCGAGTGGACAGAAGTGTACAAGATGATGAGAGTCACAGAGCGAGTGGACAGAGGTGTACAAGATGATGACAGTCACAGATCGAGTGGACAGAGGTGTATAAGATGAGAATCACAGATCGAGTGGACAGAGGTGTACAAGATGAGAGTCACAGATCGAGTGGACAGTGGTGTACTAGATGCAGAGAGTCACAGATCGAAAGGGCAGAGGTGTACAAGATGATGAGAGTGACAGATCGAGTGGACAGAGGTGTGCAAGATGATAGCTACAGATCGAGTGGACAGACGTGTACAAAATGATGAGAGTCACAGATCAAGTGGACAGAGGTTTACATGATGAGAGTCACAGATCGACTGGGCAGAGCTGTACAAGATGATGAGAGTCACAGATCGAGTCGACAGAGGTGTGCAAGGTGAGAGTCGGAGATCGAGTCGACAGAGGTATACAAGAAGAGAGTCACAGATCGAGTGGACAGAGGTGTACAAGATGATGAGAGCCACAGATCGAGTGGACGGAGGTGTACAAGATGAGAGTCACAGATAGAGTGGACAGAGGTGTAGAAGATGATGAGAGTCACAGATCGAATGGACAGAGGTGTACAAGATGATGAGAGTCACAGATTCAGTGGACAGAGGTGTACAAGATGAGAGTCACAGATCGAGTGGACAGAGGTGTACAAGATGAGAGTCACAGATAGAGAGGACAGAGGTGTACAAGATGACAGTCACAGATCGAGTGGACAGAGATGAAGAAGATGAGAGTCACGGATCAACTGGACAGAGGTGTACAAGATGATATTCACAGATCGACTGGACAGAGCTGTACAAGATGATGAGAGTCACAGATCGAGTCGACAGAGGTGTACAAGATGAGAGTCGGAGATCGAGTCGACAGAGGTATACAAGAAGAGAGTCACAGATCGAGTGGACAGAGGTGTACAAGCTGAGAGTCACAGATCGACTGGACAGAGCTGTAGAAGATGATAGTCACAGATCGAGTGGACAGAGGTGTAGAGGATGAGAGTCACAGATAGAGAGGACAGAGGTGTACAAGATGATGAGAGTCACAGATCGAGTCCACAAAGGTGTACAAGATGATAATAGTCACAGATCGAGTGGACAGAGGTGTACAAGATGATAATAGTCACAGATCGAGTGGACAGAGGTGTACAAGATGATGAGAGTCACAGATCAAGTGCGCAGAAGTGTACAAGATGATGAGAGTCACAGATCGAGTGGACAGAGGTGTACAAGATGATGAGAGTCACTGATCGAGTGGACAGAGGTGTACAAGATGAGAGTCACAGGTCGAGTGGACAGAGGTGTACAAGATGAGAGTCATAGATCGAGTGGACAGAGGTGTACAAGATGATGAGAGTCACAGATCGAATGGAAAGAGGTGTACAAGATGATGAGAGTCAAAGATCGAGAGGACAGAGGGGTAAAAGATGCTGAGAGACAAAGTTCGAGTGGACAGAGGTGTACAAGATGATGAGAGTCACAGATCGAGTGGACAGAGCTGTACAAGATGAGAGTCACAGATTGAGTGGACAGAGGTGTACGAGATGATGAGAGCCACAGATCGAGTGGACGGAGGTGTACAAGATGATGAGAGTCACAGATCGAGTGGACAGAGGTGTACAAGATGAGAGTCACAGATCGAGTGGATAGAGGTGTACAAGATGAGAGTCACAGATCGAGTGGACAGAGCTGTACATGATGATTATAGTCACAGATTTAGTGGACAGAGGTGTACAAGGTGATGAGAGTCACAGATCAAGTGGACAGAGGTGTACAAGATAAGAGTCACAGATCGAGTGGACAGAGGTGTACAAGATGATAATAGACACAGATTGAGTTGACAAAGGTGTAAAAGATGAGAGTCACAGATCGAGTGGACAGAGCTGTACAAGATGATGAGAGTCACAGATCGAGTGGACAGAGGTGTACAAGATGAGAGTCACAGATCGAGTGGACAGAGGTGTACAAGATGAGAGTCACAGATCGAGTGGACAGAGCTGTACAAGATGATGAGAGTCACAGATCGAGTCGACAGAGGTGTACAAGATGAGAGTCGGAGATCGAGTCGACAGAGGTATACAAGAAGAGAGTCACAGATCGAGTGGACAGAGCTGTACAAGATGACAGTCACAGATCGACTGGACAGAGCTGTAGAAGATGATAGTCACAGATGGAGTGGAAAGAGGTGTACAAGATGATGAGAGTCACAGATCGAGTGGACAGAGGTGTACAAGATGAGAGTCACAGATCGAGTGGACAGAGGTGTACAAGATGATGAGAGCCACAGATCGACTGGACGGAGGTGTACAAGATGATGAGAGTCACAGATCGAGTGGATAGAGGTGTGCAAGATGATGAGAGTCACAGATCGAGTCATCAAAGGTGTACAAGATGAGAGTCATCGATCGAGTGGACAGAAGTGTACAAGATGAGAGTCATAGATCGAGTGGACAGAGGTGTACAAGATGACAATAGTCACAGATCAAGAGGACAGAGGTGTACAAGATGATGAGAGTCAATGATCGAGTGGACAGAAGTGTACAAGATGATGAGAGTCACAGAGCGAGTGGACAGAGGTGTACAAGATGATGACAGTCACAGATCGAGTGGACAGAGGTGTATAAGATGAGAATCACAGATCGAGTGGACAGAGGTGTACAAGATGAGAGTCACAGATCGAGTGGACAGAGGTGTACAAGACGATGAGAGCCACAGATCGACTGGACGGAGGTGTACAAGATGATGAGAGTCACAGATCGAGTGGATAGAGGTGTGCAAGATGATGAGAGTCACAGATCGAGTCATCAAAGGTGTACAAGAAGAGAGTCATCGATCGAGTGGACAGAAGTGTACAAGATGAGAGTCATAGATCGAGTGGACAGAGGTGTACAAGATGACAATAGTCACAGATCAAGAGGACAGAGGTGTACAAGATGATGAGAGTCAATGATCGAGTGGACAGAAGTGTACAAGATGATGAGAGTCACAGAGCGAGTGGACAGAGGTGTACAAGATGATGACAGTCACAGATCGAGTGGACAGAGGTGTATAAGATGAGAATCACAGATCGAGTGGACAGAGGTGTACAAGATGAGAGTCACAGATCGAGTGGACAGTGGTGTACTAGATGCAGAGAGTCACAGATCGAAAGGGCAGAGGTGTACAAGATGATGAGAGTGACAGATCGAGTGGACAGAGGTGTGCAAGATGATAGCTACAGATCGAGTGGACAGACGTGTACAAAATGATGAGAGTCACAGATCAAGTGGACAGAGGTTTACATGATGAGAGTCACAGATCGACTGGGCAGAGCTGTACAAGATGATGAGAGTCACAGATCGAGTCGACAGAGGTGTACAAGGTGAGAGTCGGAGATCGAGTCGACAGAGGTATACAAGAAGAGAGTCACAGATCGAGTGGACAGAGGTGTACAAGATGATGAGAGCCACAGATCGAGTGGACGGAGGTGTACAAGATGAGAGTCACAGATAGAGAGGACAGAGGTGTACAAGATGACAGTCACAGATCGAGTGGACAGAGATGAAGAAGATGAGAGTCACGGATCAACTGGACAGAGGTGTACAAGATGATATTCACAGATCGACTGGACAGAGCTGTACAAGATGATGAGAGTCACAGATCGAGTCGACAGAGGTGTACAAGATGAGAGTCGGAGATCGAGTCGACAGAGGTATACAAGAAGAGAGTCACAGATCGAGTGGACAGAGGTGTACAAGCTGAGAGTCACAGATCGACTGGACAGAGCTGTAGAAGATGATAGTCACAGATCGAGTGGACAGAGGTGTAGAAGATGAGAGTCACAGATAGAGAGGACAGAGGTGTACAAGATGATGAGAGTCACAGATCGAGTCCACAAAGGTGTACAAGATGATAATAGTCACAGATCGAGTGGACAGAGGTGTACAAGATGATAATAGTCACAGATCGAGTGGACAGAGGTGTACAAGATGATGAGAGTCACAGATCAAGTGCGCAGAAGTGTACAAGATGATGAGAGTCACAGATCGAGTGGACAGAGGTGTACAAGATGATGAGAGTCACTGATCGAGTGGACAGAGGTGTACAAGATGAGAGTCACAGGTCGAGTGGACAGAGGTGTACAAGATGAGAGTCATAGATCGAGTGGACAGAGGTGTACAAGATGATGAGAGTCACAGATCGAATGGAAAGAGGTGTACAAGATGATGAGAGTCAAAGATCGAGAGGACAGAGGGGTAAAAGATGCTGAGAGACAAAGTTCGAGTGGACAGAGGTGTACAAGATGATGAGAGTCACAGATCGAGTGGACAGAGCTGTACAAGATGAGAGTCACAGATTGAGTGGACAGAGGTGTACGAGATGATGAGAGCCACAGATCGAGTGGACGGAGGTGTACAAGATGATGAGAGTCACAGATCGAGTGGACAGAGGTGTACAAGATGAGAGTCACAGATCGAGTGGATAGAGGTGTACAAGATGAGAGTCACAGATCGAGTGGACAGAGCTGTACATGATGATTATAGTCACAGATTTAGTGGACAGAGGTGTACAAGGTGATGAGAGTCACAGATCAAGTGGACAGAGGTGTACAAGATAAGAGTCACAGATCGAGTGGACAGAGGTGTACAAGATGATAATAGCCACAGATTGAGTTGACAAAGGTGTAAAAGATGAGAGTCACAGATCGAGTGGACAGAGCTGTACAAGATGATGAGAGTCACAGATCGAGTGGACAGAGGTGTACAAGATGAGAGTCACAGATCGAGTGGACAGAGGTGTACAAGATGAGAGTCACAGATCGAGTGGACAGAGCTGTACAAGATGATGAGAGTCACAGATCGAGTCGACAGAGGTGTACAAGATGAGAGTCGGAGATCGAGTCGACAGAGGTATACAAGAAGAGAGTCACAGATCGAGTGGACAGAGCTGTACAAGATGACAGTCACAGATCGACTGGACAGAGCTGTAGAAGATGATAGTCACAGATGGAGTGGAAAGAGGTGTACAAGATGATGAGAGTCACAGATCGAGTGGACAGAGGTGTACAAGATGAGAGTCACAGATCGAGTGGACAGAGGTGTACAAGATGATGAGAGTCACAGATCGAGTCGACAGAGGTGTGCAAGGTGAGAGTCGGAGATCGAGTCGACAGAGGTATACAAGAAGAGAGTCACAGATCGAGTGGACAGAGGTGTACAAGATGATGAGAGCCACAGATCGAGTGGACGGAGGTGTACAAGATGAGAGTCACAGATAGAGTGGACAGAGGTGTAGAAGATGATGAGAGTCACAGATCGAATGGACAGAGGTGTACAAGATGATGAGAGTCACAGATTCAGTGGACAGAGGTGTACAAGATGAGAGTCACAGATCGAGTGGACAGAGGTGTACAAGATGAGAGTCACAGATAGAGAGGACAGAGGTGTACAAGATGACAGTCACAGATCGAGTGGACAGAGATGAAGAAGATGAGAGTCACGGATCAACTGGACAGAGGTGTACAAGATGATATTCACAGATCGACTGGACAGAGCTGTACAAGATGATGAGAGTCACAGATCGAGTCGACAGAGGTGTACAAGATGAGAGTCGGAGATCGAGTCGACAGAGGTATACAAGAAGAGAGTCACAGATCGAGTGGACAGAGGTGTACAAGCTGAGAGTCACAGATCGACTGGACAGAGCTGTAGAAGATGATAGTCACAGATCGAGTGGACAGAGGTGTAGAAGATGAGAGTCACAGATAGAGAGGACAGAGGTGTACAAGATGATGAGAGTCACAGATCGAGTCCACAAAGGTGTACAAGATGATAATAGTCACAGATCGAGTGGACAGAGGTGTACAAGATGATAATAGTCACAGATCGAGTGGACAGAGGTGTACAAGATGATGAGAGTCACAGATCAAGTGCGCAGAAGTGTACAAGATGATGAGAGTCACAGATCGAGTGGACAGAGGTGTACAAGATGATGAGAGTCACTGATCGAGTGGACAGAGGTGTACAAGATGAGAGTCACAGGTCGAGTGGACAGAGGTGTACAAGATGAGAGTCATAGATCGAGTGGACAGAGGTGTACAAGATGATGAGAGTCACAGATCGAATGGAAAGAGGTGTACAAGATGATGAGAGTCAAAGATCGAGAGGACAGAGGGGTAAAAGATGCTGAGAGACAAAGTTCGAGTGGACAGAGGTGTACAAGATGATGAGAGTCACAGATCGAGTGGACAGAGCTGTACAAGATGAGAGTCACAGATTGAGTGGACAGAGGTGTACGAGATGATGAGAGCCACAGATCGAGTGGACGGAGGTGTACAAGATGATGAGAGTCACAGATCGAGTGGACAGAGGTGTACAAGATGAGAGTCACAGATCGAGTGGATAGAGGTGTACAAGATGAGAGTCACAGATCGAGTGGACAGAGCTGTACATGATGATTATAGTCACAGATTTAGTGGACAGAGGTGTACAAGGTGATGAGAGTCACAGATCAAGTGGACAGAGGTGTACAAGGTAAGAGTCACAGATCGAGTGGACAGAGGTGTACAAGATGATAATAGACACAGATTGAGTTGACAAAGGTGTAAAAGATGAGAGTCACAGATCGAGTGGACAGAGCTGTACAAGATGATGAGAGTCACAGATCGAGTGGACAGAGGTGTACAAGATGAGAGTCACAGATCGAGTGGACAGAGGTGTACAAGATGAGAGTCACAGATCGAGTGGACAGAGCTGTACAAGATGATGAGAGTCACAGATCGAGTCGACAGAGGTGTACAAGATGAGAGTCGGAGATCGAGTCGACAGAGGTATACAAGAAGAGAGTCACAGATCGAGTGGACAGAGCTGTACAAGATGACAGTCACAGATCGACTGGACAGAGCTGTAGAAGATGATAGTCACAGATGGAGTGGAAAGAGGTGTACAAGATGATGAGAGTCACAGATCGAGTGGACAGAGGTGTACAAGATGAGAGTCACAGATCGAGTGGACAGAGGTGTACAAGATGATGAGAGCCACAGATCGACTGGACGGAGGTGTACAAGATGATGAGAGTCACAGATCGAGTGGATAGAGGTGTGCAAGATGATGAGAGTCACAGATCGAGTCATCAAAGGTGTACAAGATGAGAGTCATCGATCGAGTGGACAGAAGTGTACAAGATGAGAGTCATAGATCGAGTGGACAGAGGTGTACAAGATGACAATAGTCACAGATCAAGAGGACAGAGGTGTACAAGATGATGAGAGTCAATGATCGAGTGGACAGAAGTGTACAAGATGATGAGAGTCACAGAGCGAGTGGACAGAGGTGTACAAGATGATGACAGTCACAGATCGAGTGGACAGAGGTGTATAAGATGAGAATCACAGATCGAGTGGACAGAGGTGTACAAGATGAGAGTCACAGATCGAGTGGACAGAGGTGTACAAGACGATGAGAGCCACAGATCGACTGGACGGAGGTGTACAAGATGATGAGAGTCACAGATCGAGTGGATAGAGGTGTGCAAGATGATGAGAGTCACAGATCGAGTCATCAAAGGTGTACAAGAAGAGAGTCATCGATCGAGTGGACAGAAGTGTACAAGATGAGAGTCATAGATCGAGTGGACAGAGGTGTACAAGATGACAATAGTCACAGATCAAGAGGACAGAGGTGTACAAGATGATGAGAGTCAATGATCGAGTGGACAGAAGTGTACAAGATGATGAGAGTCACAGAGCGAGTGGACAGAGGTGTACAAGATGATGACAGTCACAGATCGAGTGGACAGAGGTGTATAAGATGAGAATCACAGATCGAGTGGACAGAGGTGTACAAGATGAGAGTCACAGATCGAGTGGACAGTGGTGTACTAGATGCAGAGAGTCACAGATCGAAAGGGCAGAGGTGTACAAGATGATGAGAGTGACAGATCGAGTGGACAGAGGTGTGCAAGATGATAGCTACAGATCGAGTGGACAGACGTGTACAAAATGATGAGAGTCACAGATCAAGTGGACAGAGGTTTACATGATGAGAGTCACAGATCGACTGGGCAGAGCTGTACAAGATGATGAGAGTCACAGATCGAGTCGACAGAGGTGTGCAAGGTGAGAGTCGGAGATCGAGTCGACAGAGGTATACAAGAAGAGAGTCACAGATCGAGTGGACAGAGGTGTACAAGATGGTGAGAGCCACAGATCGAGTGGACGGAGGTGTACAAGATGAGAGTCACAGATAGAGTGGACAGAGGTGTAGAAGATGATGAGAGTCACAGATCGAATGGACAGAGGTGTACAAGATGATGAGAGTCACAGATTCAGTGGACAGAGGTGTACAAGATGAGAGTCACAGATCGAGTGGACAGAGGTGTACAAGATGAGAGTCACAGATAGAGAGGACAGAGGTGTACAAGATGACAGTCACAGATCGAGTGGACAGAGATGAAGAAGATGAGAGTCACGGATCAACTGGACAGAGGTGTACAAGATGATATTCACAGATCGACTGGACAGAGCTGTACAAGATGATGAGAGTCACAGATCGAGTCGACAGAGGTGTACAAGATGAGAGTCGGAGATCGAGTCGACAGAGGTATACAAGAAGAGAGTCACAGATCGAGTGGACAGAGGTGTACAAGCTGAGAGTCACAGATCGACTGGACAGAGCTGTAGAAGATGATAGTCACAGATCGAGTGGACAGAGGTGTAGAAGATGAGAGTCACAGATAGAGAGGACAGAGGTGTACAAGATGATGAGAGTCACAGATCGAGTCCACAAAGGTGTACAAGATGATAATAGTCACAGATCGAGTGGACAGAGGTGTACAAGATGATAATAGTCACAGATCGAGTGGACAGAGGTGTACAAGATGATGAGAGTCACAGATCAAGTGCGCAGAAGTGTACAAGATGATGAGAGTCACAGATCGAGTGGACAGAGGTGTACAAGATGATGAGAGTCACTGATCGAGTGGACAGAGGTGTACAAGATGAGAGTCACAGGTCGAGTGGACAGAGGTGTAGAAGATGAGAGTCATAGATCGAGTGGACAGAGGTGTACAAGATGATGAGAGTCACAGATCGAATGGAAAGAGGTGTACAAGATGATGAGAGTCAAAGATCGAGAGGACAGAGGGGTAAAAGATGCTGAGAGACAAAGTTCGAGTGGACAGAGGTGTACAAGATGATGAGAGTCACAGATCGAGTGGACAGAGCTGTACAAGATGAGAGTCACAGATTGAGTGGACAGAGGTGTACGAGATGATGAGAGCCACAGATCGAGTGGACGGAGGTGTACAAGATGATGAGAGTCACAGATCGAGTGGACAGAGGTGTACAAGATGAGAGTCACAGATCGAGTGGATAGAGGTGTACAAGATGAGAGTCACAGATCGAGTGGACAGAGCTGTACATGATGATTATAGTCACAGATTTAGTGGACAGAGGTGTACAAGGTGATGAGAGTCACAGATCAAGTGGACAGAGGTGTACAAGATAAGAGTCACAGATCGAGTGGACAGAGGTGTACAAGATGATAATAGACACAGATTGAGTTGACAAAGGTGTAAAAGATGAGAGTCACAGATCGAGTGGACAGAGCTGTACAAGATGATGAGAGTCACAGATCGAGTGGACAGAGGTGTACAAGATGAGAGTCACAGATCGAGTGGACAGAGGTGTACAAGATGAGAGTCACAGATCGAGTGGACAGAGCTGTACAAGATGATGAGAGTCACAGATCGAGTCGACAGAGGTGTACAAGATGAGAGTCGGAGATCGAGTCGACAGAGGTATACAAGAAGAGAGTCACAGATCGAGTGGACAGAGCTGTACAAGATGACAGACACAGATCGACTGGACAGAGCTGTAGAAGATGATAGTCACAGATGGAGTGGAAAGAGGTGTACAAGATGATGAGAGTCACAGATCGAGTGGACAGAGGTGTACAAGATGAGAGTCACAGATCGAGTGGACAGAGGTGTACAAGATGATGAGAGCCACAGATCGACTGGACGGAGGTGTACAAGATGATGAGAGTCACAGATCGAGTGGATAGAGGTGTGCAAGATGATGAGAGTCACAGATCGAGTCATCAAAGGTGTACAAGATGAGAGTCATCGATCGAGTGGACAGAAGTGTACAAGATGAGAGTCATAGATCGAGTGGACAGAGGTGTACAAGATGACAATAGTCACAGATCAAGAGGACAGAGGTGTACAAGATGATGAGAGTCAAAGATCGAGTGGACAGAAGTGTACAAGATGATGAGAGTCACAGAGCGAGTGGACAGAGGTGTACAAGATGATGACAGTCACAGATCGAGTGGACAGAGGTGTATAAGATGAGAATCACAGATCGAGTGGACAGAGGTGTACAAGATGAGAGTCACAGATCGAGTGGATAGAGGTGTGCAAGATGATGAGAGTCACAGATCGAGTCATCAAAGGTGTACAAGAAGAGAGTCATCGATCGAGTGGACAGAAGTGTACAAGATGAGAGTCATAGATCGAGTGGACAGAGGTGTACAAGATGACAATAGTCACAGATCAAGAGGACAGAGGTGTACAAGATGATGAGAGTCAATGATCGAGTGGACAGAAGTGTACAAGATGATGAGAGTCACAGAGCGAGTGGACAGAGGTGTACAAGATGATGACAGTCACAGATCGAGTGGACAGAGGTGTATAAGATGAGAATCACAGATCGAGTGGACAGAGGTGTACAAGATGAGAGTCACAGATCGAGTGGACAGTGGTGTACTAGATGCAGAGAGTCACAGATCGAAAGGGCAGAGGTGTACAAGATGATGAGAGTGACAGATCGAGTGGACAGAGGTGTGCAAGATGATAGCTACAGATCGAGTGGACAGACGTGTACAAAATGATGAGAGTCACAGATCAAGTGGACAGAGGTTTACATGATGAGAGTCACAGATCGACTGGGCAGAGCTGTACAAGATGATGAGAGTCACAGATCGAGTCGACAGAGGTGTACAAGGTGAGAGTCGGAGATCGAGTCGACAGAGGTATACAAGAAGAGAGTCACAGATCGAGTGGACAGAGGTGTACAAGATGATGAGAGCCACAGATCGAGTGGACGGAGGTGTACAAGATGAGAGTCACAGATAGAGAGGACAGAGGTGTACAAGATGACAGTCACAGATCGAGTGGACAGAGATGAAGAAGATGAGAGTCACGGATCAACTGGACAGAGGTGTACAAGATGATATTCACAGATCGACTGGACAGAGCTGTACAAGATGATGAGAGTCACAGATCGAGTCGACAGAGGTGTACAAGATGAAAGTCGGAGATCGAGTCGACAGAGGTATACAAGAAGAGAGTCACAGATCGAGTGGACAGAGGTGTACAAGCTGAGAGTCACAGATCGACTGGACAGAGCTGTAGAAGATGATAGTCACAGATCGAGTGGACAGAGGTGTAGAAGATGAGAGTCACAGATAGAGAGGACAGAGGTGTACAAGATGATGAGAGTCACAGATCGAGTCCACAAAGGTGTACAAGATGATAATAGTCACAGATCGAGTGGACAGAGGTGTACAAGATGATAATAGTCACAGATCGAGTGGACAGAGGTGTACAAGATGATGAGAGTCACAGATCAAGTGCGCAGAAGTGTACAAGATGATGAGAGTCACAGATCGAGTGGACAGAGGTGTACAAGATGATGAGAGTCACTGATCGAGTGGACAGAGGTGTACAAGATGAGAGTCACAGGTCGAGTGGACAGAGGTGTACAAGATGAGAGTCATAGATCGAGTGGACAGAGGTGTACAAGATGATGAGAGTCACAGATCGAATGGAAAGAGGTGTACAAGATGATGAGAGTCAAAGATCGAGAGGACAGAGGGGTAAAAGATGCTGAGAGACAAAGTTCGAGTGGACAGAGGTGTACAAGATGATGAGAGTCACAGATCGAGTGGACAGAGCTGTACAAGATGAGAGTCACAGATTGAGTGGACAGAGGTGTACGAGATGATGAGAGCCACAGATCGAGTGGACGGAGGTGTACAAGATGATGAGAGTCACAGATCGAGTGGACAGAGGTGTACAAGATGAGAGTCACAGATCGAGTGGATAGAGCTGTACAAGATGAGAGTCACAGATCGAGTGGACAGAGCTGTACATGATGATTATAGTCACAGATTTAGTGGACAGAGGTGTACAAGGTGATGAGAGTCACAGATCAAGTGGACAGAGGTGTAAAAGATGAGAGTCACAGATCGAGTGGACAGAGCTGTACAAGATGAGAGTCACAGATCGAGTGGACAGAGCTGTACAAGATGATGAGAGTCACAGATCGAGTCGACAGAGGTGTACAAGATGAGAGTCGGAGATCGAGTCGACAGAGGTATACAAGAAGAGAGTCACAGATCGAGTGGACAGAGCTGTAGAAGATGATAGTCACAGATCGAGTGGACAGAGGTGTACAAGATGATGAGAGTCACAGATCGAGTGGACAGAGGTGTACAAGATGAGAGTCACAGATCGAGTGGACAGAGGTGTACAAGATGATGAGAGCCACAGATCGACTGGACGGAGGTGTACAATATGATGAGAGTCACAGATCGAGTGGATAGAGGTGTGCAAGATGATGAGAGTCACAGATCGAGTCATCAAAGGTGTACAAGATGAGAGTCATCAATCGAGTGGACAGAAGTGTACAAGATGAGAGTCATAGATCGAGTGGACAGAGGTGTACAAGATGACAATAGTCACAGATCAAGAGGACAGAGGTGTACAAGATGATGAGAGTCAATGATCGAGTGGACAGAAGTGTACAAGATGATGAGAGTCACAGAGCGAGTGGACAGAGGTGTACAAGATGATGACAGTCACAGATCGAGTGGACAGAGGTGTATAAGATGAGAGTCACAGATCGAGTGGACAGTGGTGTACTAGATGCAGAGAGTCACAGATCGAAAGGGCAGAGGTGTACAAGATGATGAGAGTGACAGATCGAGTGGACAGAGGAGTGCAAGATGATAGCTACAGATCGAGTGGACAGACGTGTACAAAATGATGAGAGTCACAGATCAAGTGGACAGAGGTTTACATGATGAGAGTCACAGATCGACTGGACAGAGCTGTACAAGATGATGAGAGTCATAGATCGAGTCGACAGAGGTGTACAAGGTGATGAGAGTCACAGATTCAGTGGACAGAGGTGTACAAGATGAGAGTCACAGATCGAGTGGACAGAGGTGTACAAGATGAGAGTCACAGATAGAGAGGACAGAGGTGTACAAGATGACAGTCACAGATCGAGTGGACAGAGATGAAGAAGATGAGAGTCACGGATCAACTGGACAGAGGTGTACAAGATGATATTCACAGATCGACTGGACAGAGCTGTACAAGATGATGAGAGTCACAGATCGAGTCGACAGAGGTGTACAAGATGAGAGTCGGAAATCGAGTCGACAGAGGTATACAAGAAGAGAGTCACAGATCGAGTGGACAGAGGTGTACAAGCTGAGAGTCACAGATCGACTGGACAGACCTGTAGAAGATGATAGTCACAGATCGAGTGGACAGAGGTGTAGAAGATGAGAGTCACAGATAGAGAGGACAGAGGTGTACAAGATGATGAGAGTCATAGATCGAGTCCACAAAGGTGTACAAGATGATAATAGTCACAGATTGAGTGGACAGAGGTGTACAAGATGATAATAGTCACAGATCGAGTGGACAGAGGTGTACAAGATGATGAGAGTCACAGATCAAGTGCGCAGAAGTGTACAAGATGATGAGAGTCACAGATCGAGTGGACAGAGGTGTACAAGATGATGAGAGTCACTGATCGAGTGGACAGAGGTGTACAAGATGAGAGTCACAGGTCGAGTGGACAGAGGTGTACAAGATGAGAGTCATAGATCGAGTGGACAGAGGTGTACAAGATGATGAGAGTCACAGATCGAATGGAAAGAGGTGTACAAGATGATGAGAGTCAAAGATCGAGAGGACAGAGGGGTAAAAGATGCTGAGAGACAAAGTTCGAGTGGACAGAGGTGTACAAGATGATGAGAGTCACAGATCGAGTGGACAGAGCTGTACAAGATGAGAGTCACAGATTGAGTGGACAGAGGTGTACGAGATGATGAGAGCCACAGATCGAGTGGACGGAGGTGTACAAGATGATGAGAGTCACAGATCGAGTGGACAGAGGTGTACAAGATGAGAGTCACAGATCGAGTGGATAGAGGTGTACAAGATGAGAGTCACAGATCGAGTGGACAGAGCTGTACATGATGATTATAGTCACAGATTTAGTGGACAGAGGTGTACAAGGTGATGAGAGTCACAGATCAAGTGGACAGAGGTGTACAAGATGAGAGTCACAGATCGAGTGGACAGAGGTATACAAGATGATAATAGACACAGATTGAGTTGACAAAGGTGTAAAAGATGAGAGTCACAGATCGAGTGGACAGAGCTGTACAAGATGATGAGAGTCACAGATCGAGTGGACAGAGGTGTACAAGATGAGAGTCACAGATCGAGTGGACAGAGGTGTACAAGATGAGAGTCACAGATCGAGTGGACAGAGCTGTACAAGATGATGAGAGTCACAGATCGAGTCGACAGAGGTGTACAAGATGAGAGTCGGAGATCGAGTCGACAGAGGTATACAAGAAGAGAGTCACAGATCGAGTGGACAGAGCTGTACAAGATGAGAGTCACAGATCGACTGGACAGAGCTGTAGAAGATGATAGTCACAGATCGAGTGGACAGAGGTGTACAAGATGATGAGAGTCACAGATCGAGTGGACAGAGGTGTACAAGATGAGAGTCACAGATCGAGTGGACAGAGGTGTACAAGATGATGAGAGCCACAGATCGACTGGACGGAGGTGTGCAAGATGATGAGAGTCACAGAGCGAGTGGACAGAGGTGTACAAGATGATGAGAGTCACAGATCGAGTGGATAGAGGTGTGCAAGATGATGAGAGTCACAGATCGAGTCATCAAAGGTGTACAAGATGAGAGTCATCGATCGAGTGGACAGAAGTGTACAAGATGAGAGTCATAGATCGAGTGGACAGAGGTGTACAAGATGACAATAGTCACAGATCAAGAGGACAGAGGTGTACAAGATGATGAGAGTCAATGATCGAGTGGACAGAAGTGTACAAGATGATGAGAGTCACAGAGCGAGTGGACAGTGGTGTACAAGATGAGAGTCACAGATAGAGAGGACAGAGGTGTACAAGATGACAGTCACAGATCGAGTGGACAGAGATGAAGAAGATGAGAGTCACGGATCAACTGGACAGAGGTGTACAAGATGATATTCACAGATCGACTGGACAGAGCTGTACAAGATGATGAGAGTCACAGATCGAGTCGACAGAGGTGTACAAGATGAGAGTCGGAGATCGAGTCGACAGTGGTATACAAGAAGAGAGTCACAGATCGAGTGGACAGAGGTGTACAAGCTGAGAGTCACAGATCGACTGGACAGAGCTGTAGAAGATGATAGTCACAGATCGAGTGGACAGAGGTGTAGAAGATGAGAGTCACAGATAGAGAGGACAGAGGTGTACAAGATGATGAGAGTCACAGATCGAGTCCACAAAGGTGTACAAGATGATAATAGTCACAGATCGAGTGGACAGAGGTGTACAAGATGATAATAGTCACAGATCGAGTGGACAGAGGTGTACAAGATGATGAGAGTCACAGATCAAGTGCGCAGAAGTGTACAAGATGATGAGAGTCACAGATCGAGTGGACAGAGGTGTACAAGATGATGAGAGTCACTGATCGAGTGGACAGAGGTGTACAAGATGATGAGAGTCACAGATCGAATGGAAAGAGGTGTACAAGATGATGAGAGTCAAAGATCGAGAGGACAGAGGGGTAAAAGATGCTGAGAGACAAAGTTCGAGTGGACAGAGGTGTACAAGATTATGAGAGTCACAGATCGAGTGGACAGAGCTGTACAAGATGAGAGTCACAGATTGAGTGGACAGAGGTGTACGAGATGATGAGAGCCACAGATCGAGTGGACGGAGGTGTACAAGATGATGAGAGTCACAGATCGAGTGGACAGAGGTGTACAAGATGAGAGTCACAGATCGAGTGGATAGAGGTGTACAAGATGAGAGTCACAGATCGAGTGGACAGAGCTGTACATGATGATTATAGTCACAGATTTAGTGGACAGAGGTGTACAAGGTGATGAGAGTCACAGATCAAGTGGACAGAGGTGTACAAGATAAGAGTCACAGATCGAGTGGACAGAGGTGTACAAGATGATAATAGACACAGATTGAGTTGACAAAGGTGTAAAAGATGAGAGTCACAGATCGAGTGGACAGAGCTGTACAAGATGATGAGAGTCACAGATCGAGTGGACAGAGGTGTACAAGATGAGAGTCACAGATCGAGTGGACAGAGGTGTGCAAGATGAGAGTCACAGATCGAGTGGACAGAGCTGTACAAGATGATGAGAGTCACAGATCGAGTCGACAGAGGTGTACAAGATGAGAGTCGGAGATCGAGTCGACAGAGGTATACAAGAAGAGAGTCACAGATCGAGTGGACAGAGCTGTACAAGATGACAGTCACAGATCGACTGGACAGAGCTGTAGAAGATGATAGTCACAGATCGAGTGGACAGAGGTGTACAAGATGATGAGAGTCACAGATCGAGTGGACAGAGGTGTACAAGATGATGAGAGCCACAGATCGACTGGACGGAGGTGTACAAGATGATGAGAGTCACAGATCGAGTGGATAGAGGTGTGCAAGATGATGAGAGTCACAGATCGAGTCATCAAAGGTGTACAAGATGAGAGTCATCAATCGAGTGGACAGAAGTGTACAAGATGAGAGTCATAGATCGAGTGGACAGAGGTGTACAAGATGACAATAGTCACAGATCAAGAGGACAGAGGTGTACAAGATGATGTGAGTCAATGATCGAGTGGACAGAAGTGTACAAGATGATGAGAGTCACAGAGCGAGTGGACAGAGGTGTACAGGATGATGACAGTCACAGATCGAGTGGACAGAGGTGTATAAGATGAGAATCACAGATCGAGTGGACAGAGGTGTACAAGATGAGAGTCACAGATCGAGTGGACAGAGGTGTACAAGACGATGAGAGCCACAGATCGACTGGACGGAGGTGTACAAGATGATGAGAGTCACAGATCGAGTGGATAGAGGTGTGCAAGATGATGAGAGTCACAGATCGAGTCATCAAAGGTGTACAAGAAGAGAGTCATCGATCGAGTGGACAGAAGTGTACAAGATGAGAGTCATAGATCGAGTGGACAGAGGTGTACAAGATGACAATAGTCACAGATCAAGAAGACAGAGGTGTACAAGATGATGAGAGTCAATGATCGAGTGGACAGAAGTGTACAAGATGATGAGAGTCACAGAGCGAGTGGACAGAGGTGTACAAGATGATGACAGTCACAGATCGAGTGGACAGAGGTGTATAAGATGAGAATCACAGATCGAGTGGACAGAGGTGTACAAGATGAGAGTCACAGATCGAGTGGACAGTGGTGTACTAGATGCAGAGAGTCACAGATCAAAAGGGCAGAGGTGTACAAGATGATGAGAGTCACAGATCGAGTGGACAGAGGTGTGCAAGATGATAGCTACAGATCGAGTGGACAGACGTGTACAAAATGATGAGAGTCACAGATCAAGTGGACAGAGGTTTACATGATGAGAGTCACAGATCGACTGGACAGAGCTGTACAAGATGATGAGAGTCACAGATCGAGTCGACAGAGGTGTACAAGGTGAGAGTCGGAGATCGAGTCGACAGAGGTATACAAGAAGAGAGTCACAGATCGAGTGGACAGAGGTGTACAAGATGAGAGTCACAGATCGACTGGACAGAGCTGTAGAAGATAATAGTCACAGATCGAGTGGACAGAGGTGTACAAGATGACAGACACTGATAGAGAGGACAGAGGTGTACAAGATGATGAGAGTCACAGATCGAGTCCACAAAGGTGTACAAGATGATAATAGTCACAGATCGAGTGGACAGAGGTGTAGAAGATGATAAAGTCACAGATCGAGTGGACAGAGGTGTACAAGATGATGAGAGTTACAGATCAAGTGCGCAGAAGTATACAAGATGATGAGCTTCACAGATCGAGTGGACAGAGGTGTACAAGATGATGAGAGTCATTGATCGAGTGGACAGAGGTGTACAAGATGAGAGTCACAGGTCGAGTGGACAGAGGTGTACAAGATGAGAGTCATAGATCGAGTGGACAGAGGTGTACAAGATAATGAGAGTCACAGATCGAGTGGACAGAGGTGTACAAGATGAGGCACAGATCGAGTGGACAGAGGTGTAGAAGATGATGAGAGTCACAGATCGAGTGGACAGAGGTGTACAAGATGAGAGTCACAGATCGAGTGGACAGAGGTGTACAAGACGATGAGAGCCACAGATCGACTGGACGGAGGTGTACAAGATGAGGCACAGATCGAGTGGACAGAGGTGTAGAAGATGATGAGAGTCACAGATCGAGTGGATAGAGGTGTGCAAGATGATGAGAGTCACAGATCGAGTCATCAAAGGTGTACAAGAAGAGAGTCATCGATCGAGTGGACAGAAGTGTACAAGATGAGAGTCATAGATCGAGTGGACAGAGGTGTACAAGATGACAATAGTCACAGATCAAGAGGACAGCGGTGTACAAGATGATGAGAGTCAATGATCGAGTGGACAGAAGTGTACAAGATGATGAGAGTCACAGAGCGAGTGGACAGAGGTGTACAAGATGATGACAGTCACAGATCGAGTGGACAGAGGTGTATAAGATGAGAATCACAGATCGAGTGGACAGAGGTGTACAAGATGAGAGTCACAGATCGAGTGGACAGTGGTGTACTAGATGCAGAGAGTCACAGATCGAAAGGGCAGAGGTGTACAAGATGATGAGAGTGACAGATCGAGTGGACAGAGGTGTGCAAGATGATAGCTACAGATCGAGTGGACAGACGTGTACAAAATGATGAGAGTCACAGATCAAGTGGACAGAGGTTTACATGATGAGAGTCACAGATCGACTGGACAGAGCTGTACAAGATGATGAGAGTCACAGATCGAGTCGACAGAGGTGTACAAGGTGAGAGTCGGAGATCGAGTCGACAGAGGTATACAAGAAGAGAGTCACAGATCCAGTGGACAGAGGTGTACAAGATGATGAGAGCCACAGATCGAGTGGACGGAGGTGTACAAGATGAGAGTCACAGATAGAGTGGACAGAGGTGTAGAAGATGATGAGAGTCACAGATCGAATGGACAGAGGTGTACAAGATGATAAGAGTCACAGATTCAGTGGACAGAGGTGTACAAGATGAGAGTCACAGATCGAGTGGACAGTGGTGTACAAGATGAGAGTCACAGATAGAGAGGACAGAGGTGTACAAGATGACAGTCACAGATCGAGTGGACAGAGATGAAGAAGATGAGAGTCACGGATCAACTGGACAGAGGTGTACAAGATGATATTCACAGATCGACTGGACAGAGCTGTACAAGATGATGAGAGTCACAGATCGAGTCGACAGAGGTGTACAAGATGAGAGTCGGAGATCGAGTCGACAGTGGTATACAAGAAGAGAGTCACAGATCGAGTGGACAGAGGTGTACAAGCTGAGAGTCACAGATCGACTGGACAGAGCTGTAGAAGATGATAGTCACAGATCGAGTGGACAGAGGTGTAGAAGATGAGAGTCACAGATAGAGAGGACAGAGGTGTACAAGATGATGAGAGTCACAGATCGAGTCCACCAAGGTGTACAAGATGATAATAGTCACAGATCGAGTGGACAGAGGTGTACAAGATGATAATAGTCACAGATCGAGTGGACAGAGGTGTACAAGATGATGAGAGTCACAGATCAAGTGCGCAGAAGTGTACAAGATGATGAGAGTCACAGATCGAGTGGACAGAGGTGTACAAGATGATGAGAGTCACTGATCGAGTGGACAGAGGTGTACAAGATGAGAGTCACAGGTCGAGTGGACAGAGGTGTACAAGATGAGAGACATAGATCGAGTGGACAGAGGTGTACAAGATGATGAGAGTCACAGATCGAATGGAAAGAGGTGTACAAGATGATGAGAGTCAAAGATCGAGAGGACAGAGGGGTAAAAGATGCTGAGAGACAAAGTTCGAGTGGACAGAGGTGTACAAGATGATGAGAGTCACAGATCGAGTGGACAGAGCTGTACAAGATGAGAGTCACAGATTGAGTGGACAGAGGTGTACGAGATGATGAGAGCCACAGATCGAGTGGACGGAGGTGTACAAGATGATGAGAGTCACAGATCGAGTGGACAGAGGTGTACAAGATGAGAGTCACAGATCGAGTGGATAGAGGTGTACAAGATGAGAGTCACAGATCGAGTGGACAGAGCTGTACATGATGATTATAGTCACAGATTTAGTGGACAGAGGTGTACAAGGTGATGAGAGTCACAGATCAAGTGGACAGAGGTGTACAAGATAAGAGTCACAGATCGAGTGGACAGAGGCGTACAAGATGATAATAGACACAGATTGAGTTGACAAAGGTGTAAAAGATGAGAGTCACAGATCGAGTGGACAGAGCTGTACAAGATGATGAGAGTCACAGATCGAGTGGACAGAGGTGTACAAGATGAGAGTCACAGATCGAGTGGACAGAGGTGTGCAAGATGAGAGTCACAGATCGAGTGGACAGAGCTGTACAAGATGATGAGAGTCACAGATCGAGTCGACAGAGGTGCACAAGATGAGAGTCGGAGATCGAGTCGACAGAGGTATACAAGAAGAGAGTCACAGATCGAGTGGACAGAGCTGTACAAGATGACAGTCACAGATCGACTGGACAGAGCTGTAGAAGATGATAGTCACAGATCGAGTGGACAGAGGTGTACAAGATGATGAGATTCACAGATCGAGTGGACAGAGGTGTACAAGATGAGAGTCACAGATCGAGTGGACAGAGGTGTACAAGATGATGAGAGCCACAGATCGACTGGACGGAGGTGTACAAGATGATGAGAGTCACAGATCGAGTGGATAGAGGTGTGCAAGATGATGAGAGTCACAGATCGAGTCATCAAAGGTGTACAAGATGAGAGTCATCAATCGAGTGGACAGAAGTGTACAAGATGAGAGTCATAGATCGAGTGGACAGAGGTGTACAAGATGATGACAGTCACAGATCGAGTGGACAGAGGTGTATAAGATGAGAATCACAGATCGAGTGGACAGAGGTGTACAAGATGAGAGTCACAGATCGAGTGGACAGAGGTGTACAAGACGATGAGAGCCACAGATCGACTGGACGGAGGTGTACAAGATGATGAGAGTCACAGATCGAGTGGATAGAGGTGTGCAAGATGATGAGAGTCACAGATCGAGTCATCAAAGGTGTACAAGAAGAGAGTCATCGATCGAGTGGACAGAAGTGTACAAGATGAGAGTCATAGATCGAGTGGACAGAGGTGTACAAGATGACAATAGTCACAGATCAAGAAGACAGAGGTGTACAAGATGATGAGAGTCAATGATCGAGTGGACAGAAGTGTACAAGATGATGAGAGTCACAGAGCGAGTGGACAGAGGTGTACAAGATGATGACAGTCACAGATCGAGTGGACAGAGGTGTATAAGATGAGAATCACAGATCGAGTGGACAGAGGTGTACAAGATGAGAGTCACAGATCGAGTGGACAGTGGTGTACTAGATGCAGAGAGTCACAGATCTAAAGGGCAGAGGTGTAGAAGATGATGAGAGTGACAGATCGAGTGGACAGAGGTGTGCAAGATGATAGCTACAGATCGAGTGGACAGACGTGTACAAAATGATGAGAGTCACAGATCAAGTGGACAGAGGTTTACATGATGAGAGTCACAGATCGACTGGACAGAGGTGTACAAGATGATGAGAGTCACAGATCGAGTCGACAGAGGTGTACAAGGTGAGAGTCGGAGATCGAGTCGACAGAGGTATACAAGAAGAGAGTCACAGATCGAGTGGACAGAGGTGTACAAGATGATGAGAGCCACAGATCGAGTGGACGGAGGTGTACAAGATGAGAGTCACAGATAGAGTGGACAGAGGTGTAGAAGATGATGAGAGTCACAGATCGAATGGACAGAGGTGTACAAGATGATGAGAGTCACAAATTCAGTGGACAGAGGTGTACAAGATGAGAGTCACAGATCGAGTGGACAGAGGTGTACAAGATGAGAGTCACAGATAGCGAGGACAGAGGTGTACAAGATGATGAGAGTCACTGATCGAGTGGACAGAGGTGTACAAGATGAGAGTCACAGATAGCGAGGACAGAGGTGTACAAGATGATGAGAGTCAAAGATCGAGAGGACAGAGGGGTAAAAGATGCTGAGAGACAAAGTTCGAGTGGACAGAGGTGTACAAGATGATGAGAGTCACAGATCGAGTGGACAGAGCTGTACAAGATGAGAGTCACAGATTGAGTGGACAGAGGTGTACGAGATGATGAGAGCCACAGATCGAGTGGACGGAGGTGTACAAGATGATGAGAGTCACAGATCGAGTGGACAGAGGTGTACAAGATGAGAGTCACAGATCGAGTGGATAGAGGTGTACAAGATGAGAGTCACAGATCGAGTGGACAGAGCTGTACATGATGATTATAGTCACAGATTTAGTGGACAGAGGTGTACAAGGTGATGAGAGTCACAGATCAAGTGGACAGAGGTGTACAAGATAAGAGTCACAGATCGAGTGGACAGAGGTGTACAAGATGATAATAGACACAGATTGAGTTGACAAAGGTGTAAAAGATGAGAGTCACAGATCGAGTGGACAGAGCTGTACAAGATGATGAGAGTCACAGATCGAGTGGACAGAGGTGTACAAGATGAGAGTCACAGATCGAGTGGACAGAGGTGTACAAGATGAGAGTCACAGATCGAGTGGACAGAGCTGTACAAGATGATGAGAGTCACAGATCGAGTCGACAGAGGTGTACAAGATGAGAGTCGGAGATCGAGTCGACAGAGGTATACAAGAAGAGAGCCACAGATCGAGTGGACAGAGCTGTACAAGATGACAGTCACAGATCGACTGGACAGAGCTGTAGAAGATGATAGTCACAGATCGAGTGGACAGAGGTGTACAAGATGATGAGAGTCACAGATCGAGTGGACAGAGGTGTACAAGATGAGAGTCACAGATCGAGTGGACAGAGGTGTACAAGACGATGAGAGCCACAGATCGACTGGACGGAGGTGTACAAGATGATGAGAGTCACAGATCGAGTGGATAGAGGTGTGCAAGATGATGAGAGTCACAGATCGAGTCATCAAAGGTGTACAAGATGAGAGTCATCGATCGAGTGGACAGAAGTGTACAAGATGAGAGTCATAGATCGAGTGGACAGAGGTGTACAAGATGACAATAGTCACAGATCAAGAGGACAGAGGTGTACAAGATGATGAGAGTCAATGATCGAGTGCACAGAAGTGTACAAGATGATGAGAGTCACAGAGCGAGTGGACAGAGGTGTACAAGATGATGACAGTCACAGATCGAGTGGACAGAGGTGTATAAGATGAGAATCACAGATCGAGTGGACAGAGGTGTACAAGATGAGAGTCACTGATCGAGTGGACAGAGGTGTACAAGACGATGAGAGCCACAGATCGACTGGACGGAGGTGTACAAGATGATGAGAGTCACAGATCGAGTGGATAGAGGTGTGCAAGATGATGAGAGTCACAGATCGAGTCATCAAAGGTGTACAAGAAGAGAGTCATCGATCGAGTGGACAGAAGTGTACAAGATGAGAGTCATAGATCGAGTGGACAGAGGTGTACAAGATGACAATAGTCACAGATCAAGAAGACAGAGGTGTAAAAGATGATGAGAGTCAATGATCGAGTGGACAGAAGTGTACAAGATGATGAGAGTCACAGAGCGAGTGGACAGAGGTGTACAAGATGATGACAGTCACAGATCGAGTGGACAGAGGTGTATAAGATGAGAATCACAGATCGAGTGGACAGAGGTGTACAAGATGAGAGTCACAGATCGAGTGGACAGTGGTGTACTAGATGCAGAGAGTCACAGATCGAAAGGGCAGAGGTGTACAAGATGATCAGAGTGACAGATCGAGTGGACAGAGGTGTGCATGATGATAGCTACAGATCGAGTGGACAGACATGTACAAAATGATGAGAGTCACAGATCAAGTGGACAGAGGTTTACATGATGAGAGTCACAGATCGACTGGACAGAGCTGTACAAGATGACGAGAGTCACAGATCGAGTCGACAGAGGTGTACAAGGTGAGAGTCGGAGATCGAGTCGACTGAGGTATACAAGAAGAGAGTCACAGATCGAGTGGACAGAGGTGTACAAGCTGAGAGTCACAGATCGACTGGACAGAGCTGTAGAAGATGATAGTCACAGATCGAGTGGACAGAGGTGTACAAGATGACAGACACAGATAGAGAGGACAGAGGTGTACAAGATGATGAGAGTCACAGATCGAGTCCACAAAGGTGTACAAGATGATAATAGTCACAGATCGAGTGGACAGAGGTGTAGAAGATGATAAAGTCACAGATCGAGTGGACAGAGGTGTACAAGATGATGAGAGTCACAGATCAAGTGCGCAGAAGTATACAAGATGATGAGCTTCACAGATCGAGTGGACAGAGGTGTACAAGATGATGAGAGTCATTGATCGAGTGGACAGAGGTGTACAAGATGAGAGTCACAGGTCGAGTGGACAGAGGTGTACAAGATGAGAGTCATAAATCGAGTGGACAGAGGTGTACAAGATGATGAGAGTCACAGATCGAGTGGACAGAGGTGTACAAGATGAGGCACAGATCGAGTGGACAGAGGTGTACAAGATGATGAGAGTCACAGATCGAGTGGACAGAGGTGTACAAGATGAGAGTCACAGATCGAGTGGACAGAGGTGTACAAGACGATGAGAGCCACAGATCGACTGGACGGAGGTGTACAAGATGATGAGAGTCACAGATCGAGTGGATAGAGGTATGCAAGATGATGAGAGTCACAGATCGAGTCATCAAAGGTGTACAAGAAGAGAGTCATCGATCGAGTGGACAGAAGTGTAGAAGATGAGAGTCATAGATCGAGTGGACAGAGGTGTACAAGATGACAATAGTCACAGATCAAGAGGACAGAGGTGTACAAGATGATGAGAGTCAATGATCGAGTGGACAGAAGTGTACAAGATGATGAGAGTCACAGAGCGAGTGGACAGAGGTGTACAAGATGATGACAGTCACAGATCGAGTGGACAGAGGTGTATAAGATGAGAATCACAGATCGAGTGGACAGAGGTGCACAAGATGAGAGTCACAGATCGAGTGGACAGTGGTGTACTAGATGCAGAGAGTCACAGATCGAAAGGGCAGAGGTGTACAAGATGATAGCTACAGATTGAGTGGACAGACGTGTACAAAATGATGAGAGTCACAGATCAAGTGGACAGAGGTTTACATGATGAGAGTCACAGATCGACTGGACAGAGCTGTACAAGATGATGAGAGTCACAGATCGAGTCGACAGAGGTGTACAAGGTGAGAGTCGGAGATCGAGTCGACAGAGGTATACAAGAAGAGAGTCACAGATCGAGTGGACAGAGGTGTACAAGCTGAGAGTCACAGATCGACTGGACAGAGCTGTAGAAGATGATAGTCACAGATCGAGTGGACAGAGGTGTACAAGATGACAGACACAGATAGAGAGGACAGAGGTGTACAAGATGATGAGAGTCACAGATCGAGTCCACAAAGGTGTACAAGATGATAATAGTAACAGATCGAGTGGACAGAGGTGTAGAAGATGATAAAGTCACAGATCGAGTGGACAGAGGTGTACAAGATGATGAGAGTCACAGATCAAGTGCGCAGAAGTGTACAAGATGATGAGAGTCACAGATCGAGTGGACAGAGGTGTACAAGATGATGAGAGTCACTGATCGAGTGGACAGAGGTGTACAAGATGAGAGTCACAGGTCGAGTGGACAGAGGTGTACAAGATGAGAGTCATAGATCGAGTGGACAGAGGTGTACAAGATGATGAGAGTCACAGATCGAATGGAAAGAGGTGTACAAGATGATGAGAGTCAAAGATCGAGAGGACAGAGGGGTAAAAGATGCTGAGAGACAAAGTTCGAGTGGACAGAGGTGTACAAGATGATGAGAGTCACAGATCGAGTGGACAGAGCTGTACAAGATGAGAGTCACAGATTGAGTGGACAGAGGTGTACGAGATGATGAGAGCCACAGATCGAGTGGACGGAGGTGTACAAGATGATGAGAGTCACAGATCGAGTGGACAGAGGTGTACAAGATGAGAGTCACAGATCGAGTGGATAGAGGTGTCCAAGATGAGAGTCACAGATCGAGTGGACAGAGCTGTATATGATGATTATAGTCACAGATTTAGTGGACAGAGGTGTACAAGGTGATGAGAGTCACAGATCAAGTGGACAGAGGTGTACAAGATGAGAGTCACAGATCGAGTGGACAGAGGTGTACAAGATGATAATAGACACAGATTGAGTTGACAAAGGTGTAAAAGATGAGAGTCACAGATCGAGTGGACAGAGCTGTACAAGATGATGAGAGTCACAGATCGAGTGGACAGAGGTGTACAAGATGAGAGTCACAGATCGAGTGGACAGAGGTGTACAAGATGAGAGTCACAGATCGAGTGGACAGAGCTGTACAAGATGATGAGAGTCACAGATCGAGTCGACAGAGGTGTACAAGATGAGAGTCGGAGATCGAGTCGACAGAGGTATACAAGAAGAGAGTCACAGATCGAGTGGACAGAGCTGTACAAGATGAGAGTCACAGATCGACTGGACAGAGCTGTAGAAGATGATAGTCACAGATCGAGTGGACAGAGGTGTACAAGATGATGAGAGTCACAGATCGAGTGGACAGAGGTGTACAAGATGAGAGTCACAGATCGAGTGGACAGAGGTGTACAAGATGATGAGAGCCACAGATCGAGTGGACAGAGGTGTACAAGACGATGAGAGTCACAGATCGAGTCATCAAAGGTGTACAAGAAGAGAGTCATCGATCGAGTGGACAGAAGTGTACAAGATGAGAGTCATAGATCGAGTGGACAGAGGTGTACAAGATGACAATAGTCACAGATCAAGAAGACAGAGGTGTACAAGATGATGAGAGTCAATGATCGAGTGGACAGAAGTGTACAAGATGATGAGAGTCACAGAGCGAGTGGACAGAGGTGTACAAGATGATGACAGTCACAGATCGAGTGGACAGAGGTGTATAAGATGAGAATCACAGATCGAGTGGACAGAGGTGTACAAGATGAGAGTCACAGATCGAGTGGACAGTGGTGTACTAGATGCAGAGAGTCACAGATCGAAAGGGCAGAGGTGTACAAGATGATGAGAGTGACAGATCGAGTGGACAGAGGTGTGCAAGATGATAGCTACAGATCGAGTGGACAGACGTGTACAAAATGATGAGAGTCACAGATCAAGTGGACAGAGGTTTACATGATGAGAGTCACAGATCGACTGGACAGAGCTGTACAAGATGATGAGAGTCACAGATCGAGTCGACAGAGGTGTACAAGGTGAGAGTCGGAGATCGAGTCGACAGAGGTATACAAGAAGAGAGTCACAGATCGAGTGGACAGAGGTGTACAAGATGAGAGTCACAGATCGACTGGACAGAGCTGTAGAAGATGATAGTCACAGATCGAGTGGACAGAGGTGTACAAGATGACAGACACAGATAGAGAGGACAGAGCTGTACAAGATGATGAGAGTCACAGATCGAGTCCACAAAGGTGTACAAGATGATAATAGTCACAGATCGAGTGGACAGAGGTGTAGAAGATGATAAAGTCACAGATCGAGTGGACAGAGGTGTACAAGATGATGAGAGTCACAGATCAAGTGCGCAGAAGTATACAAGATGATGAGCTTCACAGATCGAGTGGACAGAGGTGTACAAGATGATGAGAGTCATTGATCGAGTGGACAGAGGTGTACAAGATGAGAGTCACAGGTCGAGTGGACAGAGGTGTACAAGATGAGAGTCATAGATCGAGTGGACAGAGGTGTACAAGATAATGAGAGTCACAGATCGAGTGGACAGAGGTGTACAAGATGAGGCACAGATCAAGTGGACAGAGGTGTAGAAGATGATGAGAGCCACAGATCGAGTGGACAGAGGTGTACAAGATGAGAGTCACAGATCGAGTGGACAGAGGTGTACAAGACGATGAGAGCCACAGATCGACTGGACGGAGGTGTACAAGATGATGAGAGTCACAGATCGAGTGGATAGAGGTGTGCAAGATGATGAGAGTCACAGATCGAGTCATCAAAGGTGTACAAGAAGAGAGTCATCGATCGAGTGGACAGAAGTGTACAAGATGAGAGTCATAGATCGAGTGGACAGAGGTGTACAAGATGACAATAGTCACAGATCAAGAGGACAGAGGTGTACAAGATGATGAGAGTCAATGATCGAGTGGACAGAAGTGTACAAGATGATGAGAGTCACAGAGCGAGTGGACAGAGGTGTACAAGATGATGACAGTCACAGATTGAGTGGACAGAGGTGTATAAGATGAGAATCACAGATCGAGTGGACAGAGGTGTACAAGATGAGAGTCACAGATCGAGTGGACAGTGGTGTACTAGATGCAGAGAGTCACAGATCGAAAGGGCAGAGGTGTACAAGATGATGAGAGTATCAGATCGAGTGGACAGAGGTGTGCAAGATGATAGCTACAGATCGAGTGGACAGACGTGTACAAAATGATGAGAGTCACAGATCAAGTGGACAGAGGTTTACATGATGAGAGTCACAGATCGACTGGACAGACCTGTACAAGATGATGAGAGTCACACATCGAGTCGACAGAGGTGTACAAGGTGAGAGTCGGAGATCGAGTCGACAGAGGTATACAAGAAGAGAGTCACAGATCCAGTGGACAGAGGTGTACAAGATGATGAGAGCCACAGATCGAGTGGACGGAGGTGTACAAGATGAGAGTCACAGATAGAGTGGACAGAGGTGTAGAAGATGATGAGAGTCACAGATCGAATGGACAGAGGTGTACAAGATGATGAGAGTCACAGATTCAGTGGACAGAGGTGTACAAGATGAGAGTCACAGATCGAGTGGACAGAGGTGTACAAGATGAGAGTCACAGATAGAGAGGACAGAGGTGTACAAGATGACAGTCACAGATCGAGTGGACAGAGATGAAGAAGATGAGAGTCACGGATCAACTGGACAGAGGTGTACAAGATGATATTCACAGATCGACTGGACAGAGCTGTACAAGATGATGAGAGTCACAGATCGAGTCGACAGAGGTGTACAAGATGAGAGTCGGAGATCGAGTCGACAGAGGTATACAAGAAGAGAGTCACAGATCGAGTGGACAGAGGTGTACAAGCTGAGAGTCACAGATCGACTGGACAGAGCTGTAGAAGATGATAGTCACAGATCGAGTGGACAGAGGTGTAGAAGATGAGAGTCACAGATAGAGAGGACAGAGGTGTACAAGATGATGAGAGTCACAGATCGAGTCCACAAAGGTGTACAAGATGATAATAGTCACAGATCGAGTGGACAGAGGTGTACAAGATGATAATAGTCACAGATCGAGTGGACAGAGGTGTACAAGATGATGAGAGTCACAGATCAAGTGCGCAGAAGTGTACAAGATGATGAGAGTCACAGATCGAGTGGACAGAGGTGTACAAGATGATGAGAGTCACTGATCGAGTGGACAGAGGTGTACAAGATGAGAGTCACAGGTCGAGTGGACAGAGGTGTACAAGATGAGAGTCATAGATCGAGTGGACAGAGGTGTACAAGATGATGAGAGTCACAGATCGAATGGAAAGAGGTGTACAAGATCATGAGAGTCAAAGATCGAGAGGACAGAGGGGTAAAAGATGCTGAGAGACAAAGTTCGAGTGGACAGAGGTGTACAAGATGATGAGAGTCACAGATCGAGTGGACAGAGCTGTACAAGATGAGAGTCACAGATTGAGTGGACAGAGGTGTACGAGATGATGAGAGCCACAGATCGAGTGGACGGAGGTGTACAAGATGATGAGAGTCACAGATCGAGTGGACAGAGGTGTACAAGATGAGAGTCACAGATCGAGTGGATAGAGCTGTACAAGATGAGAGTCACAGATCGAGTGGACAGAGCTGTACATGATGATTATAGTCACAGATTTAGTGGACAGAGGTGTACAAGGTGATGAGAGTCACAGATCAAGTGGACAGAGGTGTACAAGATAAGAGTCACAGATCGAGTGGACAGAGGTGTACAAGATGATAATAGACACAGATTGAGTTGACAAAGGTGTAAAAGATGAGAGTCACAGATCGAGTGGACAGAGGTGTACAAGATGAGAGTCACAGATCGAGTGGACAGAGCTGGACAAGATGATGAGAGTCACAGATCGAGTCGACAGAGGTGTACAAGATGAGAGTCGGAGATCGAGTCGACAGAGGTATACAAGAAGAGAGTCACAGATCGAGTGGACAGAGCTGTACAAGATGAGAGTCACAGATCGACTGGACAGAGCTGTAGAAGATGATAGTCACAGATCGAGTGGACAGAGGTGTACAAGATGATGAGAGTCACAGATCGAGTGGATAGAGGTGTACAAGATGAGAGTCACAGATCGAGTGGACAGAGGTGTACAAGATGATGAGAGCCACAGATCGACTGGACGGAGGTGTACAAGATGATGAGAGTCACAGAGCGAGTGGACAGAGGTGTACAAGATGATGACAGTCACAGATCGAGTGGACAGAGGTGTATAAGATGAGAATCACAGATCGAGTGGACAGAGGTGTACAAGATGAGAGTCACAGATCGAGTGGACAGAGGTGTACAAGACGATGAGAGCCACAGATCGACTGGACGGAGGTGTACAAGATGATGAGAGTCACAGATCGAGTGGATAGAGGTGTGCAAGATGATGAGAGTCACAGATCGAGTCATCAAAGGTGTACAAGAAGAGAGTCATCGATCGAGTGGACAGAAGTGTACAAGATGAGAGTCATAGATCGAGTGGACAGAGGTGTACAAGATGACAATAGTCACAGATCAAGAGGACAGAGGTGTACAAGATGATGAGAGTCAATGATCGAGTGGACAGAAGGGTACAAGATGATGAGAGTCACAGAGCGAGTGGACAGAGGTGTACAAGATGATGACAGTCACAGATCGAGTGGACAGAGGTGTATAAGATGAGAATCACAGATCGAGTGGACAGAGGTGTACAAGATGAGAGTCACAGATCGAGTGGACAGAGGTGTACAAGATGAGAGTCACAGATCGAGTGGACAGAGCTGTACAAGATGATGAGAGTCACAGATCGAGTCGACAGAGGTGTACAAGATGAGAGTCGGAGATCGAGTCGACAGAGGTATACAAGAAGAGAGTCACAGATCGAGTGGACAGAGCTGTACAAGATGAGAGTCACAGATCGACTGGACAGAGCTGTAGAAGATGATAGTCACAGATCGAGTGGACAGAGGTGTACAAGATGATGAGAGTCACAGATCGAGTGGACAGAGGTGTACAAGATGAGAGTCACAGATCGAGTGGACAGAGGTGTACAAGATGATGAGAGCCACAGATCGAGTGGACAGAGGTGTACAAGACGATGAGAGCCACAGATCGACTGGACGGAGGTGTACAAGATGATGAGAGTCACAGATCGAGTGGATAGAGGTGTGCAAGATGATGAGAGTCACAGATCGAGTCATCAAAGGTGTACAAGAAGAGAGTCATCGATCGAGTGGACAGAAGTGTACAAGATGAGAGTCATAGATCGAGTGGACAGAGGTGTACAAGATGACAATAGTCACAGATCAAGAAGACAGAGGTGTACAAGATGATGAGAGTCAATGATCGAGTGGACAGAAGTGTACAAGATGATGAGAGTCACAGAGCGAGTGGACAGAGGTGTACAAGATGATGACAGTCACAGATCGAGTGGACAGAGGTGTATAAGATGAGAATCACAGATCGAGTGGACAGAGGTGTACAAGATGAGAGTCACAGATCGAGTGGACAGTGGTGTACTAGATGCAGAGAGTCACAGATCGAAAGGGCAGAGGTGTACAAGATGATGAGAGTGACAGATCGAGTGGACAGAGGTGTGCAAGATGATAGCTACAGATCGAGTGGACAGACGTGTACAAAATGATGAGAGTCACAGATCAAGTGGACAGAGGTTTACATGATGAGAGTCACAGATCGACTGGACAGAGCTGTACAAGATGATGAGAGTCACAGATCGAGTCGACAGAGGTGTACAAGGTGAGAGTCGGAGATCGAGTCGACAGAGGTATACAAGAAGAGAGTCACAGATCGAGTGGACAGAGGTGTACAAGATGAGAGTCACAGATCGACTGGACAGAGCTGTAGAAGATGATAGTCACAGATCGAGTGGACAGAGGTGTACAAGATGACAGACACAGATAGAGAGGACAGAGCTGTACAAGATGATGAGAGTCACAGATCGAGTCCACAAAGGTGTACAAGATGATAATAGTCACAGATCGAGTGGACAGAGGTGTAGAAGATGATAAAGTCACAGATCGAGTGGACAGAGGTGTACAAGATGATGAGAGTCACAGATCAAGTGCGCAGAAGTATACAAGATGATGAGCTTCACAGATCGAGTGGACAGAGGTGTACAAGATGATGAGAGTCATTGATCGAGTGGACAGAGGTGTACAAGATGAGAGTCACAGGTCGAGTGGACAGAGGTGTACAAGATGAGAGTCATAGATCGAGTGGACAGAGGTGTACAAGATAATGAGAGTCACAGATCGAGTGGACAGAGGTGTACAAGATGAGGCACAGATCAAGTGGACAGAGGTGTAGAAGATGATGAGAGCCACAGATCGAGTGGACAGAGGTGTACAAGATGAGAGTCACAGATCGAGTGGACAGAGGTGTACAAGACGATGAGAGCCACAGATCGACTGGACGGAGGTGTACAAGATGATGAGAGTCACAGATCGAGTGGATAGAGGTGTGCAAGATGATGAGAGTCACAGATCGAGTCATCAAAGGTGTACAAGAAGAGAGTCATCGATCGAGTGGACAGAAGTGTACAAGATGAGAGTCATAGATCGAGTGGACAGAGGTGTACAAGATGACAATAGTCACAGATCAAGAGGACAGAGGTGTACAAGATGATGAGAGTCAATGATCGAGTGGACAGAAGTGTACAAGATGATGAGAGTCACAGAGCGAGTGGACAGAGGTGTACAAGATGATGACAGTCACAGATCGAGTGGACAGAGGTGTATAAGATGAGAATCACAGATCGAGTGGACAGAGGTGTACAAGATGAGAGTCACAGATCGAGTGGACAGTGGTGTACTAGATGCAGAGAGTCACAGATCGAAAGGGCAGAGTGTACAAGATGATGAGAGTATCAGATCGAGTGGACAGAGGTGTGCAAGATGATAGCTACAGATCGAGTGGACAGACGTGTACAAAATGATGAGAGTCACAGATCAAGTGGACAGAGGTTTACATGATGAGAGTCACAGATCGACTGGACAGACCTGTACAAGATGATGAGAGTCACACATCGAGTCGACAGAGGTGTACAAGGTGAGAGTCGGAGATCGAGTCGACAGAGGTATACAAGAAGAGAGTCACAGATCCAGTGGACAGAGGTGTACAAGATGATGAGAGCCACAGATCGAGTGGACGGAGGTGTACAAGATGAGAGTCACAGATAGAGTGGACAGAGGTGTAGAAGATGATGAGAGTCACAGATCGAATGGACAGAGGTGTACAAGATGATGAGAGTCACAGATTCAGTGGACAGAGGTGTACAAGATGAGAGTCACAGATCGAGTGGACAGAGGTGTACAAGATGAGAGTCACAGATAGAGAGGACAGAGGTGTACAAGATGACAGTCACAGATCGAGTGGACAGAGATGAAGAAGATGAGAGTCACGGATCAACTGGACAGAGGTGTACAAGATGATATTCACAGATCGACTGGACAGAGCTGTACAAGATGATGAGAGTCACAGATCGAGTCGACAGAGGTGTACAAGATGAGAGTCGGAGATCGAGTCGACAGAGGTATACAAGAAGAGAGTCACAGATCGAGTGGAGAGAGCTGTACAAGATGAGAGTCACAGATCGACTGGACAGAGCTGTAGAAGATGATAGTCACAGATCGAGTGGACAGAGGTGTACAAGATGATGAGAGTCACAGATCGAGTGGACAGAGGTGTACAAGATGAGAGTCACAGATCGAGTGGACAGAGGTGTACAAGATGATGAGAGCCACAGATCGAGTGGACAGAGGTGTACAAGACGATGAGAGCCACAGATCGACTGGACGGAGGTGTACAAGATGATGAGAGTCACAGATCGAGTGGATAGAGGTGTGCAAGATGATGAGAGTCACAGATCGAGTCATCAAAGGTGTACAAGAAGAGAGTCATCGATCGAGTGGACAGAAGTGTACAAGATGAGAGTCATAGATCGAGTGGACAGAGGTGTACAAGATGACAATAGTCACAGATCAAGAAGACAGAGGTGTACAAGATGATGAGAGTCAATGATCGAGTGGACAGAAGTGTACAAGATGATGAGAGTCACAGAGCGAGTGGACAGAGGTGTACAAGATGATGACAGTCACAGATCGAGTGGACAGAGGTGTATAAGATGAGAATCACAGATCGAGTGGACAGAGGTGTACAAGATGAGAGTCACAGATCGAGTGGACAGTGGTGTACTAGATGCAGAGAGTCACAGATCGAAAGGGCAGAGGTGTACAAGATGATGAGAGTGACAGATCGAGTGGACAGAGGTGTGCAAGATGATAGCTACAGATCGAGTGGACAGACGTGTACAAAATGATGAGAGTCACAGATCAAGTGGACAGAGGTTTACATGATGAGAGTCACAGATCGACTGGACAGAGCTGTACAAGATGATGAGAGTCACAGATCGAGTCGACAGAGGTGTACAAGGTGAGAGTCGGAGATCGAGTCGACAGAGGTATACAAGAAGAGAGTCACAGATCGAGTGGACAGAGGTGTACAAGATGAGAGTCACAGATCGACTGGACAGAGCTGTAGAAGATGATAGTCACAGATCGAGTGGACAGAGGTGTACAAGATGACAGACACAGATAGAGAGGACAGAGCTGTACAAGATGATGAGAGTCACAGATCGAGTCCACAAAGGTGTACAAGATGATAATAGTCACAGATCGAGTGGACAGAGGTGTAGAAGATGATAAAGTCACAGATCGAGTGGACAGAGGTGTACAAGATGATGAGAGTCACAGATCAAGTGCGCAGAAGTATACAAGATGATGAGCTTCACAGATCGAGTGGACAGAGGTGTACAAGATGATGAGAGTCATTGATCGAGTGGACAGAGGTGTACAAGATGAGAGTCACAGGTCGAGTGGACAGAGGTGTACAAGATGAGAGTCATAGATCGAGTGGACAGAGGTGTACAAGATAATGAGAGTCACAGATCGAGTGGACAGAGGTGTACAAGATGAGGCACAGATCAAGTGGACAGAGGTGTAGAAGATGATGAGAGCCACAGATCGAGTGGACAGAGGTGTACAAGATGAGAGTCACAGATCGAGTGGACAGAGGTGTACAAGACGATGAGAGCCACAGATCGACTGGACGGAGGTGTACAAGATGATGAGAGTCACAGATCGAGTGGATAGAGGTGTGCAAGATGATGAGAGTCACAGATCGAGTCATCAAAGGTGTACAAGAAGAGAGTCATCGATCGAGTGGACAGAAGTGTACAAGATGAGAGTCATAGATCGAGTGGACAGAGGTGTACAAGATGACAATAGTCACAGATCAAGAGGACAGAGGTGTACAAGATGATGAGAGTCAATGATCGAGTGGACAGAAGTGTACAAGATGATGAGAGTCACAGAGCGAGTGGACAGAGGTGTACAAGATGATGACAGTCACAGATCGAGTGGACAGAGGTGTATAAGATGAGAATCACAGATCGAGTGGACAGAGGTGTACAAGATGAGAGTCACAGATCGAGTGGACAGTGGTGTACTAGATGCAGAGAGTCACAGATCGAAAGGGCAGAGGTGTACAAGATGATGAGAGTATCAGATCGAGTGGACAGAGGTGTGCAAGATGATAGCTACAGATCGAGTGGACAGACGTGTACAAAATGATGAGAGTCACAGATCAAGTGGACAGAGGTTTACATGATGAGAGTCACAGATCGACTGGACAGACCTGTACAAGATGATGAGAGTCACACATCGAGTCGACAGAGGTGTACAAGGTGAGAGTCGGAGATCGAGTCGACAGAGGTATACAAGAAGAGAGTCACAGATCCAGTGGACAGAGGTGTACAAGATGATGAGAGCCACAGATCGAGTGGACGGAGGTGTACAAGATGAGAGTCACAGATAGAGTGGACAGAGGTGTAGAAGATGATGAGAGTCACAGATCGAATGGACAGAGGTGTACAAGATGATGAGAGTCACAGATTCAGTGGACAGAGGTGTACAAGATGAGAGTCACAGATCGAGTGGACAGAGGTGTACAAGATGAGAGTCACAGATAGAGAGGACAGAGGTGTACAAGATGACAGTCACAGATCGAGTGGACAGAGATGAAGAAGATGAGAGTCACGGATCAACTGGACAGAGGTGTACAAGATGATATTCACAGATCGACTGGACAGAGCTGTACAAGATGATGAGAGTCACAGATCGAGTCGACAGAGGTGTACAAGATGAGAGTCGGAGATCGAGTCGACAGAGGTATACAAGAAGAGAGTCACAGATCGAGTGGACAGAGCTGTACAAGATGAGAGTCACAGATCGACTGGACAGAGCTGTAGAAGATGATAGTCACAGATCGAGTGGACAGAGGTGTACAAGATGATGAGAGTCACAGATCGAGTGGACAGAGGTGTACAAGATGAGAGTCACAGATCGAGTGGACAGAGGTGTACAAGATGATGAGAGCCACAGATCGAGTGGACAGAGGTGTACAAGACGATGAGAGCCACAGATCGACTGGACGGAGGTGTACAAGATGATGAGAGTCACAGATCGAGTGGATAGAGGTGTGCAAGATGATGAGAGTCACAGATCGAGTCATCAAAGGTGTACAAGAAGAGAGTCATCGATCGAGTGGACAGAAGTGTACAAGATGAGAGTCATAGATCGAGTGGACAGAGGTGTACAAGATGACAATAGTCACAGATCAAGAAGACAGAGGTGTACAAGATGATGAGAGTCAATGATCGAGTGGACAGAAGTGTACAAGATGATGAGAGTCACAGAGCGAGTGGACAGAGGTGTACAAGATGATGACAGTCACAGATCGAGTGGACAGAGGTGTATAAGATGAGAATCACAGATCGAGTGGACAGAGGTGTACAAGATGAGAGTCACAGATCGAGTGGACAGTGGTGTACTAGATGCAGAGAGTCACAGATCGAAAGGGCAGAGGTGTACAAGATGATGAGAGTGACAGATCGAGTGGACAGAGGTGTGCAAGATGATAGCTACAGATCGAGTGGACAGACGTGTACAAAATGATGAGAGTCACAGATCAAGTGGACAGAGGTTTACATGATGAGAGTCACAGATCGACTGGACAGAGCTGTACAAGATGATGAGAGTCACAGATCGAGTCGACAGAGGTGTACAAGGTGAGAGTCGGAGATCGAGTCGACAGAGGTATACAAGAAGAGAGTCACAGATCGAGTGGACAGAGGTGTACAAGATGAGAGTCACAGATCGACTGGACAGAGCTGTAGAAGATGATAGTCACAGATCGAGTGGACAGAGGTGTACAAGATGACAGACACAGATAGAGAGGACAGAGCTGTACAAGATGATGAGAGTCACAGATCGAGTCCACAAAGGTGTACAAGATGATAATAGTCACAGATCGAGTGGACAGAGGTGTAGAAGATGATAAAGTCACAGATCGAGTGGACAGAGGTGTACAAGATGATGAGAGTCACAGATCAAGTGCGCAGAAGTATACAAGATGATGAGCTTCACAGATCGAGTGGACAGAGGTGTACAAGATGATGAGAGTCATTGATCGAGTGGACAGAGGTGTACAAGATGAGAGTCACAGGTCGAGTGGACAGAGGTGTACAAGATGAGAGTCATAGATCGAGTGGACAGAGGTGTACAAGATAATGAGAGTCACAGATCGAGTGGACAGAGGTGTACAAGATGAGGCACAGATCAAGTGGACAGAGGTGTAGAAGATGATGAGAGCCACAGATCGAGTGGACAGAGGTGTACAAGATGAGAGTCACAGATCGAGTGGACAGAGGTGTACAAGACGATGAGAGCCACAGATCGACTGGACGGAGGTGTACAAGATGATGAGAGTCACAGATCGAGTGGATAGAGGTGTGCAAGATGATGAGAGTCACAGATCGAGTCATCAAAGGTGTACAAGAAGAGAGTCATCGATCGAGTGGACAGAAGTGTACAAGATGAGAGTCATAGATCGAGTGGACAGAGGTGTACAAGATGACAATAGTCACAGATCAAGAGGACAGAGGTGTACAAGATGATGAGAGTCAATGATCGAGTGGACAGAAGTGTACAAGATGATGAGAGTCACAGAGCGAGTGGACAGAGGTGTACAAGATGATGACAGTCACAGATCGAGTGGACAGAGGTGTATAAGATGAGAATCACAGATCGAGTGGACAGAGGTGTACAAGATGAGAGTCACAGATCGAGTGGACAGTGGTGTACTAGATGCAGAGAGTCACAGATCGAAAGGGCAGAGGTGTACAAGATGATGAGAGTATCAGATCGAGTGGACAGAGGTGTGCAAGATGATAGCTACAGATCGAGTGGACAGACGTGTACAAAATGATGAGAGTCACAGATCAAGTGGACAGAGGTTTACATGATGAGAGTCACAGATCGACTGGACAGACCTGTACAAGATGATGAGAGTCACACATCGAGTCGACAGAGGTGTACAAGGTGAGAGTCGGAGATCGAGTCGACAGAGGTATACAAGAAGAGAGTCACAGATCCAGTGGACAGAGGTGTACAAGATGATGAGAGCCACAGATCGAGTGGACGGAGGTGTACAAGATGAGAGTCACAGATAGAGTGGACAGAGGTGTAGAAGATGATGAGAGTCACAGATCGAATGGACAGAGGTGTACAAGATGATGAGAGTCACAGATTCAGTGGACAGAGGTGTACAAGATGAGAGTCACAGATCGAGTGGACAGAGGTGTACAAGATGAGAGTCACAGATAGAGAGGACAGAGGTGTACAAGATGACAGTCACAGATCGAGTGGACAGAGATGAAGAAGATGAGAGTCACGGATCAACTGGACAGAGGTGTACAAGATGATATTCACAGATCGACTGGACAGAGCTGTACAAGATGATGAGAGTCACAGATCGAGTCGACAGAGGTGTACAAGATGAGAGTCGGAGATCGAGTCGACAGAGGTATACAAGAAGAGAGTCACAGATCGAGTGGACAGAGGTGTACAAGCTGAGAGTCACAGATCGACTGGACAGAGCTGTAGAAGATGATAGTCACAGATCGAGTGGACAGAGGTGTAGAAGATGAGAGTCACAGATAGAGAGGACAGAGGTGTACAAGATGATGAGAGTCACAGATCGAGTCCACAAAGGTGTACAAGATGATAATAGTCACAGATCGAGTGGACAGAGGTGTACAAGATGATAATAGTCACAGATCGAGTGGACAGAGGTGTACAAGATGATGAGAGTCACAGATCAAGTGCGCAGAAGTGTACAAGATGATGAGAGTCACAGATCGAGTGGACAGAGGTGTACAAGATGATGAGAGTCACTGATCGAGTGGACAGAGGTGTACAAGATGAGAGTCACAGGTCGAGTGGACAGAGGTGTACAAGATGAGAGTCATAGATCGAGTGGACAGAGGTGTACAAGATGATGAGAGTCACAGATCGAATGGAAAGAGGTGTACAAGATCATGAGAGTCAAAGATCGAGAGGACAGAGGGGTAAAAGATGCTGAGAGACAAAGTTCGAGTGGACAGAGGTGTACAAGATGATGAGAGTCACAGATCGAGTGGACAGAGCTGTACAAGATGAGAGTCACAGATTGAGTGGACAGAGGTGTACGAGATGATGAGAGCCACAGATCGAGTGGACGGAGGTGTACAAGATGATGAGAGTCACAGATCGAGTGGACAGAGGTGTACAAGATGAGAGTCACAGATCGAGTGGATAGAGCTGTACAAGATGAGAGTCACAGATCGAGTGGACAGAGCTGTACATGATGATTATAGTCACAGATTTAGTGGACAGAGGTGTACAAGGTGATGAGAGTCACAGATCAAGTGGACAGAGGTGTACAAGATAAGAGTCACAGATCGAGTGGACAGAGGTGTACAAGATGATAATAGACACAGATTGAGTTGACAAAGGTGTAAAAGATGAGAGTCACAGATCGAGTGGACAGAGGTGTACAAGATGAGAGTCACAGATCGAGTGGACAGAGCTGGACAAGATGATGAGAGTCACAGATCGAGTCGACAGAGGTGTACAAGATGAGAGTCGGAGATCGAGTCGACAGAGGTATACAAGAAGAGAGTCACAGATCCAGTGGACAGAGGTGTACAAGATGATGAGAGCCACAGATCGAGTGGACGGAGGTGTACAAGATGAGAGTCACAGATAGAGTGGACAGAGGTGTAGAAGATGATGAGAGTCACAGATCGAATGGACAGAGGTGTACAAGATGATGAGAGTCACAGATTCAGTGGACAGAGGTGTACAAGATGAGAGTCACAGATCGAGTGGACAGAGGTGTACAAGATGAGAGTCACAGATAGAGAGGACAGAGGTGTACAAGATGACAGTCACAGATCGAGTGGACAGAGATGAAGAAGATGAGAGTCACGGATCAACTGGACAGAGGTGTACAAGATGATATTCACAGATCGACTGGACAGAGCTGTACAAGATGATGAGAGTCACAGATCGAGTCGACAGAGGTGTACAAGATGAGAGTCGGAGATCGAGTCGACAGAGGTATACAAGAAGAGAGTCACAGATCGAGTGGACAGAGGTGTACAAGCTGAGAGTCACAGATCGACTGGACAGAGCTGTAGAAGATGATAGTCACAGATCGAGTGGACAGAGGTGTAGAAGATGAGAGTCACAGATAGAGAGGACAGAGGTGTACAAGATGATGAGAGTCACAGATCGAGTCCACAAAGGTGTACAAGATGATAATAGTCACAGATCGAGTGGACAGAGGTGTACAAGATGATAATAGTCACAGATCGAGTGGACAGAGGTGTACAAGATGATGAGAGTCACAGATCAAGTGCGCAGAAGTGTACAAGATGATGAGAGTCACAGATCGAGTGGACAGAGGTGTACAAGATGATGAGAGTCACTGATCGAGTGGACAGAGGTGTACAAGATGAGAGTCACAGGTCGAGTGGACAGAGGTGTACAAGATGAGAGTCATAGATCGAGTGGACAGAGGTGTACAAGATGATGAGAGTCACAGATCGAATGGAAAGAGGTGTACAAGATCATGAGAGTCAAAGATCGAGAGGACAGAGGGGTAAAAGATGCTGAGAGACAAAGTTCGAGTGGACAGAGGTGTACAAGATGATGAGAGTCACAGATCGAGTGGACAGAGCTGTACAAGATGAGAGTCACAGATTGAGTGGACAGAGGTGTACGAGATGATGAGAGCCACAGATCGAGTGGACGGAGGTGTACAAGATGATGAGAGTCACAGATCGAGTGGACAGAGGTGTACAAGATGAGAGTCACAGATCGAGTGGATAGAGCTGTACAAGATGAGAGTCACAGATCGAGTGGACAGAGCTGTACATGATGATTATAGTCACAGATTTAGTGGACAGAGGTGTACAAGGTGATGAGAGTCACAGATCAAGTGGACAGAGGTGTACAAGATAAGAGTCACAGATCGAGTGGACAGAGGTGTACAAGATGATAATAGACACAGATTGAGTTGACAAAGGTGTAAAAGATGAGAGTCACAGATCGAGTGGACAGAGGTGTACAAGATGAGAGTCACAGATCGAGTGGACAGAGCTGGACAAGATGATGAGAGTCACAGATCGAGTCGACAGAGGTGTACAAGATGAGAGTCGGAGATCGAGTCGACAGAGGTATACAAGAAGAGAGTCACAGATCGAGTGGACAGAGCTGTACAAGATGAGAGTCACAGATCGACTGGACAGAGCTGTAGAAGATGATAGTCACAGATCGAGTGGACAGAGGTGTACAAGATGATGAGAGTCACAGATCGAGTGGATAGAGGTGTACAAGATGAGAGTCACAGATCGAGTGGACAGAGGTGTACAAGATGATGAGAGCCACAGATCGACTGGACGGAGGTGTACAAGATGATGAGAGTCACAGAGCGAGTGGACAGAGGTGTACAAGATGATGACAGTCACAGATCGAGTGGACAGAGGTGTATAAGATGAGAATCACAGATCGAGTGGACAGAGGTGTACAAGATGAGAGTCACAGATCGAGTGGACAGAGGTGTACAAGACGATGAGAGCCACAGATCGACTGGACGGAGGTGTACAAGATGATGAGAGTCACAGATCGAGTGGATAGAGGTGTGCAAGATGATGAGAGTCACAGATCGAGTCATCAAAGGTGTACAAGAAGAGAGTCATCGATCGAGTGGACAGAAGTGTACAAGATGAGAGTCATAGATCGAGTGGACAGAGGTGTACAAGATGACAATAGTCACAGATCAAGAGGACAGAGGTGTACAAGATGATGAGAGTCAATGATCGAGTGGACAGAAGGGTACAAGATGATGAGAGTCACAGAGCGAGTGGACAGAGGTGTACAAGATGATGACAGTCACAGATCGAGTGGACAGAGGTGTATAAGATGAGAATCACAGATCGAGTGGACAGAGGTGTACAAGATGAGAGTCACAGATCGAGTGGACAGTGGTGTACTAGATGCAGAGAGTCACAGATCGAAAGGGCAGAGGTGTACAAGATGATGAGAGTGACAGATCGAGTGGACAGAGGTGTGCAAGATGATAGCTACAGATCGAGTGGACAGACGTGTACAAAATGATGAGAGTCACAGATCAAGTGGACAGAGGTTTACATGATGAGAGTCACAGATCGACTGGACAGAGCTGTACAAGATGATGAGAGTCACAGATCGAGTCGACAGAGGTGTACAAGGTGAGAGTCGGAGATCGAGTCGACAGAGGTATACAAGAAGAGAGTCACAGATCCAGTGGACAGAGGTGTACAAGATGATGAGAGTCACAGATTCAGTGGACAGAGGTGTACAAGATGAGAGTCACAGATCGAGTGGACAGAGGTGTACAAGATGAGAGTCACAGACAGAGAGGACAGAGGTGTACAAGATGACAGTCACAGATCGAGTGGACAGAGATGAAGAAGATGAGAGTCACGGATCAACTGGACAGAGGTGTACAAGATGATATTCACAGATCGACTGGACAGAGCTGTACAAGATGATGAGAGTCACAGATCGAGTCGACAGAGGTGTACAAGATGAGAGTCGGAGATCGAGTCGACAGAGGTATACAAGAAGAGAGTCACAGATCGAGTGGACAGAGGTCTACAAGCTGAGAGTCACAGATCGACTGGACAGAGCTGTAGAAGATGATAGTCACAGATCGAGTGGACAGAGGTGTAGAAGATGAGAGTCACAGATAGAGAGGACAGAGGTGTACAAGATGATGAGAGTCACAGATCGAGTCCACAAAGGTGTACAAGATGATAATAGTCACAGATCGAGTGGACAGAGGTGTACAAGATGATAATAGTCACAGATCGAGTGGACAGAGGTGTACAAGATGATGAGAGTCACAGATCAAGTGCGCAGAAGTGTACAAGATGATGAGAGTCACAGATCGAGTGGACAGAGGTGTACAAGATGATGAGAGTCACTGATCGAGTGGACAGAGGTGTACAAGATGAGAGTCACAGGTCGAGTGGACAGAGGTGTACAAGATGAGAGTCATAGATCGAGTGGACAGAGATGTACAAGATGATGAGAGTCACAGATCGAATGGAAAGAGGTGTACAAGATGATGAGAGTCAAAGATCGAGAGGACAGAGGGGTAAAAGATGCTGAGAGACAAAGTTCGAGTGGACAGAAGTGTACAAGATGATGAGAGTCACAGATCGAGTGGACAGAGCTGTACAAGATGAGAGTCACAGATTGAGTGGACAGAGGTGTACGAGATGATGAGAGCCACAGATCGAGTGGACGGAGGTGTACAAGATGATGAGAGTCACAGATCGAGTGGACAGAGGTGTACAAGATGAGAGTCACAGATCGAGTGGATAGAGGTGTACAAGATGAGAGTCACAGATCGAGTGGACAGAGCTGTACATGATGATTATAGTCACAGATTTAGTGGACAGAGGTGTACAAGGTGATGAGAGTCACAGATCAAGTGGACAGAGGTGTAGAAGATAAGAGTCACAGATCGAGTGGACAGAGGTGTACAAGATGATAATAGACACAGATTGAGTTGACAAAGGTGTAAAAGATGAGAGGCACAGATCGAGTGGACAGAGCTGTACAAGATGATGAGAGTCACAGATCGAGTGGACAGAGGTGTACAAGATGAGAGTCACAGATCGAGTGGACAGAGGTGTACAAGATGAGAGTCAGAGATCGAGTGGACAGAGCTGTACAAGATGATGAGAGTCACAGATCGAGTCGACAGAGGTGTACAAGATGAGAGTCGGAGATCGAGTCGACAGAGGTATACAAGAAGAGAGTCACAGATCGAGTGGACAGAGCTGTACAAGATGACAGTCACAGATCGACTGGACAGAGCTGTAGAAGATGATAGTCACAGATCGAGTGGACAGAGGTGTACAAGATGATGAGAGTCACAGATCGAGTGGACAGAGGTGAACAAGATGAGAGTCACAGATCGAGTGGACAGAGGTGTACAAGATGATGAGAGCCACAGATCGACTGGACGGAGGTGTACAAGATGATGAGAGTCACAGATCGAGTGGATAGAGCTGTGCAAGATGATGAGAGTCACAGATCGAGTCATCAAAGGTGTACAAGATGAGAGTCATCGATCGAGTGGACAGAAGTGTACAAGATGAGAGTCATAGATCGAGTGGACAGAGGTGTACAAGATGACAATAGTCACAGATCAAGAGGACAGAGGTGTACAAGATGATGAGAGTCAATGATCGAGTGGACAGAGCTGTACAAGATGATGAGAGTCACAGATCGAGTCGACAGAGGTGTACAAGGTGAGAGTCGGAGATCGAGTCGACAGAGGTATACAAGAAGAGAGTCACAGATCGAGTGGACAGAGGTGTACAAGATGATGAGAGCCACAGATCGAGTGGACGGAGGTGTACAAGATGAGAGTCACAGATAGAGTGGACAGAGGTGTAGAAGATGATGAGAGTCACAGATCGAATGGACAGAGGTGTACAAGATGAGAGTCACAGATAGAGAGGACAGAGGTGTACAAGATGACAGTCACAGATCGAGTGGACAGAGATGAAGAAGATGAGAGTCACGGATCAACTGGACAGAGGTGTACAAGATGATATTCACAGATCGACTGGACAGAGCTGTACAAGATGATGAGAGTCACAGATCGAGTCGACAGAGGTGTACAAGATGAGAGTCGGAGATCGAGTCGACAGAGGTATACAAGAAGAGAGTCACAGATCGAGTGGACAGAGGTGTACAAGCTGAGAGTCACAGATCGACTGGACAGAGCTGTAGAAGATGATAGTCACAGATCGAGTGGACAGAGGTGTAGAAGATGAGAGTCACAGATAGAGAGGACAGAGGTGTACAAGATGATGAGAGTCACAGATCGAGTCCACAAAGGTGTACAAGATGATAATAGTCACAGATCGAGTGGACAGAGGTGTACAAGATGATAATAGTCACAGATCGAGTGGACAGAGGTGTACAAGATGATGAGAGTCACAGATCAAGTGCGCAGAAGTGTACAAGATGATGAGAGTCACAGATCGAGTGGACAGAGGTGTACAAGATGATGAGAGTCACTGATCGAGTGGACAGAGGTGTACAAGATGATGAGAGCCACAGATCGACTGGACGGAGGTGTACAAGATGATGAGAGTCACAGATCGAGCGGATAGAGGTGTGCAAGATGATGAGAGTCACAGATCGAGTCATCAAAGGTGTACAAGATGAGAGTCATCGATCGAGTGGACAGAAGTGTACAAGATGAGAGTCATAGATCGAGTGAACAGAGGTGTACAAGATGACAATAGTCACAGATCAAGAGGACAGAGGTGTACAAGATGATGAGAGTCAATGATCGAGTGGACAGAAGTGTACAAGATGATGAGAGTCACAGATCGAGTGGACAGAGGTGTATAAGATGAGAATCACAGATCGAGTGGACAGAAGTGTACAAGATGAGAGTCACAGATCGAGTGGACAGTGGTGTACTAGATGCAGAGAGTCACAGATCGAAAGGGCAGAGGTGTACAAGATGATGAGAGTGACAGATCGAGTGGACAGAGGTGTGCAAGATGATAGCTACAGATCGAGTGGACAGACGTGTACAAAATGATGAGAGTCACAGATCAAGTGGACAGAGGTTTACATGATGAGAGTCACAGATCGACTGGACAGAGCTGTACAAGATGATGAGAGTCACAGATCGAGTCGACAGAGGTGTACAAGGTGATGAGAGTCACAGATTCAGTGGACAGAGGTGTACAAGATGAGAGTCACAGATCGAGTGGACAGAGGTGTACAAGATGAGAGTCACAGATAGAGAGGACAGAGGTGTACAAGATGACAGTCACAGATCGAGTGGACAGAGATGAAGAAGATGAGAGTCACGGATCAACTGGACAGAGGTTTACATGATGAGAGTCACAGATCGACTGGACAGAGCTGTACAAGATGATGAGAGTCACAGATCGAGTCGACAGAGGTGTACAAGGTGAGAGTCGGAGATCGAGTCGACAGAGGTATACAAGAAGAGAGTCACAGATCCAGTGGACAGAGGTGTACAAGATGATGAGAGCCACAGATCGAGTGGACGGAGGTGTACAAGATGAGCGTCACAGATAGAGTGGACAGAGGTGTAGAAGATGATGAGAGTCACAGATCGAATGGACAGAGGTGTACAAGATGATGAGAGTCACAGATTCAGTGGACAGAGGTGTACAAGATGAGAGTCACAGATCGAGTGGACAGAGGTGTACAAGATGAGAGTCACAGATAGAGAGGACAGAGGTGTACAAGATGACAGTCACAGATCGAGTGGACAGAGATGAAGAAGATGAGAGTCACGGATCAACTGGACAGAGGTGTACAAGATGATATTCACAGATCGACTGGACAGAGCTGTACAAGATGATGAGAGTCACAGATCGAGTCGACAGAGGTGTACCAGATGAGAGTCGGAGATCGAGTCGACAGAGGTATACAAGAAGAGAGTCACAGATCGAGTGGCCAGAGGTGTACAAGCTGAGAGTCACAGATCGACTGGACAGAGCTGTAGAAGATGATAGTCACAGATCGAGTGGACAGAGGTGTAGAAGATGAGAGTCACAGATAGAGAGGACAGAGGTGTACAAGATGATGAGAGTCACAGATCGAGTCCACAAAGGTGTACAAGATGATAATAGTCACAGATCGAGTGGACAGAGGTGTACAAGATGATAATAGTCACAGATCGAGTGGACAGAGGTGTACAAGATGATGAGAGTCACAGATCAAGTGCGCAGAAGTGTACAAGATGATGAGAGTCACAGATCGAGTGGACAGAGGTGTACAAGATGATGAGAGTCACTGATCGAGTGGACAGAGGTGTACAAGATGAGAGTCACAGGTCGAGTGGACAGAGGTGTACAAGATGAGAGTCACACATCGAGTGGACAGAGGTGTACAAGATGATGAGAGTCACAGTTCGAATGGAAAGAGGTGTACAAGATGATGAGAGTCAAAGATCGAGAGGACAGAGGGGTAAAAGATGCTGAGAGACAAAGTTCGAGTGGACAGAGGTGTACAAGATGATGAGAGTCACAGATCGAGTGGACAGAGCTGTACAAGATGAGAGTCACAGATTGAGTGGACAGAGGTGTACGAGATGATGACAGCCACAGATCGAGTGGACGGAGGTGTACAAGATGATGAGAGTCACAGATCGAGTGGACAGAGGTGTACAAGATGAGAGTCACAGATCGAGTGGATAGAGGTGTACAAGATGAGAGTCACAGATCGAGTGGACAGAGCTGTACATGATGATTATAGTCACAGATTTAGTGGACAGAGGTGTACAAGGTGATGAGAGTCACAGATCAAGTGGACAGAGGTGTACAAGATAAGAGTCACAGATCGAGTGGACAGAGGTGTACAAGATGATAATAGACACAGATTGAGTTGACAAAGGTGTAAAAGATGAGAGTCACAGATCGAGTGGACAGAGCTGTACAAGATGATGAGAGTCACAGATCGAGTGGACAGAGGTGTACAAGATGAGAGTCACAGATCGAGTGGACAGAGGTGTACAAGATGAGAGTCACAGATCGAGTGGACAGAGCTGTACAAGATGATGAGAGTCACGGATCGAGTCGACAGAGGTGTACAAGATGAGAGTCGGAGATCGAGTCGACAGAGGTATACAAGAAGAGAGTCACAGATCGAGTGGACAGAGCTGTACAAGATGAGAGTCACAGATCGACTGGACAGAGCTGTAGAAGATGATAGTCACAGATCGAGTGGACAGAGGTGTACAAGATGATGAGAGTCACAGATCGAGTGGACAGAGGTGTACAAGATGAGAGTCACAGATCGAGTGGACAGAGGTGTACAAGATGATGAGAGCCACAGATCGACTGGACGGAGGTGTACAAGATGATGAGAGTCACAGATCGAGTGGATAGAGGTGTGCAAGATGATGAGAGTCACAGATCGAGTCATCAAAGGTGTACAAGATGAGAGTCATCGATCGAGTGGACAGAAGTGTACAAGATGAGAGTCATAGATCGAGTGGACAGAGGTGTACAAGATGACAATAGTCACAGATCAAGAGGACAGAGGTGTACAAGATGATGAGAGTCAATGATCGAGTGGACAGAAGTGTTCAAGATGATGAGAGTCACAGAGCGAGTGGACAGAGGTGTACAAGATGATGACAGTCACAGATCGAGTGGACAGAGGTGTATAAGATGAGAATCACAGATCGAGTGGACAGAGGTGTACAAGATGAGAGTCACAGATTGAGTGGACAGAGGTGTACAAGACGATGAGAGCCACAGATCGACTGGACGGAGGTGTACAAGATGATGAGAGTCACAGATCGAGTGGATAGAGGTGTGCAAGATGATGAGAGTCACAGATCGAGTCATCAAAGGTGTACAAGAAGAGAGTCATCGATCGAGTGGACAGAAGTGTACAAGATGAGAGTCATAGATCGAGTGGACAGAGGTGTACAAGATGACAATAGTCACATATCAAGAGGACAGAGGTGTACAAGATGATGAGAGTCAATGATCGAGTGGACAGAAGTGTACAAGATGATGAGAGTCACAGAGCGAGTGGACAGAGGTGTACAAGATGAGAGTCGGAGATCGAGTCGACAGAGGTATACAAGAAGAGAGTCACAGATCGAGTGGACAGAGCTGTACAAGATGAGAGTCACAGATCGACTGGACAGAGCTGTAGAAGATGATAGTCACAGATCGAGTGGACAGAGGTGTACAAAATGATGAGAGTCACAGATCAAGTGGACAGAGGTTTACATGATGAGAGTCACAGATCGACTGGACAGAGCTGTACAAGATGATGAGAGCCACAGATCGAGTCGACAGAGGTGTACAAGGTGAGAGTCGGAGATCGAGTCGACAGAGGTATACAAGAAGAGAGTCACAGATCGAGTGGACAGAGGTGTACAAGATGATGAGAGTCACAGATCTAATGGACAGAGGTGTACAAGATGATGAGAGTCACAGATTCAGTGGACAGAGGTGTACAAGATGAGAGTCACAGATCGAGTGGACAGAGGTGTACAAGATGAGAGTCACAGATAGAGAGGACAGAGGTGTACAAGATGACAGTCACAGATCGAGTGGACAGAGATGAAGAAGATGAGAGTCACGGATCAACTGGACAGAGGTGTACAAGCTGATATTCACAGATCGAGTGGACAGAGGTGTACAAGCTGAGAGTCACAGATCGACTGGACAGAGCTGTAGAAGATGATAGTCACAGATCGAGTGGACAGAGGTGTAGAAGATGAGAGTCACAGATAGAGAGGACAGAGGTGTACAAGATGATGAGAGTCACAGATCGAGTCCACAAAGGTGTACAAGATGATAATAGTCACAGATCGAGTGGACAGAGGTGTACAAGATGATAATAGTCACAGATCGAGTGGACAGAGGTGTACAAGATGATGAGAGTCACAGATCAAGTGCGCAGAAGCGTACAAGATGATGAGAGTCACAGATCGAGTGGACAGAGGTGTACAAGATGATGAGAGTCACTGATCGAGTGGACAGAGGTGTACAAGATGAGAGTCACAGGTCGAGTGGACAGAGGTGTACAAGATGAGAGTCATAGATCGAGTGGACAGAGGTGTACAAGATGATGAGAGTCACAGATTGAATGGAAAGAGGTGTACAAGATGATGAGAGTCAAAGATCGAGAGGACAGAGGGGTAAAAGATGCTGAGAGACAAAGTTCGAGTGGACAGAGGTGTACAAGATGATGAGAGTCACAGATCGAGTGGACAGAGCTGTACAAGATGAGAGTCACAGATTGAGTGGACAGAGGTGTACGAGATGATGACAGCCACAGATCGAGTGGACGGAGGTGTACAAGATGATGAGAGTCACAGATCGAGTGGACAGAGGTGTACAAGATGAGAGTCACAGATCGAGTGGATAGAGGTGTACAAGATGAGAGTCACAGATCGAGTGGACAGAGTTGTACATGATGATTATAGTCACAGATTTAGTGGACAGAGGTGTACAAGGTGATGAGAGTCACAGATCAAGTGGACAGAGGTGTACAAGATGAGAGTCACAGATCGAGTGGACAGAGGTGTACAAGATGATAATAGACACAGATTGAGTTGACAAAGGTGTAAAAGATGAGAGTCACAGATCGAGTGGACAGAGCTGTACAAGATGATGAGAGTAACAGATCGAGTGGACAGAGGTGTACAAGATGAGAGTCACAGATCGAGTGGACAGAGGTGTACAAGATGAGAGTCACAGATCGAGTGGACAGAGCTGTACAAGATGATGAGAGTCACAGATCGAGTCGACAGAGGTGTACAAGATGAGAGTCGGAGATCGAGTCGACAGAGGTATACAAGAAGAGAGTCATAGATCGAGTGGACAGAGCTGTAGAAGATGAGAGTCACAGATCGACTGGACAGAGCTCTAGAAGATGATAGTCACAGATCGAGTGGACAGAGGTGTACAAGATGATGAGAGTCACAGATCGAGTGGACAGAGGTTTACAAGATGAGAGTCACAGATCGAGTGGACAGAGGTGTACAAGATGATGAGAGCCACAGATCGACTGGACGGAGGTGTACAAGATGATGAGAGTCACAGATCGAGTGGATAGAGGTGTGCAAGATGATGAGAGTCACAGATCGAGTCATCAAAGGTGTACAAGATGAGAGTCATCGATCGAGTGGACAGAAGTGTACAAGATGAGAGTCATAGATCGAGTGGACAGAGGTGTACAAGATGACAATAGTCACAGATCAAGAGGACAGAGGTGTACAAGATGATGAGAGTCAATGATCGAGTGGACAGAAGTGTACAAGATGATGAGAGTCACAGAGCGAGTGGACAGAGGTGTACAAGATGATGACAGTCACAGATCGAGTGGACAGAGGTGTATAAGATGAGAATCACAGATCGAGTGGACAGAGGTGTACAAGATGAGAGTCACAGATCGAGTGGACAGTGGTGTACTAGATGCAGAGAGTCACAGATCGAAAGGGCAGAGGTGTACAAGATGATGAGAGTGACAGATCGAGTGGACAGAGGTGTGCAAGATGATAGCTACAGATCGAGTGGACAGACGTGTACAAAATGATGAGAGTCACAGATCAAGTGGACAGAGGTTTACATGATGAGAGTCACAGATCGACTGGACAGAGCTGTACAAGATGATGAGAGTCACAGATCGAGTCGACAGAGGTGTACAAGGTGAGAGTCGGAGATCGAGTCGACAGAGGTATACAAGAAGAGAGTCACAGATCGAGTGGACAGAGGTGTACAAGATGAGAGTCACAGATCGACTGGACAGAGCTGTAGAAGATGATAGTCACAGATCGAGTGGACAGAGGTGTACAAGATGACAGACACAGATAGAGAGGACAGAGGTGTACAAGATGATGAGAGTCACAGATCGAGTCCACAAAGGTGTACAAGATGATAATAGTCAGAGATCGAGTGGACAGAGGTGTAGAAGATGATAAAGTCACAGATCGAGTGGACAGAGGTGTACAAGATGATGAGAGTCACAGATCAAGTGCGCAGAAGTATACAAGATGATGAGCTTCACAGATCGAGTGGACAGAGGTGTACAAGATGATGAGAGTCATTGATCGAGTGGACAGAGGTGTACAAGATGAGAGTCACAGGTCGAGTGGACAGAGGTGTACAAGATGAGAGTCATAGATCGAGTGGACAGAGGTGTACAAGATGATGAGAGTCACAGATCGAGTGGACAGAGGTGTAGAAGATGAGAGTCACAGATCGAGTGGATAGAGGTGTACAAGATGAGAGTCACAGATCGAGTGGACAGAGCTGTACATGATGATTATAGTTACAGATTTAGTGGACAGAGGTATACAAGGTGATGAGAGTCACAGATCGAGTGGACAGAGGTGTACAAGATGATAATAGACACAGATTGAGTTGACAAAGGTGTAAAAGATGAGAGTCACAGATCGAGTGGACAGAGGTGTACAAGATGATTATAGTGACAGATTGAGTGGACAGAGGTGTACAAGGTGATGAGAGTCACAGATCGAGTGGACAGAGGTGTACAAGATCAGAGTCACAGATCGAGTGGGCAGAGGTGTACAAGATGATGAGAGTCACAGATAGAATGGACAGAGGTGTACAAGATGATCAGAGTCACAGATCGAGTGGACAGAGGTGTACAAGATGATGAGAGTCACAGATTCAGTGGACAGAGGTGTACAAGATGAGAGTCACAGATCGAGTGGACGGAAGTGTATAAGATGATCAGAGTCACAGATCGAGTGGACAGAGGTGTACAAGATGAGAGTCACAGATCGAGTGGACAGAGGTGTAGAAGATGATGAGAGACAAAGTTCGAGTGGACAGAGGTGTCCAAGATGATGAGAATCACAGATCGAGTCCACAGAGGTGTAAAACATGAGAGTGAGAGATCGAGCGGACAGAGGTATACAAGATGAGAGTCACAGATCGAGTGGACAGAGGTGTACAAGATGATGAGAGTCACAGATCGAGTGGACAGAGAGGTAAAAGATGATGAGAGACAAAGTTCGAGTGGACAGAGGTGTACAAGATGATGAGAGTCACAGATCGAGTGGACAGAGGTGTACAAGATGAGAGTCACAGATCGAGTGGACAGAGGTGTACAAGATGATGAGAGCCACAGATCGACTGGACGGAGGTGTACAAGATGATGAGAGTCACAGATCGAGTGGATAGAGGTGTGCAAGATGATGAGAGTCACAGATCGAATCATCAAAGGTGTACAAGATGAGAGTCATCAATCGAGTGGACAGAAGTGTACAAGATGAGAGTCACAGATCGAGTGGACAGAGGTGTACAAGATGACAATAGTCACAGATCAAGTGGACAGAGGTGTACAAGATGATGAGAGTCAATGATCGAGTGGACAGAAGTGTACAAGATGATGAGAGTCACAGAGTGAGTGGACAGAGGTGTACAAGATGATGACAGTCACAGATCGAGTGGACAGAGGTGTATAAAATGAGAATCACAGATCGAGTGGACAGACGTGCACAAGAGGAGAGTCACAGATCGAGTGGACAGAGGTGTACCAGATGCAGAGAGTCACAGATCGAAAGGGCAGAGGTGTAAAAGATGATGAGAGTCACAGATCGAGTGGACGGAAGTGTACAAGATGATGAGAGTCACAGATCGAGAGGAGAGAGGTGTACAAGATGAAAGTCACAGATCGAGTGAACAGAGGTATACAAGATGAGAGTCACAGATCGAGTGAACAGAGGTGTACAAGATGAGAGTCACCGATAGAGTGGACAGTGGTGTACAAGATGATGAGAGTGACAGATCGAATGGACACAGGTGTACAAGATGATGAGAGTCACAGATCGAGTGGACAGAGGGGTAACAGATGATGAGAGAGACAGATCGAGTGGACAGAGGTGTACAAGATGAGATCACAGATCCAGAGGACAGAGGTGTACAAGATGATAATAGTCACAGATCGAGTGGAGAGAGGTGTACAAGATGATAGTAGTCACAGATCCAGTGGACAGAGGTGTACAAGATGAGAGTCACAGATCGACTGGACAGAGGTGTAGAAGATGATAGTCACAGATGGAGTGGACAGATGTGTACAAGATGATAAGAGTGACAGATCGAGTGGACGGAGGTGTAAAAGATGATGAGAGTCACAGATCGAGTCGACAGAGGTGTACAATATGAGAGTGAGAGATCGAGGGAACAGAGGTATACAAGATGAGAGTCACAGATTGAGTGGACAGAAGTGTACAAGATGATGAGAGCCACAGATCGAGTGGACGGAGGTGTACAAGATGATGAGAGTCACAGATCGAGTCGACAGAGGTGTACAACATGAGAGTGAGAGATCGAGTGGACAGAGGTATACAAGATGAGAGTCACAGATAGAGTGGGCAGAGGTGTAGAAGATGATGAGAGTCACAGATCGAATGGACAGAGGTGTACAAGATGATAAGAGTCACAGATCGAGTGGACAGATGTGTACAAAATGATGAGAGTCACAGATCGAGTGGACAGAGGTGTACAAGATGAGAGTCACAGATCAAGTGGACAGAGGTGTACAAGATGAGAGTCACAGATCGAGCGGACAAAGGTGTATAAAATGACAGTCACAGATCGAGTGGACAGAGCTGTACAAGATGATGAGAGTGACAGATCGAGTGGACAGAGCTGTACAAGATGATGAGAGTGACAGATCGAGTGGACAGACGTGTATAAGATGATGAAAGTCACAGATCGAGTTGACAAAGGTGTACAAGATGATGAGAGTCACAGATCGAATGGACAGAGGTGTACAAGTTGATAAGAGTCACAGATCGTGTGGACAGAGGTTTACAAGATGAGAGTCACAGATCGAGGGGACAAAGGTGTACAAAATGACAGTCACAGTTCGTGTGGACAGAGCTGTACAAGATGATAGTTACAGATCGAGTGGACAGAGGTATATAAGATGATGAGAGTCACAGATCGATTGACAAAGGTGTACAAGATGATGAGAGTCACAGATCGAGTGGATAGAGGTGTACAAGATGATAGTAGTCACAGATCGAGTGGACAGAGGTGTACAAGCCGAGAGTTACAGATCGAGTGGACAGAGGTGTATAAGATGATGAGAGTCACAGATTGAGTGGACAGAGGTGTACAAGCCGAGAGTCACAGATCGAGTGGACAGACGTGTACAAAATGATGAGAGTCACAGTTCGAGTGGACAGACGTGTACAAAATGATGAGAGTCACAGATCGAGTGGACAGAGGTGTACAAGATGATGACAGTCACAGATCGAGTGGACAGAGCTGTACAAGATGATGAGAGTCACAGTTCGAGTGGACAGAGGTGTACAAGATGATTAGAGTCACAGATCGAGTGGACAGAGGTGTACAAGATGATGAGAGTCACAGATCGAGTGGACAGAGGTATAAAAAATGAGAGTCACAGATCGAGTGGACAGAGGTGTACAAGATCATAAGAATCACAGATCGAGTGCACAGAGGTGTACAAGATGTTAAGATTCACAGATAGAGTGGACAGAGGAGTACAAGATGATCAGAGTCACAGATCGAGTGGACAGAGGGTTACAAGATGATGAGGGTCACAGATCGAGTGGAAAGAGGTGTACAAGATGATAATAGTTACAGATCCAGTGGACAGAGGTGTACAAGATGAGAGTCAGAGATCGAGTGGACAGAGGTGTGCAAGATGATGAGAGTCACAGATCGAGTGGACAGAGGTGTACAAATGAGAGTCACAGATCGAGTGGACAGAGGTGTACAAGATGATGAGAGTCACAGATCGAGTTGACAAAGGTGTACAAGATGATGAGAGTCACAGATCGAGTGGACAGAGGTGTACAAGATGATAGTAGTCACAGATCCAGTGGACAGATTTGTACAAGCTGAGAGTCACAGATCGAGTGGACAGAGGTGTACAAAATGATGAGAGTCACAGATCGAGTGGACAGAGGTGTACAAAATGATTAGAGTCACAGATCGAGTGGACAGAGGTGTACAAGATGAGAGTCACAGATCAAGTGGACAGAGGTGTACAAGATGAGAGTCACAGATCGAGGGGACAATGGTGTACAAAATGACAGTCACAGATCGAGTGGACAGAGCTGTACAAGATGATGAGAGTCACAGATCGAGCGGACAGAGGTGTAGAAGATGAGAGTCACAGATCGAGTGGACAGAGGTGTACAAGATGATAGTTACAGATCGAGTGGACAGAGGTGGATAAGATGATGAGAGTCACAGATCGAGTTGACAAAGTTGTATAAGATGATGAGAGTCACAGATCGAGTGGACAGAGGTGTACAAGTTGATAAGAGTCACAGATCGAGTGGACAGAGGTGTACAAAATGATGAGAGTCACAGATCGAGTGGACAGAGGTGTACAAGATGAGAGTCACAGATCGAGGGGACAAAGGTGTACAAAATGACAGTCACAGATCGAGTGGACAGAGCTGTACAAGATGATTAGAGTCACAGATCGAGTGGACAGAGGTGTACAAGATGATAGTAGTCACAAATCGAGTGGACAGAGGTGTACAAGCCGAGAGTCACAGATCGAGTGGACAGAGGTGTACAAGATGAGAGTCACAGATCGAGTGGACAGAGGTGTACAAGCCGAGAGTCACAGATCGAGTGGACAGAGGTGTATGAGATGATGAGAGTCACAGATCGAGTGGACAGAGGTGTACAAGTTGATACGAGTCACAGATCGAGTGGACAGACATGTACAAAATGATGAGAGTCACAGATAGAGTGGACAGAGGTGTACAAGATGATAAGAGTCACAGATCGAGTGGACAGAGGTGTACAAGATGATGAGAGTCACAGATCGAGTCGACAGTGGTGTACAACATGAGAGTCAGAGATCGAGTGGACCGAGGTATACAAGATGAGAGTCACAGATCGAGTGGACAGAGGTGTACAAGATGAGAGTCAGAGATCGAGTGGACAGAGGTGTACAAGATGATAATAGTCACAGATCGAGTGGACAGAGGTGTATAAGATGATGCGAGTCACAGATCGAGTGGACAGAAGTGTACAATATGATAAGAGTCACAGATCGAGTGTACAGATGTGTCCAAGATGATAGGAGGCACAGATTGAGTGGTTAGCCAGCCCTTTTCCCCCAGGGGGCTTTTTTATTTTTATGTATATTTTATTTTTGTGACACAGTACAAAGTTGGCTCTTTGCGTCCTTCCGCCCCAGCAACCCCTGACAAACCTGATTAATCCTAACCTAGTCATGGGACTATCTGCAATAACTGATTCACCTTCCGGGGCGTATGTGAACTGTCGGAGGAAACAGGAGCAACTGGGGAAAACCCATGCACTCCACAGGAGAATATACACAGACTTCTTACAGAACAGTGCCAGAACTGAACTCTGAACTCCAGAACACCCCAAGATGTAATAGCATCATGCTAACAGCTACGCTACCATAGCGCCCACCACTGCGAATACCAGGAGGCAAAATTTTAGGATGATTAAGGGAAAGTATATGGGGGAATGTCAGAAATAAGTTCTTTTCATGGAAGGGGTGTGTGGAACACTCAGCCACAGATGGTGGTCGAGGGAGATCCATGAGGGGCATTTAAGGATCTCTTAGATAGGCACACGGATGATAGGAAAATGGAGGGCAGTGTAGGAGGGAAGGGTTAGATTAATATTAGAGTAGGTGAAAAGTTCGACACAACGTTGTGGGCCGTAGGGCCTGTCCTGTGCTCTGGTGTTCTATATTCTATGATCACATTGTTAAAGACCCTGGTTTCATTCAGAGGCTCACGAACCGAGTCCTGGAGCCTCTCATCTAATGTGTCCTCCTTTACCGATACGCAGAAGGTGACTGCCAACCAAACTGACAGGTGCACGTGCTAGTTGCATCACTGTCTGGTTTAGGAATGGGGGATAGTGGGGAGGTGGGAGATGAGCACTCCACAGGATGCAGATAAACTACTGAAAGTTGTGAGGTCAGTCAGCTCCTTTGTGGGCACTCCCCCCCCCCTCAGCATCCAGGACATCTTCGAGGAGTGGTGTCTCAAAAAGGCGGCACCCATCATTAAGGAGCTGCCTCACCCAGGATGTGCCCTCTTCTGATTGTTACCATCAGGGAGGAAACACACTCAAACAATTCAGGAATAACTTCTTCCCCTCTGCCATCCGATTTCTGAATGGACATTGAACCCATGGACACTACCTCACGACTTATTTCTTCTCTGTTTACACTAATTATTTAATTAAACTTTTTGAAGATATACACACTTTCAGTAATTTACAGTCTTTTTTATTATTTTGCACTGCTACTACATAACAACAAATTTCACAACATATGCCGGTGATATTAAACCTGATTCTGAAATGGTGACCTACATTTCCTGGAATTTCAAGCATTAGGTAGGAAAGGAAAAAGTCACATATTCTTTTTGCTGCTTTTATAGACGATCATGAATTTAAAATATAATAACTCATACGTGAAGCTGAAATCAAGTGAGGCTTGGGATGACTTCGGAGTGGGCCAATTGTACAAGTGTCCTGAATGAGGTAATTTTGGGTAGTGCCTGAACTATGTCATTGTAGGTACAATTTAGCTTTAAACTAGCAATCTCACTCAAGGCTCAAAGTACATTCATTATAAAAGTATGAAATGTGGGCAGCACAGTAGCATAGTGGTTAGCGCAGCACTTTACAGTACCAGCGACCCGGTTCAATTGTCGCCACTGCCTGTAAGGAATTTGTATGTTCTCCCGTGTCCATGAGGGCTTCTTCTGGGTGTTCCAGTTCCCTCCCACAGTCCAGAGACAAACTGGTTGGTAGGTTAATTGGTCATCGTAAATTGTCCTGTGATTTGGCCAGAGTTACTTCGGGCGTTGTTGAGCGGTGCAGCTCGAAGGGCCTGAAGGGCCAATTCCGTGCTGTATCCCAATAAGTAAATAAATAAAAGTATACTTTGGATTCGTCTTCTTGCAGGCAGCCACAAAACAAAGAAACACAATTGAATCCATGAAAAACCACGCACAACAAAGACCATCAAGCATGCAATGTGTGAAAAGAAGAATAAATTGTGCAAACAATAAAAAGTTAAGAGAACATGAACCACAGAGTCCCTGAATGTGGACCCACAGCCACAAATCCTGCTCAGCACTGCAGCTGGTCCAGGAGCCCGATGGCTGCAGGTCACAGCCATAAAGCCTGTTTAGCACCTGCACACCACACCTGATTGTCATGGGGAGACAGGTCAGACACAGGCAGGTGGGGTGGACTCACTTGGAGGATCCTTGCTGACCCAGAGTAGTGAGCTGAACACTAGTTCATCTGGTTCATCCTCCATCCTCAACCTCAGCGACTTAACTTTTTAAAATCAGGCTTGGCGCTTTAGTCAGCTGAACATCAGTTCACCTTTGCTCACAGGCCCAGACCCTGATCTTTCAACTCGGCCCAGAGTTTCAAAGCAGCCTGAAGTCCGCCCCAGCAATGGCATCTTTGAGAGTCCAGTTTGCCAAATCCTTCAGGATGCCGCAAAAAACGCCAGAGCGTTTGGATGGTTCTAAAGCACAACTCCCAAAGGGGAATTACAGGCTGCAGATTGCAGTGATCATAAGAGTATATTTAGTAGAAGAATAATAATAGTTTTGTTAGCTGCCCACAAGAAAATAGCCACGGCTCATCAGTGCCATCTTCTGTTGGCCATATTCTATGACCCTGCAGTGATATCGCCGATCAGTTGAAAAGAACTGATCGAAAGTGCACAAAATTTGGAAACCTGAGATTAAAATGTGAGATTAGGCAATTTCTTTGTACTCTGGTTCACAACTACATACCTGAAAATTGGTTTGTAAAGAATATTTTTCTGCACTGCTGTGCAATGAGCTATGTGATTCCAGAACCCAAGCAATGTGGGCGACTTTAAAAGGTACTTGTTTCAGAATCAGAATCAAGTTTAATATTACCGACACTTTTCAGGAAATGGTTAGAGATGGACAATAAACACTGGCCTTGGCAGTGATAACTACCTTTCAAAAAAAAACTCTCTTCACCACAAAAATGAAAGGCTATCTTATTCCATTCTTTCCCAGCTTTGAACCACCATTGTCAATAGCTGCATTGGAGAGCCTGAAGCTTCAACTGCAAGTTAATGTTTAAGTAGCAGGCAGTAACCAAAACTGTTGTGAGCCATATCATTCCTCTTTAGAGGGTGCTTGGAACTGCAAGGCTTCTTTCACAGGGAAGTTTGATCTCAGGATTGCTACTGTGCCACATGCTAGTGAAGCCAGAAATAGGAAGGTCATTTGGTTTAACACGTGGCTACGGAGTTAGAACACAGAAGAGTACAGCACAGGAACAGGCCATTCGGCCCACAGTGTTGTGCCAAACCTGCTAAAAAGCAAATGAAAAACACCGAAACGCTAACTACTCCTAACTTGGTTGAAGGAAATTCTTCAGGGTTTTGAGCCAAGGGCAGGGAATGGAATTAATGTCCTGATGAAGGGTCTCAACCCAAATCGTCAACTACCTGACCTGCATTTTGTGCATATTGCTCAAGGTTTTCAGCACCTGCAGAATCTTTTGTATTTATGGGATTAATATACAGCTTTTCCAAAAAACCATCATAGGCACGAGTAACCGAAACCTCTCTCTGTACAGCACAATTTTCAAGTATTCTGAAGAATGGTCTTTGAGCTGGAACCTTAGCTCTGTCTCTACAGATACTGCCTAATTGGCTGATTGCTGCCATCATTTTCTATTTTCTTTTAGTTCAGCATGGTAACAGGCCCTTTGGACCCAACAAGACCATGCCGCCCAATTACTCCCATGTGACCAATTCACCTACTTTGTCGTACTTATTTGGAAATTGGAGGAAACCCACATGGTCACAGGGATAACATACAAACTCCTTACAGACAGTGGCAGAATTGAACTGGGCTGCCGGCATTACACTAACCCCAATGCTACACGCTGTTCCAGATACTTTATTTCGTATCTGCAGCATTTGAGAACATGAGGACCAGGAGCAGGGGTCGGTAATCCAGCCCGTCGAGCCTGTTCTGTCATTTATTAAGATCATGGTTGCTCTGGCCATGGACTAGGCTCCACTAGACTTTCTCTCCATAACCCTCAGTTCCCTGCAATGCAAAAATCTATCTAACTGTCTCTTAAATATATTTAATGAAGTAGCTCGTACTGCTTCCCTGGGCAGAGAATTCCACAGATTCCCTACGCCCTGGGGAGAAGCAATGTCTCCTGATCTCTGTCCTAAGTCTATTCCCCCAAACCTTAAGGCTACGACCCTGAGCTCTGGGATCACCTACCAGTGGAAACAACTTCCCAGCCTCTATCTTGTCTATTCCCTTCACATTTTCATATGTTTCTGCAAGATACCCTTTTGCTTTTGAAATGTCTCAGCAGGTAAGTAAAGCATTATACATTAATAACAGATAAGCTTGAGTTAAATTGTCACTCTGCTCCCAGTACTGACCGAATATTCCTTGTATCGGTCGGTGATTTGCTGTCGCTCTCTTTCCTGCAGAACCACTGCATATTCAGCATACTTGGTTGGATACTCCTTGATCATCAGATCAATAACTTCATCGCTTCTCAAAGCAGTTAAGCCTAGAAAAGAGGATTTTACCATGTCAAAAACCTGCAAAAATTAACAGCATGTTGCTGTAGTTGTTATTCCATTTATGCATGTGGGTCTTCTCCCACTTATAGAGATTTTCACCAGTTCTCAGCAAAACCAGCTCCGCATATCTTCAAGAACATCTACATTAATCCTGAGAGCTCAGAAATCATTAGCAGCATGTCCAGACAAACATATTAAGCAACGTTATTTTACACTGTCCATCTCTTCTAGTGTAGATAGGTATTCACCACAAATACATTAGAGAGGTCCAGAGGAAGTTTACAGCAATGATTCTGGGAAGGCAAGGGTTAATATGTGAGCAGCATTTGATAGCTCTGGGCCTGTACTCGCTGGGGTTTAGAAGAATGAAGGGGGATCGCATTGAAACCTATTAAATGTTGAAAAGCCTAGATAGAGTGGACATGGAGAGGATGCTTCCAATAGTGGGAGATACCAGGGGCTGCAGCTCAGAATAGAAGGACGTTCCTTTAGAACAGAGATGTGAAGGGATTTCTTTAACCAGAGGGTGGTGAGTATGTGGAATTCATTGCCACACACGGCTGTGGAGGCCAAGTCATTGTGTATATTTAAAGTGGAGGTTGATAAGATTTTTGATTAGTCAGAGCGTCAAAGGTTACGAGGAAAAGGCAGGAGGATGAGTTAAAAGGGATAATAAATCAGCCAGAATTGAACGGTGGAGCAGACTCCATGGGCCAAATGACCCAATTCTGTTCCTATGATCTGACTATTACTTTATGGTGAAGATACTAAGCCTGTTTACTAAGCTGCACAACTATCAGTAAATAAAGGCCTGGCTGCAGCCAGTGGTTCCGCAGTGTTAATTAGATTAGGTTTGTTGTTCTTATACACCACGGTGCAACCAAACTCTTTGCTTGCATGAACCTCACAGAGTAATCAGTATAGGCCATAATAATAAATGTAACAATAAATACAACAATAATTGCAAAAACAACAGAATTTTGCAAAGGTTGTAGTGCAACCTGAGGTAGTGCAATAAGAACTGCATTACACAACCAAGAACATTCCTGACTTCCACATGCACAAGACTTAGAGAAACAGTTGAAAAGATATTTGATCGTGATCAACTTTATCCACTATATACATTTACACGTGTTAGGAATTTGCTGTGGTGAGTTGGTCAGGGCACAACATGCAACAAAAACAACATTCAATAATTCTAAAGGATAAATAAAATTATAAGACCATTAACATGGAGGAGCAGAATTGGGCCATTTGGCCCATCAAGTCTGCTCTGCTATTTCATCATGGCTGATCCATTTTCCCCTCTCAGCCCCATCGCCTGCCTTCTCCCCGTATCTCTTTATGCCCTGACCAATCAAGAATCTATCAACGTCTGCCTTAAATATACCCAATGACTTGGCCTCCAAAACCGCCTGTGGCAAAGAATTCCACAGATTCACTACTCTCTGGCTAAAGAAATTCCTCCTCATCTCCGTTCTAAATGGTCGTCCCTCTATTCTGAGGCTGTGCCCTCTGGTATCAGACTCCCTCCCCCACCATAGGAAACATAGAGGAAAATTATAGAAAAATATATTACAAGTTTATGGAATAAATGTACATAAACACCAGCAGGTAGTTACTATGTGAACAGCATTATAAAAAGTGATTTATCAAGGAGATTACCAAAGGACAGGGCCATGGGATGTGTTACCCACAGCTTGATCACTGCTGCAAAAAAATCATGGCAATGAGGACTGGAGAACAATTTTACCTGCAGGGCCACTGAATATTAATGAGACCGTCATAGAGAGAGGGTCTAATCTTATCGTGACTTAAAAAATTGCTGAAAAAATCTACTATCTCAAAGTTCAAAATACTTTTGTTATCAAAGTATGTATGCATTATACAACCTTGAGGTTCATCTCCTAACAGGCAGCCACAAAAAAATCAAAAGAACCCATTAAAAAAGACCAATAAAAACCCTAATGAAAAGAAAAACAAATCGTGCAAACAATAAAAGTAAGCAAATAGAATCTAAATTGAAAGTGAGTACTCAGACACGGAGCTCAGAGCAGGCCACTGCCGCAGCCTCAGATTCAGTTCAGCACATAGACAGCAAAGGCAGACATCCTACCTCTCCCGGAAGTTCTGGGAGTCTCCCGCATATTGATAGTGGCACCCTGATACCGCAAATTATATATAATATCCCGGAAATCCATTTTTTTGAGAGCGAGAGAGAGAGCATGAGAGCGAGTGAGCGAGAGCGTGTGAGAGAGTGAGAGAGAGAGAGCGCGCGAGCGTGCGCCATGGCAGAGTGTTCCAAAAAAAGGAAATATAAAACATACGTCACCCCAGACTACACTAAAGTGTACCCCTGCCTAATAGGGGTCAAAAATAATGACAGTGTCGCTCGCTGCACTGTTTGCAACAGTGACTTTTCTATTGCCCATGGTGGGTTAAGACTGTAAAAGACATGTTGAGGTGAGTTTAACAGGTGTCATTCATTCATTAGCATAGCTAACGTTACTTAAACCAGCTGACTAGCTGCTAAGGAGCTACTCTATTGCAGACATCCCACCTCTCCCAGAAATTCTGGGAGTCTCCTGCAAATTGATGGTGCTACCTCCCTGAAATGAGTTTTTGCAGGGTGGGATGTCTGCAAATGTTGCAGGGCTCACAGGCACGAAGCCCAGAGCAGGACTGTAGCCTCAGCGCAGCGAAGAGCAGCGAGCAGAACTGGTCCAACCCTCACCTCTGCCTCAACGCTCCCGACACCCCGCCTTTTCAATCCATTTGGCCTGGTACTTAAATCGTCCATATCATTCCTTCTATCAGTACACTCTGGGCCTGGACCCTATCCATGTTACCCCACATTTCCAAGTCGGCCCCGCGCTTAGTTGGGTCAAACCTCGCCCTCAGTTTAGGTGGAAGGCTCCGAATCTGCCTCTCCTCCTTTTCTTCGACTCTCCTCCGCTCCACTTGCTCCAACTTTGTCTCGAACTTGCCTCGACCTTGCTCCAACTTCATCTTACACCCACACCCTTGCCTTCGCTTGCTTCTTCCTTGTCCGTGGTGATCATTCACCATCATTTTTCATCGATAAAGTGATATTAATAAAGGATTTAATTGTATATCTTGTTTCAGTAACCGCCAGTAAGTTTTCGCTCGCCCTCAGCAGCGCCATCTTAAACCGGAAGACCTCAAGTAGAAGGAAACTGAATCTAATGCCAAGATATTCTAATTAGCTTACACTTTGTAGTTTTATATATAATCCATTCTGATTCTCAGGAGATGCTTATTCAACAGATTTTCCCCATAAAGATTTATGACTATTCACCAATAATTAAATGGACAGCAGCTACAATTCATATATCCTTTGAAATAGGAACTTTTTTGTAGATTGTATATGATTCCTAAATAATTTCCTCTTATACTGTGAAAGTTGCAGTAAGGAAAGGGTTAAACTAACATCCAGGCCTGGATGCCCGACTTGTGCGGTCAGCCCAGGTAAAGAAGGTCTTTGAAGAGTATAGCTTCTCTTTGCACAGCAGGAGACTGAAGCCATTTGGCATCCCAAGAAAAGATAACCATGCAAACAAAGGATTCAAGGGTGACACCTACTATTGGTCAGTTACTTTACTAATTGGCCTCCAACATGTAATTCTATTGGTGATCATGCAAATAAGGATTCTGAACATAATTACCAATTGGTCAGTATTTCTATCCAACTAGTTAATTTTTCTATCAAAATGGCATTCATTTGATCAAATTTCAGAAAAGCTTGACAGGGGCCAGGCTGTCCTTGTGCACAAGTAAATAAAATTTGGTTGAGGAAGGAGTGTGAGTTGTCACAGAGTGCAGTTAGCCAGTGATGATACACGTAACTAGATGTAGAAACAGGCACAATTCTGATTCATTACAACTGATCAGTACTAAGAGTTTGCATGTCTTTTGCTTCATTTCCTTTGGTAGTTGTACTGATTAACAGTCTTAAAAATTCCAAATGATCCAGTAATTGCAACTTTCCAGCAAAAGATGTTCAGGATTTCCACCATCCTTTCCATGAAATAATGCTTCCCAAATTCCCTGTTGAAGAGCCCAGTTGTAGCTTTAAGACAGCAGCAACGCCGATAAACATATGATCTTTCAGACTGAGACCCTTAATTAGGCCCAAAACATTGACTATTTATTCCCCTCTATGGATGCTGCCTGACTTGCCAAGTTCCTCCAGCATTTTGTGTGTGTTGCTCAAGATTTCTAGAATCTACAGAGTCCACTCTCTTCTCCTATCAGATTCCTTCTTCTTCATCCTTTTACCTTTCCCAGCTATCACCTCCCAGCTTCTCACTTCATCCCATCCCACTCATCCACCTACCTTCCCGCTCACCTCATCTCACCTATCACTTGCCAGCGTACTCCTTCCCCTCTCCACACCTTCCTATTCTGACTTCTTCCCATTTTCTTTCCAGACCTGATGAAGGGTCTCAGCCAGAAATCTTGACTCTCTCCATAGATGCTGTTCCTCTCCATAGTTGCTGCCTAACCTGTATCCTCCAGCAATTTAGAGGTAGACTTAAAGTACACTTGGTGTGTGTTACTCTGGATTTCCAACATCTGCAGAAGCTCTTGTGTTTAAAACAACAATTTCTTTCTCAGTTTCTTCACCACAGGACCTGGCTTCCCTGCATCCATCAAATCCTATTACATTTTTGGATCTCTCACTCTCTGAATGAAGGAATATGACCCAAGTTTATGTAAACTCTCCACAACTTCAGCCTCACAGATCAGATTTGCACCCCAGCACAAGATGAATTTCATATGTGCTCAGGCAACTGACACGTGGCTTCACCACCACTAACATACAGCAAGGTCAGTAGAAAGCAAAACCAGAAGGTGTATAAAGGGTTCAACTGTGTAAATTTCTTGACAGGAAACTCAGTATTAACTGAAATAATATCTAAGGTCCCAGTACTCTTCTGTGAACAAAAGAGGCTGTGTCTACTCCAATCTAATTTACTTCCTACATTTAAGTTTGAACTCAAAAGCCTTCTAATGTATGTATTATACTAAGAAGGTACATTCATCATCAAAGACTCACACAATACACGCCACGCCATCTTTCTACAGCTACCATTGGGCAAGATGTACAGAATAGCGCCAAACGGTGACTCCTTTGTTTGCATCTTCAGAAACAGCTCTATTTCTATCTCTAATATCTCTATTTTTCCCTTTCAGGGTTTTTTTGAAGACCCTGACCTGGAGTTACATACTGACTACGGTTCTTTGCGGAAATGGGACCTGCTCCCAGGGTTCCCTAACTGGCCATTGTTCAGCCGCCAAAGGCTTGGATTAAGAGTCCGGCTTGAATTCAGAAGCCTAGGATCTCGGGGTTCTGGAGATGGGTGGATGGAGGGTCGGTGTTACGACAGGAGACCTGTGTGTCGTCGGGGGAGTCAGGATATCTGCTGTGTGCCTGGAGACCTGGGATCTTTGCAATCTTCAGGCACAGAGCATGAAGAAAAGCGACGTAACGGACTTTTAACAGCATAAACCAGTGAGTTGTTTGTTATGTCTCCCTACTCAATGGGAAAATGGAGACACCTCTTTCTCTTATTAGGGAGAGAGAGAACCTGCGGTATCTCAAATACCAGGTGAAATGCGAAGTCTTTGGAGTAACTGCAAGACTGTGTCTTTGCTATAGCTTTGCTCACGCTTGAGTGCTTGGTGGCAGTGCCAATGCTTTTTTTTGCCAGTGGGGGGAGGGGGGATTGCTGCTTGCTGCCGCTTACGCATGGGAGGGGGGAACTGGGGGGGACTTTGGGGTAACATTTAACTGTTGTTCATTCTTTGGGGCACTCCTCTGTTTTCATGGATGGTTGCTAAGAAAAAGCATTTCAGGATATATATTGTATACATTTCTCTGACATTAAATTGTACCTTTGAACCTTTGAAGTCTGAAGTCCCACACCATCAGGTTCAAGAACTACTTCATTTCTGCCATTCAGTTCTTGACCAATTAGTACAACCCTAATCATGAGACTTTAGCAATCCTATGACTACTTTGATCACCATGCACTAAAACAGATCTGCTGGTTTCTTTGTTCTAATACCAAGGAGCATAGTATCAAGATAATTAGAGGAATGTAAAGGGGGGGGGGGGGGGGATATCGAAGGTAAGATTTTTTCACACTGGGTAGTGGGTGAATGAATGCTCCACCAGGGGTGATCATAGAAGCAGACACATTAGGGACATTTAGGAAACTCTTAATTAGGCACAGGAATGATAGAAAGTCTATGTAGGTGGTGTGGAAATGTACTTTACTTGTAGTAGTAAATTGGAATCTGTGTTGTACCAGAGTGCTCTGCTAAAAGCATTCATGCAACATTACCATGCAGTCCAACAAAAGGACCTGCAATTACAGGTCCAATAATTCACTGAAAGTGGCATCACAGGTAAATAGGGTCGTAACAAAAGCTTTTGGCACACTGACCTTCATAAATCAAAGTACTGAGTTCAGAAAATGGGATGTTATATTGAACTTGTATAAGACATCGCTGAGGCCTAATTTGGAATAGTGTGTGTAGTTTTGGTCACCTACATACAAGATGTAAGGTTGAGAGTACCGAGTTACAGGATGTTGCTGGGACTGGAGGACCTGTGTTATGAGGAAAAATTGGAGAGAGCATGACTATATTTCTTAGATTGTAAAAGACTGAGGGGAGATTTGATGGAGATATATAAAATAAGAGGGGTATAGATAAGGTAAATGCAAGTAGGCTTTTTCCACTCAGGTTAGGTGGGACTACAATTAGAGATCATGAGTTAAAGTGAAACGTTTAAGGGGAACATGAGGGGAAGCTTCTTCACTCAGAGGGCTGTGAGAATGTGGAACTAGCGCACGTGGTGCATGTGAGCTTGATTTCAATGTTTAAGAGAAGTTTGGATAGGTACATGGATTGTCAGGGTATGGCAGGCTATGGTCCCAGTGCAGGTAAATGGGAGTAGGCAGTTTAAATGATTCGGCATGGACTAGTTGGGCTGAAGGACCTGTTTCTATGCTGTACTTTCCTATAACTCTATTATGCCAATCGAGCCTGAGTCCTTGACAAACTGCAGGGCACCAGTTACGTTACAGGAAGAATGTCAAGTACACTGATTAAGCAGAAGGACAGAATGAGATAGGTAGATAGATAGGTTACTTTATTGATCTCAAAGGAAATTACAGTGTTACAGTAGCATTACCAGTGCACAGATAAATACACAAATATTAGAAGAGAAGTAAGAAAGAATAAAAAATAAGTTACCTCAAACAGTCTAACAGGAGGGGGTTATCACTTCTCCAGCTATGGATTAACCCATTATAGAGCCTAATGACAGAGGATAAGAATGATCTTACATAGCGCTCTTTGGAGCAGTGGAATTGTCTTAGTCTATTACCAAAAGTACTCCTCCGTTTGGCCAAAATGGCATGCAGAGGGTGAGAAACATCAGAATGCACCTTTGTCTTGAACTGAGGTGTGGGTAGCTGCATAAAGGAGTGACTACGCTGTCTGTTTATTGGAGGCTATCACCAGCACTTGTGTGGTAACAGACTTCCCTGGCCGCAAGTTAAATAAATGTTCTTATGATTAATCCACTCTGAGCTGTTTGTTTGTATTGGGACGTAGGGACAAGGTGCCCAACAGAACATGGAGGTCCCACCGAGATTGGATGCCTAGGTGCAAGAGCGGACCTAGGAGGATTCTGGTAACCGTGGCCTTTCTAGGCAAGTAGCAAATACCGGGTTCTGCCCTGCTCCCATTCTATACACTGCAATCTGCGCCACTGCCTACTGAGTGGATCAGTTGCTCTATCTGTGATTCCGATGCTTTCAGCACGGTGACCAGAATCATATTAAATCTGTATGGTTAGAGTCAGAGACCCCCAAAATCTGCATGGTTAGAGTGTCAGAGACACTCAAAATCTGCATGGTTAGAGATCAGAGACACCCAAAATCTGTATGGTAAAAGTCAGAAACACCCAAAATCTGCATGGTTAGAGAGTCAGAAACACCCAAAACCTGTATGGTTAAGAGAGTCAGAGACACCCAAAATCTCTATGGTTAAGAGTCAGAGATACCCAAACTCTGCATGGTTAGAGAGTCAGAGACACCCAAAATCTGTATGGTTAGAGAGTGTCAGAGACACTCAAAATCTGAATGTTAAGAGAGTCAGAGACACCCAAAATCTGTATGGTTAAGAGTCAGAGACACCCAAAATCTGTATGGTTAAGAGTGTCAGAGACACCCAAAATTTGTATAGTTAGAGAGTCAGAGACACCCAAAATCTGAATGTTAAGAGTGTCAGAGACACCCAAAATCTGTGTGGTTAGACTGTGAGGACAACTCTGGCATCAAGGACGCACCAAATGTGAACGGTAGGCATGTCAGGAATACATTGATAGAAAGAGTAAGAAAGAGTGAGATTTGTGGAAAGTAAGCTTGTGTTTAATCCCCACAGGATGCTGCAGTAAACAGAAGGAAGAAAAAATACAGCAAATAGGGTGAGAAAGAGAGACTAGGAAGTGGTAGTAATGGGACAAGGAGAGTCCTTCCCTGTCCGAAATTCAGGGACACCAGCATGATCTATGTTTAATAATTATGGGAAGGGATCGGTGGAAGAATTGCCTACATGGGTTAAATGGACAAAGCAAGCCATTTCTGGTGGATACAGGGGCCACCTATTCTTTGATGAAAGAGGAGAACTGTACTCCAAAGTTTGATAAGGATAATATTTGTGTAACTGCAATAGGGAGACAGTCTGTTAATGTTCTGAAATCAGATCTGGTGGCGGTTAGCACTGGAGACCAGAATTTATATTATGCCTTTCTACTGTCCCCGGATGTGCCTGTACTTACGTGGAAGAGGTTCATTGTGTAAAATGCGAGCTACTAATACCTGCACTCCTGAGGGACTTAATGTGCATAAACCAGAGAGCCATTATGGACTGTACAATTTCAGTAGTAGTAGTCAACCTATTTTGTGTAAGTGGCAGTAACTCACTACCCACTAATCATGGAGCTTGGAACATTTTTACGAGAGTGCCTTGAAAGCCTCTGGAGATTTCTCTAGATTCTGTCTAGACCTATAAATCGGTAAATGGCACTATTATTTTCACAGTATGGCTTATGATGACAGCAGTAAATGACCATTTCATGCATCAGAATTTGGACCCTTATATCGGTAAGCAAATCGTTCTATCCACTTCTGAAATATATGTGGGTGATTGTGGCAGCAGTGTGACATCCCCACGAAGTTTGGTGGATGATACAAGATCAGAACAGGAAACCCCACCAGCTTCCAGAGGTAAGGCGGCAAACATTGCCGGACTAATACTCAAGGGTCTGGAAGGAATGCCATGACAGAAGGTCCTGGAAACAACTGGATGGAGCCTGTGGCAATTGGAAGGAGGTAAGGGCTTCCTTTTATTGCTCCCCAGTACACTGGGAGCAGAGGCAGCTTTTGAACAGGAAGTTGTAGGAGAGTTGTTGTTCAATGCTGATGTGGAACCTTTACTCTCCAAAGTCCCACCACAACTTTGGGCTGTCCAGCCAAATGGAAGGGTTGAGATGGTCACAGATGAACTGCATAAAGTGACCATCAACTCAAATACTCCACTCCCCCACAGGGCACAGTACCCTCTGTCCCTGGAGGCTAAAGAGGAGATTGATAGATCGTATAAATTAAATATGGTGTGCCCCTGGTTTATTGCAAGCTTTAAACAATGTTTAGGAACAATGTATGATATGTATTTTCCAAAATCCAGGGAAATTAGTGAAGGTGAAAGAATCTCGTACATCACCCTCTAATGCACCATTCATGCATTTACAGATAGATTTTATAGAATTAGATTTGTGTGAAGGATATAAATATGCAATGGTCATTATCGATTTTTTTTCCACCATGGGTTAAAACATTTCCTTGTAGAAAGAATGATGCAGTTACAGTAGCTAAACGTTTATTAGAAGGAAATCATCCCAAGGTTCGGGGTCCTTTGGAAATTCTCTAGCGACAATGGTATCTACTTTACTGGGAAGGTAATAAAAGAAGTATGAAGGCCTTACAGACTGACCAACATTTTCACTGTAGCTGCCACCTCAGTCAGCGGGCTTAGTAGAATATATATATACATATACACACACACACACACACACACACACACACACACACACACACGCACACACACACACACACACACACACTTCAATTAATGTATTTGGTGAAATGTAATGTTGTCATGAAATGACAAAAAGGAGGGAATGTGGAAATGTACTTGTAGTAACAAAACGGCATTATTATCTGTAACAAAATAGAACCTGTATTGTACCAGAGTGCTGTACTAATAGTGTTCATGCAACATTATGCCAGTGGAACCTGTGTCCTTGACAAACCGCAGACCAGCAGATGCGTTACTGGAAGTATGCCAAGTGCACAGACTAAGAAGGACAGAATGCACACTTTCCTTGAACTAAAGTGTGGGTGTCTGCACTTGTGTCTGTTTTTTGGAGGCTATTGCTGCTGTTTGTGCAGTGATGGTCTCCCCTTGCTACAAGTAAAATAGATGTGCTTATGATTGATCCACTCTCAGTTATTTGCTGTTTGTTCTAGGACGTAGTGAAAAGGTGCTCGACAGAAGTAAGGGTCAAATTGATCTTAGGGCAGGTTAAAAGGTCGGCACAACATTATGGCTTGAAAGGCCTGTACTGGGCTGTAGTGTTCTGTTCTAACTGTACTCTTGTAAACATTGTGTATAATTTCTGTCTAATTTATGTTTTTCTTGTGAATGCTGCTTATCTGATGCTATGTACCTGTAATGCTGTTGTAAGCAAGTTTTTCATTGCACCTGTGCAGACGACAATAAACTCAACTTTGACTTTGATACAGGCTTTCATAAAAATAATATTACAGCTGGTTTTAAATTTGTTGTGCCCGTGACTAAATTGAAGTGAACCAGTAAGCAACAACTGGATTTGCTAGATTTACGTCACATAGCCAAACTGCATTTTGTACTCCAGCTCGCATATTATTTTTGGGATTCCTCCATTTATAGAAACAATTTTCTACTGTGTTTCCCGCTAATGAAAAGTTTTCTTGGGTTTTCCTTTCACAACTACATCCTGCCACCCAGGCCATGCTCTCTTCTTGCTGTTGCCATCGAGAAGCGGGTACAGAGGACTCAGGACCCACACCACCAGGTTCAGGAACAGTTATTACCCTTCATCATCAGGCTCCTGAACCAGAGGGGATAACTTCACTCACTCCAATACTGAACTATTCCTACAACTTATAGACTCACTTTCAAGGACTATACAACTTATGTTCTAAATATTATTTATTTACCCAATTATTATTATTAATACTTGTTTTTGTATTTGCATAGCTTGTCTTCTTTTGCATACTGGTTGGTTGTCAGTAGCTTTGTATGTAGTTTTTCTCTGATTCTACTGCATTTTTTTGTTCTACTGTGAATTCCTGCAAGAAAATGAATGTCAGGGTAGCATATGGTGACACGTACATACTTTGACAATAAATTTACTTTGACTTTGACTGGTCTCTGCATCTGTGTGACAATTTATGTAATATTATGAGGAAGCCAAAAGCAGAGATAATTCATGCTGGCAGGTCCAATGCTTATCCTCCCTTTCAATTCAAACTACTCTATCTGAATCCTTCTATTCCCTTTTCTCTCATGTATATATCTCACTTCCTTTTGTAAATAGCCCAGCTAGTTCTGTGTGGCAGAAAATTCCACAATGTCAGCACTCCCTGAGTAAAGTCTTTCCTTACCTCCCTTCTGGATTTATTAGTAACTGCTTTATTTATGACCCACATTTACAGATTATTCCATAAATGGAAATATTCTGTCCACGTTTTCCAATCCATGTACGGCCTGAGAGATGTCAGCTGGAGCCGAAAAATCACTCTCAAGCGTTAATTTATTCTTCTTACCAAGTGGACTGGAGAAATGAAGTTAAACTAGAGAAGACTTGACTCAAGCACCATAAAGGAAAAGGCACAGACGTCAAAAAATAAATCACCTTAATATAAATGTCCTGATAGATGCCTGAAAAGATCCCACAAGTGATTGTACTGATCTTGTTTAAATAAAGCAACTTAAAGCATTTTATTAAACAAAACAATCAAGATTAGATTAGCTTTATTTGTCACAGGTATCTTAAAACATAGAGCGAACCGCAACTTTTGCAGTCCAAGGATGTGCTGGGGCAGACCACAAGAGCTGCCTTATTTCCAGTGCCAACATAGCATGCCCACAACTTACTAACCTTGACTTTGGAATGTGGGAAGAAACCAGATTCCTCAGGGGAAACCAACACAGTCATGAGGAGGACATCCAAACTCATTGCAGACCATGGCGGCAATTGAATCAGTTGGCTGGCACTGTAAAGCGCTGCGCTAACAGTTACACTACTGCACTGTCCCAGTAAATTGAACAGCAAGCTCAAATAATGGCCCTGAGAAACGTCTTGACATCAAATTGTGATGAGAAACATGGTACATCATTTTATTAATGACACAAGTAGGTTCTTAAGCTTTTGTTAAGGAAGCCACTTAAATCCATCTTTCCACAGCTCCTAGATGACACACAGACAGTCCCTGTAATCCAGGGGTCCCCTCTTTTTTAATCGCAAGAACTCCTACCATTGACTGAGGGGTCCATGGAACCCAGATTGGGAACCCCTTCTGTAATCTGCGGGAAACTGACAACAATTGAAACTCTGTTTTTACACCCCAACTTTGTAAAATCGTGCTGAGTTACGAAGAAAACTCCTATCAGCCTTCTAATAGAGAAATTCAACTGCAATGAGCTCTATCGTTGCATAAAGGGTTGAATTCTAAAGAGTCAATTTAAAGAGTTATGAGTTCCCCCACCATCCAGGCCATGCTCTCTTCTCACTGCTGCTATCAGAAAGAGGTACGAGAGTATTAGGTCCCACTGCACCAGTTTAGGAGCAATCACTACCCTTCAACCCTCAGGCTCCTGAACCAGCAAGGATAACTTCTTTCACCTCAATACAGAACTGATTCCACAACCTATGGACCCACTTCCAAGGACTCTACAACTCATGTTCTCAGTATTATTTATTTACCTATTAATATTAATATTTGTTTTTTGTATTTGCACAGTTTGTCTTCTTTTGCAAAGTGGTTGTTTGTCAGTCTTTGTGTACTTTTTCACTAATTCTATTGTATTTGTTTGTTCGAACTGCATATGTCTGCAAGAAAATGAATCTCAAGGTAGCATATGGTGACATATATATACTTTGATAATACATTTATTTTGAAGAGTTAACCTATCTGAAGAGTGTTTCATGGCTCTGGGCCTGTACTTGCTGGAATTTAGAATGACAGAGGATCTCATTGAAAAATACTGAATATTGAAAGGCCTAGATAGTGGAGAGGAAAGGCCTGGACATGGAGAGGATGATTCCAATAGTGGGAGATTCTACGATTAAACAGCACAGCCTCAGAATAGAAGGAAGTACCTTTAGAACAGAGATGAGAGGAATTTCTGTGAATCTGTGGAAATCATTGCCACATACAGCCAAGGAGGCCAAGTCATTGGGTACGCTTAAGGCAGAGATTGACAGGTTCTTGATTAGTAAGGGTGTAGGAGGCTATGGGGAGAAGGGAGGAGAATGGGGTTGAGAGGGAATATAAATCAGCCATGACAAAATAGCAGAGCAGACTCACTGGGTTGAATGGTCAAATTCTGCTCCAATGTCTTATGGTCTAAATTGATTACAACCACAGAATGCTGGTTAAAATTCCAACAGGGGTCAAATTTTTTCTCCTGCAGTTCTAGTGCGTACAAAGCATATTCCACATATTCTGGCAAGTGTGGGCAAACATTGACATATTTCAACTTCTGTTTGGAATTTCTAACTATTAAAAAATATTTTTGTTGCTGATAAAGATCTCTAATGTAGCTCAATAGCTTGGCTCTCTAAGGCAAAATGTTGTTTCTTCAAGCCCCAATCAAGCAATGTGTGTACAAAGATCTAGGCTGATTTCCATATATTAGGAGTGTGCTACACTATTGGAGGACCAGTCTTAACTCTAAACTATTAGCTAATCATAAAATATTCCACAGCACTATTTCAAAGAATAAGATCACCTGGTGCCTTGGGCAATTCTTATAGAGTCATAGAACACTACAGCACAGAAACAGGCCTTTGGCCCATCAGGTCAGGGCCAAACTATTAATCTGCTTAATGCCATCGACATGCATCCCGACCATAGCCCTCCATAATGCTCCCATCCATGGGCCTATGCAAGTTTCGCTTAGATGTTAAAATTGAACCCTGCTGCTGGCTGCTCGTTCCATACTCTTACCACCTGAAAGCCTCATCACTGAAGGCATACTTACTAACTTGAACAAGATTCTAGGCCAACCAACATTACTAGATCTTAACCACGTTCTGAAGTGGTCTAGGAAACTTCTCAATTTCAAGGAGTATTTAAGGATTATACAATGTATGCTGGCCTTGCAAGTGACATCCATATTCCCGGCATGAACACTGTCATTATCTTTAAAAACGTAAAACTGAAATTAAATTTAATATAGTGATTCCATCCACACAAATTGAAAAGAGACAAGTGGGTGGACAGCTTACCTAAGGTGCACTGTGTTTCTGTAATGACATTCATCTCTCTGAGGTAAAGCTTCTCTTTGTGCGATAAATCACGTCGTTCCAGATCTGTCAAAGGACATTTATTTTAAAAAGTCATATTAGACAGACACATGAATGTGAAGAAAATGGAGGGGTATGCACATTGTGAAGGCAGAAGGGATTAGTTTAGTTGGCCATTTGATCACTAATTTAATTGGATCAGCACAACACTGTGGGCTGAAGGGCCTGTTTGTGTGCTGAAATGTTCTATGTTCATTGTGACTTTTGAGAAAATAAACCACAGATGCATATACATACGTGCAACAAAGTGAGTTCAGAACAAAACCATAACAAGGAAAATAATAATTAAGGCCTATTATACCCTTTCACAAGTGAGTCATCATTTGTTTGTGCAAGGATATTTATTGCATATAATCAGAGAACATTCTACAAGAGCTGGAAACATTTAATCAACAACTCCACATCAGTTGACAGCTCGAGAATGGGTTGTTGTGGATTAAAACCTGACGTATTCTCCTAGGGCAGGGGTTCCCCACCTCTCTTATGCCATGGAGCCTTACCATTAACTAATGTTCAAAGTAAAATTTATCATAAAAGTACATATATGACACCATATACACCCTGAGATTCATCTACCGAATAGTAACTATAACAGGATCAGTGAAAGATGAACCAAAGTGCAGCAGACAACAAACTGTGCAAATACAAATATAAATAAATAGCAATAAATAACAAGATCATAAGAATCCTTAAAGTGGGGATTTCAAGATGGCAGCACAGTGAAAGGTTTGCTTTGCTGAGCTCAGCACCGCAACACTGATAATTTTGCATATAAACCTATCAGTTTCAACTTTTTTTAAAATGTCCAAGTGTCAGATTTAATAACATGAACATTGATGAGTATTTTTTGAGCTGTTCCAACACCACGCCATCGAAAAGTACTAAAAAGATAACCACGACAGACTGCACACAGCGCTTGCCCGGGGCTGCTCTGCTAACACGCTGGACCCTGCTTTTCGTCAAGTAATTCAGGAAGTTACAGAGAACATATCCAAAATGATGGACCAGAAGCTGGCTCCACTCTCTCCAATACTCCAAAACCACACATTGGAGCTTAAAAATCTTGATACAAGAATGACCGAGGCCGAGGGTCGAGTTTCCACGGTAGAGGCTGTAGCTGATCATGCCCAAAGCCACATCCGGGCACTGGGAAAGCAAGTTCAAAGCCTGTCTGACCATATTGATGATCTTGAGAATAGAGATAGGAGGAAAAACATACGGATCATCGGTCTACCTGATGATACAGAAGGCAGCCAGCCAGTGAAGCTTTTTGAGGGCTGGCTGCCTAATTACCTTGATTTGGAAACCAAGGCTGGACGCATTAAAGTGGAAAGAGCTCATCGTACGCTGGCTCCAAACCCGGGCCCTGTTTTCATTTTTGACTAGGTTAAATGCCATAGTGGCAGTGGGGCAGAATATGGGGTGCTCGAAGGTTCAGATGTCCCCTTTAAGTGTGGGTAAATCCTTTTGTTCAGCACTGTTGGCGCTTTGTTTTTTTATTGCTTATAAAATTATTGCTGCTCAGCTGATCTTAAGTTGGGTTTCTTCTCCTCCGGAGTCAAATGATTGCTATAAAGGGTTACGGCCAGTAATATATTAAAATTGTGCACTTGGAACATTAAGGGGAATCATTCACCAATCAAGAGAAAGAAAGTCATACTAAACCTGAAAAAGGAGAGGGTGGACATAGCCTTATTGTAGGAGATACATTTAAATGACAAGGAACATCTAAAACTGCAAAACAGTGGATTTGATCAAGTCTATTTTTCATCTTTTAATGCCAGGAGTGGGGGAGGGGTGGCCATTTTAACTAGGAAGAACTTACCTTTTAAGTTATTAGACTGCGTTAAGGATAATTATGGGAGATTTGTGATTGTTAAGGCTTCAATATATGGAGAGGAATACGGTATTCTCAATGTTTACTGCCCTCCAGCTCATCCTCTCAAATTCCTAATAGATGCTTTTTCCAAACTTACAAGCTTTTCAATACAAAACATTATTGTAGGTGGGGATTTTAATTGTCTCATGGACCCATTGATGGACAGAGTGCCTCACAGTCCAAACAAATCATGGGCTTATGTGGAGAGCTAGGACTTGTGGATGTCTGGAGGTTGTTATATCCCTCAGACAAAGACTTCACATTTTTTTCTAATCCACACAAGTGTTACACCAGAATTGATCCTTTTCTAACCCCCAAAACACTCCTAGACTTAGTTGTATCCTGCACAATTGGAAATATCGCTATATCTGACCATGCAGCAATATATTCAAATATTAAACCCATAGATAATTCAGCACGATCTAGACATTGGAGGCTGAACCCTTTTATTCTAAAAGATAATAAGTTTATAGACTAGTTTAGTTCCGAATTCAAAACCTTCCAATCTATTAATTCCAAATCAGCTAATAGTCTATCGATGCTCTGGGAAACCACTAAGGCCTATGCAAAGGGATTAATTATCTTCTACTCTGCTAGTAAGAAGCGACAAGCTGCGGAACAGTAGTGCCTAGTGGAAGCAAGGCTTGCGGCAGCTGAAAAGGATTATATTAATAAGCCTTCTGCAGCCAAGTTACAGAATATCACAGCCCTATGCTGTACACTAAACTCTTTATTTACACAAGCAGCCAAAAGAAAATTGACATATGCTAAACAAAGGTTGTTTCAACATGGTGAAAAACCAGGTAGGTATTTAGCTTATTTAGCTAGAAAGAAAAATGCCTCTCAGACTATTGCTTCAATTAGGGATGGGACAGGAGCCCTCACTAGTAATTCTAAAATGATTAATATTGTGTTTAAGAATTTTTATTCTAAATTGTATCAATCTGAGCAACGAAATAATGGACAATCTAGGATGGAGTCCTTTTTCAGGAATTTAAATTTCCTAGGCATTTCTTCTGAACAAGAGTCTCTCCTCAATGCTCCATTATCTATACATGAGATACAGGAAGCTGTGAGACAGCTCCAAAGTGGGAAGGTCCCTGGTCCTGATGGACTCACTAGTGAATTCTATAAAGAGTTCACAGGGTTATTATCAGAGCCTATGCTAAACATGTTCAATCATGCATTTAATTGTGGTCTCCTTCCACCATCATTGAGAGAAGCTAATATCTCCTTAATTCCTAAAAAAGGAAAGAGCCCTGAAGACTGTGCCTCCTACAGGCCTATTTCATTGTTAAATGTTGACTTTAAAATCTTATCTAAAACCTTAGCGTTGCGATTAGAAACTCTGTTACCTTTTATCATAAAAGAGGATCAAATGGGTTTTGTAAAAGGCCGTAGATCATCTAAAAATATCAGAAGATTACTTAATGTGATTCAGGCATGTCAGCAACAGGCAGTGGACGGCTTGGTGGTTTCCTTAGATGCAGAAAAGGCCTTTGATTGTGTCAAATGGCCGTACCTTTTTTTCACTTTAGAACGATTTGGTGTGGGCAATAATTTTATTAAGTGGGTGAAGGTTCTTTACAAAAACCCTCTGGCTGCGATTCTTACTAATGGTATTAGGTCGGATAATTTTAGTATTTTGAGGGGCAGCCGGCAGCCAACGATTGAGCCATTGGCTGAGGCTATTTGGCAAGACTCCAAGATATCGGCTCCAGACAAAGGACTAGTCGCTTAAAATTACATTGTATGCAGATGATGTTCTAATTTTCTTATCAAACTCTGCTATATCAGCGCACCACCTTATACAATGCATATATTCATTTAGCGTCTTTTCAGGTTATAAAATCAACTTTACTAAATCAGAGGCTATGCCTCTGGGGAATCTGCAGCAGGTACCTGACACTCAGGGTGTTTTCCCCTTTAAATGGACCCCAGGTTGGGAACCCCTGTGTTTGAGATTCCTCATTGCTGAAGGACCAAAATAAAAGATTGGAATGTTATTGTCACGGCTCTAAGACCCCGAAAACCCTGTGATTTCAGTCTGCGGCCAACATGTGAGTAGTATTCAGGAGGATGGACCTGCAAAAAGGTTTCTGGGTTATAGGTTTCAACAAACCACTCAGTTTACAATGAATTAAAACACCTGAGGTAATTGATCCTTGATTCATAGTTTTGAGAGGCCACAAGTAATTTGCTGTTCAGATTTCTAATCAGAGGCTGAATGACATTTGGATCCGAGGAACAGTCCAAATAGGAGGAGCAAAGACAAGTCCCAATGACATCATTGGGATGTTCACACTGTTTTAACCATAGCACTAATTCTGTATAAGAGCAAAAGCTACCAACTACCAGCACCATGGATCATAGATGCATCTCACAGGCAAAGTGGCAATTCCAGACTGAACTTGAATCAAAGAAAGATGCCTGACAGTTGAAGCTGGCTTTGAGAGCTACCACCCCTTATGAAGAAAAATTAAGGGCATAGATGACAACAGGGCTTCACTTCCAGATGAGCTCAAAGCCTTCTATGCTCGCCTTGACTGTCAAAACATGGAGGAACCATCGCGAACTCCCGCAGCACCTGATGATCCTGTGATTTCAGTCTGAGGCCGACATGCGAGCAGTCTTCAAGAGGGTGGATCCACGATAAGCATATGGCCCAGACAGAGTACCTGGCCAAGTACTAAAGACCTGTGTTGATCAACTGGCTGGAATGTTCACTGAGATCTTTAATCTCTCACTTCAGCAGACTGAGGTACCCACCTGCTTCAAACAGACTTCACTTGTACCAGTGCCTCAGAAGTACTTGGTAACTTGCTTCAATGACTTTCATCCAGTAGCACTTACATCAACAGTTATGAAGTGTTTTAAGTGTAATGTCCTGGTTAAGATTGTGAGGTATTTTTATTTTAGCAGTTTTCTGCAAAAGCAATGTGTCCTGTTAGTAAGAGTGTTTTGACTTTGGCCAAAGATAAGGAACCATTTGCCCAACTTAGGAATGTTCTGTCAGCCAATCAGGTCTGTCCTAGTAAGGTGTTGTAACTCTAGTGGGAAGCTAAGGGAGCTGAGTGGGATCAGATTTCTGAAGGACAGTAGTCTGGTTTGGGGTCTTTTGGCAGGAGCTGCAGAGCGGAGCACCAGGGAAGATGCCACAGAATGCCCCTCGAAGGAGAGACCCCATTGTAAGAAGTTCTTTGAGCTGACGAATGGTTCCAAGGACGAAGTGCCTATACTCCTAAGTTAGCCAGTTTTTTTCAGATGATCTTCGAGGGAAATTCAAACTGTGGTTGGTGTCTTTCACACAGAACGTGGGTTCAGCATGTGAGTAAAGTGAAACACCCAACCACTATAGAAACAATCTTCAACATTTATGACAACACCTTATATTCTGTCTGGGAACAACACTTTATATTCTGTCTGGGTAGCCTCCAACCTGATGGCATGAACATTGACTTCTCTAACTTACACTAATGCCCCTCCTCCCCTTCTTATCCCATCCCCTATTTTATTTATTTATTCATTTATTATTCCCCCCCCCCTTTCTCTCTCTCTTTCCCTCTCACAATCACTCCCTGCCTGCTCTCCATTTCCCTCTGGTGCTCCCCTCCCCATTTCTTTCTCCCATGTCTCTAGCTTTGTTTCCCTTTTGCCAATCAACTTCCCAGCTCTTAGCTTCATCCCTCCCCCTCCTGTCTTCTCCTTTTCAGATCTCCCCCTCCCCCACTTTCAAACCTCTTACTATTTCCGAGGATCTCACCTGATCCCTGAACTCCTCCATCCTGATCAAAAAGGCGCAATAGCGCCTTTATTTCCTGCGGAGCATGAAGAAAGCTCACCTCTGGCCCAGAATACTGACAGACTTTTACCACTGTACCATTGAGAGCATACTCACCAACTGCATCTCAGTGTGGTATGGCAATTGTCCCATATTGGACCGCAAAGCACTCCAGCGTGTGGTGAAAGCTGCCCAGCGGATTATCGGCACCCAATTGCCCACCATTGAGACTATCTACCATAAACCCTGCCTGGGAAGGGTGAAAAGCATTATCAGGGATGCATCTCACCCTAACCATGGACTTTTTACTCTCCTCCCATCCGGTAGGCGCTACAGGAGCCTCCACTCCCACACCAGCAGGCACAGGAAGAGCTTCTTCCCTGAGGCTGTGACCCTACTGAACCTCACATCACAGCACTAAGTAGTATTGCATCTGTATTGCAATGTCTCAGTACTTTTATATTTGTGTGCTGTAGCACTTTATATTTGCAGTTATTTTGTAAATACAGGTGTCACCCGCTTTTCGAACGTTCGCTTTACGAAACCTCACTGTTACGAAAGACCTACATTAGTACCCTGTTTTCGCTTTCAGAAGGTGTTTTCACTGTTATGAAGAAAGGCAGTGCGCAATAAAAAATCAGCGTGCGATAAAAGGCAGCGCGTGCCCCGAGCAGCCGCTCTTCCCCGGATTCGGAACGGCATTGCTTAAACACGTGCCTGTGAGCAGCCGTTTGCAAGATGAGTTCTAAGGTGTCGGAAAAGCCTGAAAGAGTAAGGGTGTTACACTTAACGTAAAACTAGACGTAATTAAGCGTTTCGATCGTGGTGAGCGAAGCAAGGACAAAGTGAGTTTGGCTTGTGGAAGCTGACGAAGATGATGTTGAAGAGGTTTTGACATCTCATGACCAAGAACTGATAGATGAAGAGCTGATGCAATTGGAAGAGGGAAGGATAACAATCGAAACCGAATGCAGTAGCGAAAGTGAAGCAACTGCGTGAGATTTTCGCTGCAATGATAAAGTACAACTTTACTTTTGAAAGGGTACGTAGGTTTAGGGGATATTTGCAGGATGGTTTGAATGCTTATATGACTGTACGATAGAAAAATGCGCAAGGCTCAGCAGTCAAGCAAGCCTTCCACATCAGCCACAGCAGACGACGAACCTCGACCTTCGACATCGAGGCGGGCAGTCATAGGAGAAGATGAGCTGCCTGCCCCAGTTGACGATGAGATGACATCCCCGTGTCCCACCACCCCAAACCCCGGGCCCCAGACAGACACTGTACTGATTCGCGGACAATGTAGCGGTAGCCAGGAGGCACACAGCATATCTTTCAGAAAAAAGCCAAAAAAAACATGCTAATTAATTAGATGCCGCCTAGCACGTAATTGTCGGCCCAGATCAGAGGCGATGCAGTCGGCACTGATCTGGGCCGACATTTACGTGCTGGGCAGCACCTAATTAATTAGCATGTTTATTTCAGCTTTTTCCTTAAAGATGTGCTGTGTGCCTCCTGGCTACCGCTGCATGCTTCGCAGCAATGTATCAGGTCGGCGGCCCGGAGAGTGGGGGCCATTGCACCACCCAACCTGCGACGACTCAGTCTAACACACCATCATCCGTGTGCTCCGTGCTTTCCCAATTCCGCTAAGTGATACTACACTGTACATACATTATTTCTACTTTATATAGGCTGTGTATTTTTACGTGTTATTTGGTAGATTTGGCAGCTTCATAGTTTAAAGGTTACTGGAGAGACTGTTTTTGCCAACAGCACTTGCGTGAGATTTTCTGCCAAGAGCGCGTCAGATTTTCGCTACGGAGATCTGTGCAGGCAATCGTTGTAGAGAAGTATTTCTACTTTATATAGGCTGTGTATTTATCATATCATTCCTGCTTTTACTATATGTTACTGTTATTTTAGGTTTTAAGAGTTATTTGGCATGATTTGGTAGGTTATTTTTGGGTCTGCGAAAGCTCACAAAATTTTCCCATATAAATAAATGATAATTGCTTCTTCGCTTTATGACATTTCGGCTTACGAACCATTTCATAGGAACGCTCTACCTTCGGATGGTGGGGGAAACCTGTAACACTATTCTTTGCATTTCTGATCAGATGCTAAATGCATTTCATTGGCTTTGTATCTGTACTCGGCACAATGACAATAAAGTTGAATCTAATCTAATCTAATTTCTTCTTTCAGTTAGTCCTGACGAAGGGTCTCGGCCCAAAACGTCGACTGTATCTCTTCCTATAGATGCTGCCTGGCCTGCTGTGTTCTACCACCATTTTGTGCGTGTTGCTTGAATTTCCAGCATCTGAAGATTTTCTCGTGTCAACATTTATGTGCACATTTAGACTGGCTTAACTGGAATGGGCCTTTTATTTTTCTTTTCTTTATCTGTTAACTGTTTGTTAAAGTCAAAATATTGGTAAATATATTCCCTTTGTGATTTTATGCCAGTATATAATCTGTTATATTTCTGGTAAGTGATAACTTTGCATGGGACAGTATTTACAGAGCATTCACTACAATCAATGTTCCTTAATCAAAACATCCTAGCTTTCCTGTTTGGTTGAACCCAAATCATACTGACTCCACACGTGCTGCTTATGGAAGGAGGCCTTCTCACCAGTGAGTCACATGGCTGTCAGCAGAGTTAGCTCCGGTGAGAGGGTTACATAGGAGACTGGTGATGAAACATATCAACCCCTGCCTGAGAAGCGACTTGGATCTGCTTCAATTTGCCTACAGGCAAATTCAACAGGTCCACAGCAGATGCCATCTCAATGGCTCTCCATTCAACCCTGGAACATCCAGACAGCAAAGATGCATATATATGAGGATGTTGCTTATCGACAACAGCTTGGCACTCAATACCATCATCCCTCAAAACTAATCAATAAGCTTCAAGAACTTGGCCTCAATACTTCCTTGTGCAATTGAATCCATGATTTTCTCACTTGTAGACCCCAATCAATTCAGAGTGTGGAGCAGGTGTTGGCAACAATATGTCCTCCTCAATCTTTATCAGCACAAGTGCACCAGAAGACCATATGCTTAGCTCCCTGCTCCAGTCGATTTACACTTATGACTGTGAGGCTAAGCACAGCTTCAATGCCATATTCAAGTTTGCTGACGAAACCACTGTCATACATCGAATCAAAAGTGGTGATGAATCAGCGTACAAGAAAGTCTGGCTGAGTGGCGCCACAACAACAACCTCTTACTCAATGTCAGCAAGACCAAGGAGCTGATTATTGATCAGGAGGAGGAAACCACAGGTCCATGTGCCTGACCTCATCAGAGGTGGAGAGGGTCAGAAACTTTAAATTCCTTGGTAGGTGCAATTGCAAAGAAAGCACAGCAACACCTCTACTTCCTCAGCAGTTTGCGAAGATTCAGCATGACACCTAAAACTTTAACAAACTCTAAAGATGTGTGGTGGAGAGTATATTGACTGGCTGCATCACAGCCTGGTATGGAAACACCAATGCTCTTGAACGGAAAATCCTACAAAAAGTAGTGGACACAATTCAGTCCATCACAGGTAAAGCCCTCCCCACCATTGAGCACTTCTTTACGAAACGTTGTCACAGGAAAGCAGCATCCATCATCAGGAACCACACCACCCAAGTCACTGCTGCCATCAGGAAGGTGGTACAGGAGCCTCAGGATTCACACCACCAGGTTCAGGAACAGTTACTACCCCTCAACCATCAGGCTCTTGAACCAGAGGGGATAACCTCACTCAACTTCACTTACCCCATCATTGAACTCACAAACCACAAACTCACTTTCAAGGACTCTTCATTTCATGTTCTCAATAGTTATCACATATTTATTTATTATTATTGCTTTCTTTTTGTATCTGCATAGTTTGTTGCCTTTCGCATTCTGGTTGAACATCCAAGTTGGTGTGGTCTATCATTGATTCTATTATGGTTATTATCCCATTGTAGATTTATTGAGTATTCCTGCAAGCTCAGGGTATATGGTGACGTATATGTAGTTCAATAATAATTTAACTCTGAACTTTAACAAACTTCTAGAGCTTTGTAGAGATTCCTCCAAAGTTACAAAAAGCATTCCAGATAGTTACAAACAATGTTCCCTCTAAGCTGTGCGTCCTCACATTATTTGCTACTGGCACACAAAGGAAATTAAACTGCGCACAAAAGGTTGTCGCCCTCTAACTCATTGGCACGTTAAGTATATTTCACGACCGAACACAATCACATTTCCGTCTCCAGTTTCTGATCCAGACATTGTTGACAATGTGGAGTTTGCAATGATTTGTCTGCAGATTTTAGAACTGGTTTATTTATACGGTTTTATTGAAGAAATTATCGATTCACTATGTCAAATTCCAAAGAAGCAGAGGGCGTGAAGCGCAAAAGAACTGCTAGTTCATTTACAGTGGAATGGCTTAATGAAACAGAAGAAGCTGTTGCACCGAAAGCTCATGAGGTCAGGAAAATGCAGCTAGGAGAAATATTTATGTACAACACAGAAACTGGCATTACTGTGAGTATTGTCATGATGCAAAAGTTGATGGAGAATTTGCAAGTGGAAAGAAGTGGAGTGATAGCTGGAAACTTAACTTTTCAAAACATCATTTAGCAAGCAAATCACATATGGATGGTGTGCAAAATCTCCAGTGAGAAAACGCGCTGCAAAACCTGCTAAGTATGTTTTGTGAGAGTGCCAATAAACGAGAGCGAAAACGAACAAACCTAGAGGAGATCGAAGTTCGTGTTGACAGTGTTTAGCTACTGTTTAAAATGAATACCTCTATACATAAAATTCAGTGCGCACATGTGGTCACTGGGCAAAAAATTGCACAGCGCAAGATTTTTGTGCCACTGGTCATTACAAATTAGACGGAACATTGGTTACAACTCTTTGTCAGGAACAGGCCAAGGCCTCACTTATCACGAGAGCCTGCCATGCTTTCACTGAACTTCTCAGGGCAAGAACGAACCCAGCACGAAAGAAGTAAGAACAAAAACACTGATTAATGGTGAAGCCCTGAGCTAACAAAGCCCTGAATACCTTCATCATTCAAAAATAGAAGTTATTGTACACTCTAAACTTTTCGTATTTAATATTTTAAACATACACTTGCAACATTTAAAAGTGCTGGAAAACAAAGTTAAATGTAAATTAAACCCCTCACAACTGGACTTCTCCATTAACGGTAATAGTGATGTACTTCCTGTGCTGTCCAACCTGCATGGGAAGCCTATACTAGAGTCTAGTGAAGAAACAAAGCCAAAGAGCAAAGTACAGCTTTGCAATTCCAGAGATCAACTGGAAGTGCATAGAATCCCACAGGATGGTGGCAGGTCGTTGAGGGGAGGCACCAACATTCCCATGCAGAATTCAGGTTAGGATTGGATTCATAAACTTTCAGGTAATTTTACAATTACAGTGGTTAATCAGAGTAGCCACTGGTTTGCGACAACTTTTAAAGAACAAAAACTAATTGAGAAAACTGGGATTCCCTTCGTTTAGTTGGTATAATATTGCCACTTAATTGGGACAGAAGATTGTTGCCAAAAAGTTTCCAACTAGTGACAGAGCACGTGTACTTGCATTGCCGTTAAACAGTACACTGTAGTTAGAGTTGCAGCAGTTGCATTGTGCTTGTGTTATGTTGTTCAACTGGGCCGATGGACGCCGAATTAAAAAGTAGTATTTTCTAATACTACTTCGTGCAGGAAGACAACAGCATAGGTTGTATGTGCTTGTGTTTGAAAAGCGGTGATTTTTGACACTGATAATTAGCGAGAAATAGCAATAAGACAATTCAGTACAGCTGTATTCGGCCTTGAAGATGCCAGAAATGACCGGGAGTGAAAATGAAATGATTTCACGACTTCAACAAGATAAAAACTATGAAGAATTTGAAGATTTTGACAAACACCTTGAATATTACAGTGAAAATGAAGATTTGGAAGATGAAATTGTTAAAAGGATTGTATGGAGGAAGTCCACTATCTGAATGAAATGTCTGCGCTGATTTTGTTCATTTACAGTCAATCAAAAGAACATGGCATCGTAGACACTGGATGAATCCCTCCATCAATAACTACAAGCTGAGCACCCTTTATCCGAAAAGCTTGAGGCAAAAGCGTTTCGAATATTTGATTTTTTTTTCGGGGATTTTGGAATATTTGCATTCATACAATGAGATACCTTAGCGATGGGACCAAAGTCTAAACACAAAATTACATTACGTATACTGTTTATGCATATACCTAAAGGTAGGTATCACTACCTCAGCTGCCCAGGTGGGCAGTCAGTGGCTGTTTGATATTGCCATCATTCCCAACTCTGAATTTATGTGCTATCGGTAACCGGTCTTTGTCTTACACTTGTTCATCACACACATAAACTTAACAGTAAAAGTGATTACATACCATTAATATGATGAAAATACAGTGAGTAAGATAAGCAGCACAGCAGCATCGGGAGAATACCTGAATCAATTGTTGAACAACACACAACGACAGGCTCTCAGTCTCCATCTACCATGCTGTGCTTTTATTAAAACCTTGCAGTATACTGTATTTGCATTTTACTCTTTTCAAGTTTTATGTAAGCAACAAAAGATTGGAAGGTTGAAAAGGGGTATGTGAGGTCACTTTTCAGAACTGTCTGTGGGGTGCAGAGACCTGCGCATTGCTGGGAACCTTCCATTAATGGCATCATGTCAGCATTCAAAAAATTTTCCAATTTTGGATTTTCGGATAGGGGGTGCTCAATGAGTATTAGGAACAATACACAGTTTTATAGTACTGTAGTAGTATTGGAAATTGGGGCAGCCGCTTAATTGTACTGGTGCTAATGTGTTCCAATTAACTCCACTGTATGCATAGCCTTTAAATACATATTAATAAAACAAAATTAAAATGAAAATCACCACCTACCTGGATATTTTCGCTTGAACGAAGTCACGCCTAGGTATTCACTAACTTGTTCCTGCAGCATATAATACTCTCCTGTATCATCACCTGGCCATTTATACTCCGTCAACATCTCTGCTGGAAAATAGGTTGAGCTGAGAAGAAAAGTTATTTTAAACTTTCTCCAGTACAGTTGAATTTTATAGTTTAAACAGCTAATGTTCTAATAGGTCCAATTGGAAATGACATGGTACAAATTGGCGAGCAACATCTCTTCAACGAGATTACGACAACAATAAATTTATTTTCAGTACTGTGCAAAAGTTATAGGCACATATATAAAGCTAGGGTGCCTAAGACTTTTGCACAGTACTGTGTTTGTCAACGTGGAGCGGGGAGCAAGTTTGTAAATCTGGCAGGAGCAAAGGACGTTGGGAAAGACAAGGATGGAGCACCGTAGGAGGAGTGTGGGACAGGTGGTGAAGAAGTGATCAGGGGCAAGGTCATCTGATTCCAAACAATTGGTTTATTGATCATTACAGAATGTCTCTTTGGTGCTTCCTGCTCCCTCCACTCTCCCTTCTCTTGTTCCCAACTATGATTCTCCTCTCCCTATCCCCTTCCCACTCTCAGTCCACAATAGCGACCCAAATCGGAATCAGCTTTATCATCACTCACATATGTCATGACTATTTTTTATTGCAGCAGCAGTACAGTGCAATACATAAAATTACTTAAGAACTGTGCAAAATTCTTAAGGCACCCTAACTATATATATGTGCCTAAGACTTTAGCACAGTACTGTATATTGCACCTTCAAAGTTGCAAGGGGCTTTGCAGGGAGCATTGTCAAATAGAATTTGAGCATCAAGACAAACAGCCACAAGGTTTGGTTGAAATGGGAGGTTTTAAAGAAATATTCAACAATGAAACCTAAAGACAGGCAGAAAACGACCCAGTTCTTGGGATTTGAAATCTGAAGATGTAGATGACAACAGTGGAGCGATAAGGATCAGAGAACTCAAGATGCATGAATGCTAGTGTGTAGAGATGTTGGAAACCTGGAGAAAACAGCACAGAAAACAACATCTAAGTACAGAGATAACAAGACAGAAATGAAGTCCTTGTATATGAAGGGCCCAAAGTGTTGCTGATGACCCCTATTACCCACCCCACAATCTCTTTGACCCACTACCACCAGGAAGGAGGTACAGAAGCATCAGGACTAGGACTGTCAGACTGGGTAACAGCTTTTCTCTCAGGCCAGGAGACCAATGAATACCCTGCCACCATCGAGGTCTTGTCACACGGACAGCGAGCTGTTTATTGTGCTGCACACTACACGCACTTCGAATTACATTTTATTAACTTATTTGTGGTAATATTTTATCTGCTGTGTGTAATATACGTTTTGTGGGTGCACTGTGGTCTGGAGGAACAATGTTTCGTTTGTCTAAATATGTACAATATTGTGCAAAAGTCTTTGGCACCTTAGCTCTATATATGAGCCTAAGACCTTTGCATAGTACTGCATAGTCAGAGGACAATAAACTTCAACTTGATTTATTGGGACATAACTATGCTAGACAGTCTGTGCAAATATTAACATGCAGATTTTTTCTAAAAGGTGCGAGAAAGAAATGACACAATTCTCTACCTGAAGTCTTGAGTGGTGTCGCTGCTTTTTGAGCTATCTCCAGATCCCATGCGTCGGCGCTTGGCAGCCTGACTTGTAGCGTCATCATTTGAAGTCTCCTCAGCATCTTCCTAGAACAATGAACAAGAATATTAAACACATAAAGATCAATCACTTTTGGGTAAATCTTTTCATGACATTCATAAGTGACCTCTTATCCAAACATTTGGTCACCTATCTATTTTCTGCATATATCTTCGGTTATTCATTCCCATTCCACACACAGTGGCCTTTCACCCCTTGCTCCACAACGTCCTCATCAAGAACCTATACACACAAAATGCTGGAGGAACTCAGCCAATCAGGCAGCATCGATGGAGGGGAATAAACAGTCATCGCTTTGAGCTGGGACCCTTCATCAGGCCTGAAACATTGACTGTTTAGTCCTTTCCATAGATGCTGCCTGATCTGCTGAATCTGCTGGGTTTGGTCCCCTTTGGGTGCAAGGCATATGTTTGAAACATCGCTCAGATTTCATTCCCAGCAGTGTATTGATGTGGCTCTTAATATAGTCAGTAATCTATATAATTCTCCTAAATCTGCTGCCAACCTCTGACACAGTTGATCACAGCAATCTCCAATAACAGCTTCCGTTTATCATTCAGCTAAAGATACACTCACCTAATTCCATTCTCATATCAGGTATCAGATTTCTGAATGGTGTGTGAACCCATGAACATGCCCTCTTTTGCACTATTTATTATTGTAATTTAGATCTGCACTGTACTGCTGTCACAAAACGGCAAATTTCATTACTTCTGCCAGTGATTCTGATAACGTCACAATGGCAGCTTTTCCTCCACCTCCTGCCTACACGCTACATCTTGGTGAAACCCTTCCTTCCCCTTCCATATCAGCAATAACTCTCAGGGGACGGAGCACCCCCACTCCATCTGCCAAGAGCAGAACCTTCCAGTGACCAACTACTTTAATTCCATCCCCAGTCCCGTCCTGACATGTCGCTCCACGACCTCCTCTTTTGCCACGATGAGGCCACCCTCAGGGTGGAGGAGCAACACCTCATACTCTGTCTGGGTAGCCTCCAACCTGATGGATTCAACAATTTCTCCTTCTGGTAAAAAAAAAATCTCTCCCCCTTCCCTCTTTTTCTATGGCCCACTTTGGCCTCTTACCTGTCCTCCTCACCTGCCTATCACCTCCCCCAGATGCCCCTCCTTCTTCCATTTCCCCCATGGTCCACTCTTCTCTCCTATCAGATTCTTTCTTCTCCAGCCCTTTACCTTTCCCACCCACCACCTTCACCATTTTACTCTGCTGTCTTCCTCCTTCCCTTCCAGCCTTGAATAAGGGTCTCGGCCAAAACGTCGACTGTTTATTAATTTTCCGTAGATGCTGCCTGACCTGCTGAGCTCCTCCAGCCTTTTTTAATGTGTGGCTCTCTGCTCTATCTCAACGCCACCTTTCTGGGCCTCTCCAGTTCTGGACCAGCAGGCGATTTCTCCAGTAAATATGCTGCAAACTTCATTCACTAGTTATTGTGTAGTGGTTAGCATTGTAATGGTTACCATTGTGTAATGGTTAGCACAGTGACCATGAGGTTTCTCCCTGGTGCTCTGGTTTCCTCACAGTCCCTAAGATGTACTGATTAGGGTTAGAGAGTTGTGGGCATGCTATGTTGGCGCCAGAATTGCGTCAAAGTTGTCCCCAGCACAACGTTTGCTGATTTGATTTGATGCAAACAACGCATTTCACTGCAAGTTTCAATGTACATGTGACAAATAAAGCTAATCTCGAAGAGATCCCCACCCCCTAACTGCCAAATTCTGTAGGACTTGATGAAAAGTTTTAACGCGACACAGCAGCAATTTCCTTCCTCGCACAAATGCTGCCTGGCCCACTGATTTCCTCCAGCATAAAGTTTCTCGCTCCAGATTCCAGCAACTGCTGTCTTACAGGATGTTGCGCTACTGGAAGACACGAAAGAGGTCAGTGACATGAAGCATAAGTGGGAAGAAAAGGAATTAAACACACAAGAAATGGTAGAAGCTGAAAGCTGGAGTGAGAAGCAAGATGCCAGTTGAACTCAGCATCGGGTAGCACTTTGGAAGGAAACGGACAATTGAGGGAAAGAATTGTTCTGATTCTAATGAGAAAACTGAGGAAGACAAGTCAAGGAACAGTGTCAACAATAACACACACAAGATGCCGGCGGAACTCAGCAGGTCAGGCAGCATCTCTGGGAAGGGATTAACTGCTGACATTTTGTGCTGAGACCCTTCACCAGGACTGGAAAGGAAAGGGGAGAAGCCAGAATAAGGAGGTCGGGGTGGGGGGGGGGGGGTGGAGGGAAGGAGCACAAGCTGACAGGTAAGCCCAGCCTGGGGGAGGGGGGGTGAAGAAGATCAAGGACAGCCTGGGAGGGGAGAGGTGGAAGAGGTAAAGACTCTTACTTTACTTCTTCCACTGATCACCTCCCAGCTTTTCACTCACTTCCAGTAAAAACGGAAGAGGCACTATTATGACTGGAGTGCTTTAACTTGGCTTCCCTACTTATATTCTAAGGTTTGGTAAATAAAGTAGTTGTATGCTCTGAATTGCGTTATTATCTACCTGTCCTATGAGTACGAGTACCAACGTTCCTCTGTTCTCAACACTTGGTAGTTTCCTCTTATTTATCATGCATCTTCATAATTTGTTTTCTCCCTCCAAGTGCATCACTGGGTGCAGGGAAGGGAATTGCCTACCATTTGGCATTTTCCTGCCTAGCCAGCTAGTTGACAATGTATTGCAGCCCTCAGTTTTCTTTGCTCACTCTCAAATTTTTGGTTTTTAACTGGTTTTAACTTCTTACATTACATACTCTTCGGCCCACCATGTTGTGTTGACCTTTTAACCCACTCTAAGATCAATCTAACCTTTCCCTCCTACATAGCCCTCCATTTTTCTATCATCCACTTGCTTCTCTGAGAGCTTCTTAAATGTCCCAAATGTATCTGCCTCTAACACCACCCCTGGCAGGGCATTCCACACACCCAACCCTCTCTGTGTAAAATACGTTCCTCTGAAATCCGCACCCCCCCCCCCCCGCTTCCTCAAATCAGTCAAGAGTCTATAATACAGTCCAAATCACTGATAAACATTTCTTAAAAAATAAATTGTGTCAGATAGTCTTACCCTATCAAAGTTATTTCTTGTGATCTACCCATCCCTTCCCACCTTCTCTGCTACCTCAAACTAACTTGTTTACTCTCTTTCCCAGTTCTGATGAAGGTTTCATAAACTATTTCTCTCCCCACAGATGTCTCTGGACTTGCGGCGTGTCTCCAGTATTTCTGTCTTTGTTACAACCCATAACCATTGTACCATTATCTCCCAATTACTGGTTTCATTGTCTTCGCCAATACTTATTCCTTTTCAACATTTCCAAAACGTTGTTACACTGCCGTTTGTGGGAGCTTGCTCTGCCCAACAAAGCTATCACAATGCCAAGAGTGATAAGACTCAAAGTACTTAACTGGCTATAAAGTGCTTTAGTTAATCCTGATGGCACTACAGTATATAAACGCAGGTCCTATTCAGGAGGTGTTAATACATAGACGTGGTTGATCTGGTGACTGGAATCCTCCTCTTTCTTTTTTACGAAACAAAAATTATAGAAACTGGAAATACAGAGAATGTCAGGAGCCCGTTGCAAATCATTTGGTGGGAGATATGATAAAGTTTCAGGCCAGAGACCTTTCACGTTTCACTGGACTGTCAGAAACTCTTTGGAATTATGCCGCTCGCGTCACTTGCAGGCGGATTCGTTGAGCCGTAAACTCAAAATCAATCCACCCCTTCGCTCGGGAGAGAGCGGGTGGGCAGGCGCCTAGCAACCCGAGGTTAAAGCCACGGCCGCCAGGAATCCGCACCGAAGGATGGGGAAAGCAAAGGGAACCCGGCTCCCTTTTCCTGGACACTCACCCTGCTGGACCGCGCTCCCGGAGTTGCCGGGTTGCTATCGCACAGGCGGCTCGATGATACCACAGTAGCCATTTTAACTGAAGCGTTTTTCCTGGCTAGTGGGCCGACCATAAGCGTTCCCTTAGACGCCGAAGCCGAAAATCTCGGCCAGCGCCATGGTCGGCCCACCAGACGCTGTTACTTGATGTGTTTCCATCCCTCGGGTCCAAAACAGATCATTGTCTGCGGAATAATCTTGGGCTTGGAGTGAAGAAGGGGATCAGACCAAATGCAAAATATCTTCACGAAGATGTATTTATAAGGGTGAAGTTGTTAGCATTAAGTAAAATATCGAGATTGCTTTAGCCTTCCAATTCCAGTCTGTTCATTATTAGCATTGGTTTATTATTCACATGTACCAAGGTAGAGTGATCATCAAATCCTTACACAGCGCATTGAGCGAGACTAAAGTAAAATGGTAAAAGCTACTGAAACAGTGCAGAGCAAGTAAACGATAAACTGTAAGATCATAAAGAGGTAGATTATGAGGCCAAGAGTCTATCGGAGAGTGTAAGTACTCCATTCAAGAGCCTGACAGTGGGATAGAAGTTGTTCTTGAGCCCAGTGGAACATACTTCAGATGTTTGTATCTTCTGCCCGATGAGAGAGGGGGGAAGAGAGAACGGCCTGGTTAGGTTGGATCTTTGATTATGTTGGGTGCTTTACTGAGGCAATGAAATGTACATCATCCGGAAAGCAATCTGCTGCAATTACACACTGTAAGGTGATGCTTTAGAAACAAGCATTTGGCCATCTGCCTTAACACATTGGTACAAATGACATTTTTATAATCTTGCTATGAAGCACCTAAAGGCATTTCGCGATTAAAGATGTAAGTAGCTTTTGTTGGATTCCTTCGTGGCAGCCTGATTCATGACTGTTGGTCAGAACACATACACCTAGCTAGTGAAAAACTTTCTTTTACATGTCCTCCATACAAGTCATTTCAAAACTACATACATCCAGATAGTACGTGGGAAAAGCAGTTCTGCATTCTGTTGGAGCTTTTCCTTTGAATTAGCATCATGTGCTGATGTGATGAAATGTCTGTATAATGGAGGGCCTGGGTGCAAAACATCGTCTGTTTATTCCCCTCCACAGATGCTGCCTGACCGACATGCTGAGATCCACCAGCATTTTGTGTGTGTCACTTTGGATTTCCAGCATCCGCTGAATTTCCTGTGTAAAAGTTTTTTCACTTTACCCGGGTACAAATGGCAATAATAAACCAATTGAGCATTAGCAAATTCAAAATATCCTGTTACAGTTCCCATTACTGAGAAAATGCAGTGCAGGTAGACAATAAGCTGCAACAGCCATATGGAGGGAGACTGTGGTCAAAAGTTTATTATTGTGGTTTCCATTCAATAGTCAATTGAAGCCATTTTTGAGCCTGGTGGCACGTGCCTTTTGTCTTCTTCTTGATAAGAGAGAATGTCCAGGGTGGGAGAGCTTTTTCACTATGTTAGGCAGTGGCAATTGTAGACAGAGTCCCGAGTGGTGAGACCGGTTTCTCTGATGAACTGAGCTGTGTCCACAATTCTCTGTCTGCCTGGTAATCTCTTCCTGTATCAGACCTTGGAATCAAGCATCCAATATGACAGAGTATGTGAATAATGTGGCCTGGCCAGCTGAGTGGAACTAGGGCCTCAATGTTGAGGATGTGAGTCTGGGAAAGGATGCTAACATCAGTCCCTTCTGTGGATTGGAGGCTTTTACAGAGAGAAAATTCTTGGTATTTTAAGGTTAATACTTTTATCTAGTCCAAATCTCAAAAGTATGTAGGAGGATAGAGATCTGTACTTCCCAATAGCCATCAAGTTTTGAGCTTTGCTTGGGAACAAGATCTTCCAGCGGCCCTTTCCTCAAACAGCCAGCAGTTATGCACCACGTTGAATGTGACAATGAATTTCATTATTAATGTCTGTCTTTGCTGAGGGATGGCTCACATTTTGCAGTCTGGAGGGATTTTTTTTTATTGTTGGACAGTGATTTTGCACCACAGGGACATGTTGGTAGAGAACTGTTGTTTTGTGGATATTATTTCAAATATTTTAGATTACTAGCATACAAATTTGGAATATTAGGCTAGCAAAACAGTCACTGTTGGAATGAAAATTTGCAGTATTTAGAGATTGATGAAAAATAAAGTTGAAAATATACCAATTGATTATCACTATAAAAAGCATTTGTACAGACTCCACAGATGCTGACCTCCTCCCACAACCTGCTCAGCAAGCTTTGCTGCTGAAGTGACTGAAGTCCCTGTGAGGAACATAAAACCTCTGGATGACAGAAACATCATTTGAAAATTTCCTGCCAAAATTACACTGGAAGATTTGGAGATCTCTAGATAAAGTCTATTCCATTCCATTAATAATTCTGCTTCATCCACTGATTTATTGATCATACTTCAGAACGGAAAAAGAAACTTTTACCAATGGGAGAGTGTCAATAGTCAGAGCAGATACTTAAAGTAGTTGGAAGCAAAAATTCCAAGCGTCACTGCTGGCTATTAATTAACACACAATTAGAAAATTTGCTGAAACAGTATCAATAGAGATTGGATAAACACATTAAGGAAAACTGCAGGATAACGGAAAATGATATGGGTTTGATTCTAATTGGCATGTCCCTTAAACAAGTCAATAGACATTGCAGATGCAATGGGCCAGATAATATGGAGGCTCCAATGTGCAGGACTGAAAGCGGCTGCAGGGGTGTCGATCCAAAATGATAGGAGAAGACAGGAGGGGTCCTATCATTTTGGATCTCCCCCTCCCCCTCTCAAATCTCTTACTAGCTCTTCTTTCAGTTAGTCCTGACGAAGGGTCTCGGCCTGAAACGTCGACTGTACCTCTTCCTAGAGATGCTGTCTGGCCTGCTGCATTCACCAGCAACTTTGATGTGTGTTGCTTGAATTTCCAGCATCTGCAGAACTCCTCGTGTCACTGCTAATGTAATTGTCTTTCTGACGAAGCAGTGTTTGGGTTATGGTTAGAGATAATAGGTGCTTTGGAATGTGAGTCGTCCAATGAAGGGAGTGTGTTTTCATGTTGTGTGCCTGACAGTGGGGTGAGCTCGGTCTTTTGTTTGGCGGGAAATGAAGGGAGAAGACGCCGGAGAGAAGAGGTCGCAGGACTCGACCAGGAGTAGGGCCATAATCCGGCGAAGCCCGGGGAGCTCAAAGGAGGATTGGTGAAGGGGAAACTGAGCTCCAACTTGTGCACATTAGCCTGTTTCATTAAAATGGGCCCTTTCCTTCTTTTTGTTTTTACTTTCTCTTTACTAACTTTAGTCAAATTAAGAATTATAAAGCTAAATAATTCAATTGTATGCAGTGTACTGTCTGTTATCTCGTGGTACTCATTTGCAACAGGGTAGCAAATCATGCAGCATCCACACAAATGGGGTTTCGGGAAGGGCTCGCATCTCAATTTCACATGTTTGGTGGGGCCAGAGATCATCTTCCCTAGACTTACGCAGGCCACACAACCAGAATGTTTCAGAGTGTTTTTGTAACTTGCAATAATTTTTTGTGTCGTACATTGTGCAGCTGCTGCAGAACAAGACATTTCACAATATGCATAACTGAAAATAAACCAGAATCTGATTTTCTTGCACTGTATGGTTTTTAAAACAAGCTAGACCATTGGAAACAGAACTAAGTACCTACTGGAAAACAGCCAATGTGATTCTCTTCTTTAAAAGGTGAAGATGGAAGGCAGGGATCTCCAGGTCAGTTAGCTTAACATATATCGTTGGCAAGATGCTCGAGTCAATAATCAAGAGGATATAACTAATCTTATGAAAGCTGAATGAAATGAAACATAGTCAACCTGGTTTATGAAAGGGAAATCACATTTGACAAATTTGTTCAAATTGTTTCTGGATGTAACAGAGAGTTGAAATATGAGAGCTGGTAAAGGTAGTAAATTTAGGGTCCAGAGGAGGTTCATGAGAATAATTCTGGGAATGTAAGGGTTAACATGTGAGGAGCATTTGATGGCTCTTAGCCTGTACATGCTGGAGTTTAGAAGAATGGTGGGGGGGCGGAAATCACATTGAAACCCATGCAATATTGAAAAGACTAGATAGAGTGGACGTGGAGAGTATGTTTCCTGTACTGGGGGAGTTTAAGACCAGAGGGAAAAGCCTCAGACTAGAAGGTTAGAAGAGATGTGGAGGAATTGCTTTAGCCAGAGCCAGAATTCATTGCCACAGACAGCCATGGCAGCCAGGTTATTGGCTATATTTAAAGTGGAGTTTGATAGGCTCTTGATTATTAAAGATATCAAAAGTTACAGGGAGAAGGCAAGAAAAATGGCATTGAGAGGAACAATAAATCAGCCATGATAGAATGGCAGAGCAAACTCAATGCCTTGAATGGCCTAATTCTGCTCTGATATCTCATGATCTAATTCACAAAATGTTTGCCGGCGAGTCCAATAATCTAAGCAGAATTTTTATCTTTATTGCAAAGGATATGGAGTTTAAGAACAGGGAGGTTTTGTTACAGTTGTACAGAACAGAGTGTTGGTGAGGCCATATCTGTGAACAGTTCGCTTCTACTCATGAAGGAGCATCCAGTAGCATTAGAAGCATTCCAGATTAGCTCCTTGAATGAAAGGATTGTTCTGTCAAGAGAGGCTAGACATTTTTAAAAATCACAGTGTGGCATGGGCAGACAGTAATTTTTTGGAGCTTAGAAAAAGGAGAGGTGCTCTTATTTGAACTTGCATGATCCCAAGAGTCTTGTGAGAATAAATATTGACTTAATTTCACTAGTAGGAGAATTGTGAACATGAGGAAGGTGTTCCAAAATAAGGGGATTGTGATTTAAAACTGTTGTGAAAAAGTTCCTTCTCTCAGAGGGCAGTGAATTTCGGGAATTCCCTGCCCTGAGTTGGGGAAGACCAGATTATTATGTTATTTAAAATGGAAATAGATAAGTATTTGAAATAGACGTAGGAGTTGAGGATTATGGAGAACTAGCACAGAAGAGAGTACCTGGCTGAGTACTGAAGACCTGTACTGACCAACTTGCTCTGGCAATGTGTGGTACCCACCTCCTTCAGGCAGGCTTCAATCGTACCAGTGCCCAAGAGCGTAGTAACCTGCCTCAATGACTATCGCCCAGTGACACTTACATCCACAGTGATTCAGTGTCTTGACAGGCAGGTGTTGAAGCTCCTGTCTGAACGGTGACTTAGATCCACTCCAATTCTCCTACCGAAGAAACAGGTCTACAGCAGATACTATCTCACTGGCTCTTCACACCACTCTGGAACATCTGTACAGCAAAGATGCATACATCAGGATGCTCTTCATCAATTATAGTACCATGATCCTCTCAAATCTAATCAATAACCTCTGAGACCTGGGCCTCAGTACCTCCTTGTACAATTCGATCCTGGATTTCCTCACTTGTAGACCCCAGTCAGTTCAGATTGGCAAAAACATCTCCTCTACAATCTCCTACGATCACAGGAGCATCACAGGGATGTGTACAGCCCCCTGCTCTACTTGCTTTACACCTACAACTATGTAGCTACATAGAGCTCCAACAACAATACAACTTTGTTTTTGACACCACTGTATCAAAGGGGGCGATGAATCAGCGTACAGGAGGGAGATTGAAAATATAGCTCAGTGGTGTAATAACAATGACCTCTCACTCAGTGTCAATAAGAGCAAGGTACTGATTGTAGACTTCAGGAGCGGGAAACCAGAGGTCCATGAGCCAGTAATCATCGGAGGAAAAGAGGTGGAGAGGGTCAGTAGCTTTAAATCCCTGGGTGTCACTACCTCAGAGGACTTGTACTGGACCCATTATTAAATATGATTGCAAAGAAAGCACCACAGCGCCTCTACTTCCTCAGGAGTCTGTGGAGGTTCGGCATGTCATTGTAAACCTTGGCAAACTTCTATAGATGTGCAGTGGAAAGTGCACTGACTGGCTGCATTACAGGCTGATATGGGAACATCGATGCCTCTGAGCAGAAAATCCTACAAAAGATAGTGGATTTGGTGCAGTGAATCATTGGTAAAACTCTCCCAACCATTGAGCACATCTACATGAAATGTTGCCACAGAAAAGCAGCATCCATCATCAAAGATCCTCACCACCCAGGCAATATTCTTTTCCTCCTGTTGCCATCACGTAGAAGGTTCAGGAGCCTCAGGACTTGCATCACCAGGCTCATGAAGTTACCACCCCTCAACCATCAGCTCTTCAACAAAAGGCAATAGGTACATTCATTTAAGGACTCTGTTATATTGTTTCAAACTCTTAACTATTGCAGTTCATTTATATCGACATTTGTGCAGTTTGCTTAAAGTTTATAGTTCCTGATGTTTACAGTTACTGTTCTATATATTTGCTAAATATGCCCACAGAAAAAGAATCTCAGGATTGTATGTGGTGACATGTATGTTCTCTGATAATAAATTTTACTTTGAACTTTGAAAAGAAGTTATAAACATATGAAATGTCAGGGCAGGCTTCTTGAATTAGGAAAAACTATTTACTTCACATTGATTTGTGATATTATTGCTAACTAATGATAATTTAAAATTATGTAAATTTATTTGCACACAAAGCATGTACTTAGACAATAGACAATAGGTGCAGGAGTAGGCCATTTGGCCCTTCGAGCCAGCACCACCATTCACTGTGATCATGGCTGATCATCCACTATCAGTATCTAGTTCCTGCCTTATCCCCGTACTTGATACTTATTAAAACTGAAAGTGCAGATAAAATTTTGGATTAAGTGAAACAATCTTATACTCCACGCTTGCGTACTTTGTGAATTCTGGGTTTAATTTCTTCAACAAACTACAATATGCTTTTTAAAACGCTCTCTAAATTATGAAGTAAATGGTAAACATTATAGTAATGCTATTCAAAATATACAGCATACACTATCCCTACTACAAAAGATGAAGTTGTTTGAAATTGGCTTTCACACCAGTTATCATATTCTGGATCCCAGAGAAATCTGGTGGCAATCTGTGGAATTAAAGTAAAATCTGTTAGAATGGCATATGCAATCATTTCAAACATGCAATACTGCATTCTGAATTAAACACCAAAGAATAAAGAGCACAAGAGAACACGTTGATCATTGACTCTACTTGTTCTTTGAAGAACAATTCACTTGTTCAATTTCCCTCCCATCATCAACCAGCCCAGCAATTTTTGTATTAAATTTGTATCTGATTCCTTTTTAATTACACAATTTATTTTGCATCGATCTCACTTTCAGGTAGTTCATGCCAGATAATTTCTCACTCTATAAAATCTCTATCCTTGCACCACCCCCAGACTTCTTGCTTGAACTTCAAATCCATCGTCATTTACTTAATCTGTCCACTCAATTGAACAGCTTCTTCATATTTACCTGGTTAGTTTCGCACATATCTACCAATCTTCACTAACCTTGTGGGCTCTAGATTTTCTTGTCTGTCCTAATAACTGATATCCCTTAACCGTAGAACCATTCTAGAAACTTTTTTCTGCAAGTTCCCTTGGTCCTTCATGTTACTTCTGTTGTGATCACATCAAGGATCAATACTGAATGTTCTGGCCTGAATTACACATCTGTAAGGAATCCATGATTTCATATGTTTACCCATCACTTTTGCACCCTAGCACCTTGAAGGATCTGAGCACATACACACCCAGGTTTCTCTCCTGCTGACAGTTTTTGTGCTTTCTGCCAAAATGTACCATTTCATACTCCCCAACATTAAATTTCATTTACCAATTTACCTGCTTGAATTCTGCAGTCTAATTTTTTTTCAGTTCCCATACAAGCATTTTTGCTATTTTTAAATATAGTAATTTGCTCTGCATCCTAATCATCAACTCAAATCAAAACATAACAACTTGATTTTGGGGGAAAACTATGTCTAATCTCTTTTCAGTACTCAGTCCCGAGCCTTAGCTCTTCAGGTACAGATCCAGGCATTCTTTTCAAAATGTGGTGACAGATCCAGATCACACTAAACAAACATGATCAGCCTATTTAAAATAAGTATTCAAATAAATAAGCATATTTAAGTATTAAAATAAATACCTACTCTTAAATCTTAATTTTTTTAATTCTCCCATGAAAACTTCAGCTACTAGTTTATATCATTCAGGTGCCAATTATTTTGCCTTAGATTTTATGTCATCAGAAAGGGAAAGATTCTTTGCCTTGAAGTGTTTACTATAAAGGTCTTTATTTCTTAGTTTGTCCTTTTGGGGAAAAAGAAATGAAAATGAATATTGGCCTTTCTCCATTCTATCTTTTTATTAATTTTCAAAGGCCTTTCTCCATTCTAAAAATGTTTTGTTCCTTAACGAATAAAATTCAGAGCAATTTTACTTTCTTCCTATCAAAGCAAAAATTAGGCATTTTCCTCACAGTGCATTTTTTAATGTTTGGCAAAGGAAGTGTGGCACTTGTTGCCAATAACATCGGCTAAACAGGCTGTAACTAATCAAACCTCCACTGCCCTTCTCAAATGCATTGTCATCAGATAATTTTTAAAAACCTAGATGGGTGTCACTTGACTACTCAATTCTTCTCCATTTTGGCACACTGATGCCCCATAAACATTAATTCATGTGATTTTGTTCCTTCTGTCTCTACACAATCCCACGTCCCATTGGTGCTTGTTAATCCCTATTGAAGTAAATTTTAATGTATTGGGAGATAAAATGTCTGAGCAGACTTGATGGGCCTAATGGCTCCCAAGCCCATTATCTTGTGGTGTTTAAATTCCTTCATTAGCTCTGCAATTTTGCCTGCTGTAGAGCTAAGAGAGCTCAGCATTCATCAACACACATCAAAGTTGCTGGTGAACACAGCAGGCCAGGCAGCATCTCTAGGAAGAGGTACAGTCGACGTTTCAGGCCGAGACCCTTCGTCAGGGCTAACTGAAGGAAGAGTTAGTAAGAGATTTGAAAGTGGGAGGGGGAGGGGGAGATCCAAAATGATAGGAGACGACAGGAGGGGGACGGATGGAGCCAAGAGCTGGACAGTTGATTGGCAAAAGGGATATGAGAGGATCATGGGACAGGATGGGATTATGGGAGAAAGAAAAGGGGGAGGGGGAAAAAGCCCAGAGGATGGGCAAGGGGTATAGTGAGAGGGACAGAGGGAGAAAAAGGAGAGAGAGAAAAAGAAAGTGTGTATATAAATAAATAATGGATGGGATACGAGGGGGAGGTGGGGCATTAGCAGAAGTTTCAGAAGTCAATGTTCATGCCATCAGGTTGGAGGCTACCCAGATGGAATATAAGGTGTTGTTCCTCCAACCTGAGTGTGGCTTCATCTTTACAGTAGAGGAGGCCGTGGATAGACATATCAGAATTTCCAGCAACTCCAGATTTCCTCGTGTCAGCATTCATCACTCTTTTCTCCAGCACTGGTAGTTGTAACATCCACATTACTGGCATTGGAATCATTTTCCTCTTGTGCTATTTTCATATATGTGTAAATTGAAAAAGGAGGCCAGCATGAAGCTGAGTCCCAAAAGATGGAGACTTCTGGCCTTAACTATCCTGTAATCATCATGCAACCAGAAGTTCCAGGATCATATCCTAACTCTTCCAGTAGCACAGGGCAGCCATTGTTGCCCCCAAGCTAACATCAAATTCCATGGCAGATCCTGTTTGAAATGGGAAAATTCATGGGTGTGATTCTCAAAGTGAGAAGGTGACTTTTGAATAATTTCAAACCAGGCAATATTGATCGGTTTCTGGTTTGAACAGAAAAGGGATGGATTACCAATGTGATTTCAGGATTATCAATACTCGTTATTCAGAGCGCTGCTAGGAGGGTTAAGCAATGAAAATATGTTTGTAATTATTGCTCCCTGAATTGTTGCAGCAATTCAAATAAACTAACAACAAATGCAATTGATTGTTATTGCAAACTAAATCCAGGAATACCAGTTTTAGCATGAAGCTATTCACGGCATTTCCTAACTGCTCTCAGGATGGAATGACACATGCTGGGGAGCACTTTTATTTTAGAATATTTAATCAAATTAAATTTAATCGAGGGATTTATATCCCTTTTCATCAATCCCTAGAATTAAAATCTGCTTTATTTCAATTCATTAAACGTTTCTTTTAATTATCTAAACACACAATGTAAGTTCTTAATAGCTAGAACACCATTAGTTTCACAGTATCCTTTATTTATGTAATCAATGCAAACACATGAAAAGTGGTTATGGGACAATACCCTTACCCAAGTTTTCCCTGACTGGAAGAGAGGTTTTTGAAAATGCATGGCTGTAATTTTGTTGAAGTTTCATTCTGGGCTATAACTGTACAGAATTGTGCTATTCTTGGTGTAGATGTTAATTTGAGGTGTGATTGCAAGATATCTTTTTGCAGAATTAGGGCAGAACCCTCAGCAGCATTTACCTATGCAGTATAACTCTCAGCCATTTCTCTAAACTGCTACACAAAAACACATGTATAACATTTCAAATGGCTAATTAAAACCATGAAGTGCTACCACACTTTATCAGTTTCAAACTAAGGATCCCTAGCATGAAGAATTTGCTTTTGAGGTTTTCAGGACATATGACAGTGATATTAAACCTGAATTTGATTCCGCTATCAGGGAAATCTAGAATATGGGGTTATGGGGTTAGCACAAGAAAGTGGTGTGGAGTAAAATGGCTGAGCAAGCATCTGAGAAGCAGCTTCCTTTCTAACACAGTAACACAGATAAAACAAACCTCACATTTTCTCTTTTCAAAATTATGCTATGGTTTACTTTACCTCCAAAAGTTCATCTAATCTTCTTGCAACTGCAGCAAAATCAAATTTCTTATCTGGAATCATTTTATAGGTATTAGCTAATTTTTGTTTAACCAGACGAGATTTCCCTATCAAAGGTTCTTTGAAAACGTCGCCATCTTCTTTCAATTCATTCTTGTCAGTAACTTGACGGACGGTGTCATGTAGCCTTCCCTTTAAGATCTTGTGAACTTTATTCAGAAAGAAAGTTGTTGGTAATTAGATTATCCAGCATTATATCTTGCCTATTGTTTAATTTTATTTAGAGATACGTAATGGAACAGGCTCTTCGAGCTGTGCCGCCAGACAGCCACCATTTAACCCCAGCCTAATCACAGGACAATTTACAATCACCGATTAACCTACTCACTGGTATGTCTTTGGAAAGTGGGAAGAAACCGGAGCACCTGGGGGAAATCCACGCATTCCACAAGCAAGACATTCAGACCCCTTTCAGATGACACTGGAATTGAACCCCGAACTCCAACCCCCCACTCCCACCCCCCGAGCTGGAACAGCATTGTGCAGACTGCAGTGCGACCATGACGCCCTGATATGCATTTATTATTCACATAAAGTACTTCGGTTATTGAAAATGGCTAATAATTGAGAGTGTTATAGAAAAATGTGTGAATATACGCTGAATTGCATTCAATTTAACACAATACAAAGATTATTTTATACATGCATTGTAACAAGCCAAATTTGCTACTGACAAGAACAAATAATATGAGTGTCTATAGTGATTAACAGGGATATTCTACCTAGAGTACCTTTTAAATTCACAGTATATTACCTATAGAATGGAAACAGTTAAGTTGACTGCCTTGTAAATGAAAAAATCTGAACAACAAGAGGAGGGCATGATGTGAGCCTATAGATCTGAGGTGTAGAGGTTTTGCTGGCTGCTCGCTGTGTAGAACCTACTCTCTCCTTGGCATTACATGGGCTGCAAAGAAAAGAGCCATCAGCTGCTGAGCAAGGGTAAGATGGCTGTGGATCAAGAGGTGTGATACAAGCCAGGGACTGATCAACCCTGGCTGGGTCACCTGAGAGAGAGTCTCTGATGTTGAATGACCTGAAACACCGGATGACCTCAGCTTACATCACTGATGTGTCCCAGTGCGTTCGAGAATGTATCTCAGCATCAAATCAATATAAAGACACTGTTTTCTCCTTGAGTGAGAGAGTGAGAGAGTGAGAGAGTGAGAGAGTGAGAGAGTGAGAGAGTGAGAGAGTGAGAGAGTGAGAGAGTGAGAGAGTGAGAGAGTGAGAGAGTGAGAGAGTGAGAGAGTGAGAGAGTGAGAGAGAGAATGAATATGAATGAATGAATGAATGAGTGGAGTTCACTCTATGTGGATTTAAAGCACAAATCTAAATGAAAGACTGAAACAACAAACTATCTGCAGGTTGAGCAGCATCTGTGAGGTGAAAGGAACTGACAACTTTTCAGGTGGAAATCCTGCATCAGGTCTTGAACTGGGTTTTGATCCAAAACATCAGCAGTTCCTCTCAGTGCTGATTTGGGGGGGCAGGGGAGGTCATTTTTTTGTTTAAGACTGTAACTGTTTACCAGCAGGAACATTAAAGAAATGGGAATAGACCCTTCAACCCCTTGTACTTACTATCCCATTCATAAGATCATGGCAAACTTGTTTTAACCAGTGATAGTTTATAACACTAATCCCACATCCTGTGATTCCCTGAATATGCTAAACATCTGAGCCTTCATATCCCTCTAGCACAAGATTCGAAAGATTCTGTGCCCTACAAGTGGAAAAGTTCCTTCTCATTCCAGTCCAGAATGGCTGACCACTTATTCTGAGACTTGAGACAAATATAACACCTGTGAGAGAAGGCTATTCTGATTGACAGTGAAAAATTAATCAGCAGTGGAAAACTGGTGCTCACAATGAGCATACTGGCTCAATAAATGAGGGAAGCATGGAGACAAGGCAGTGGGACACAAAGGCACTTGCTCCAGTTTCCTCCCACATTCCAAAGGTTAGAGTTAGAAAAGGGGTTCCAAACCTGGGGTCCACTGACCCCTTGCTTAATGGTATTGGTCCATGGCATGAAAAAGATTGGGAACCCCTGGGTTAAAAAGTTGTGGGCATGTGATGTTGGTGCCAGAAACATGATAACACTTGCAAGCTGCCCCCTGTACATCCTTGGACTCTGCTGGGTCTTGAAGCAATCAATGCATTTTACTGTGAAAAGTAAAGCTGATCTTTCAGAGTACCCCGAGTTTCTCTAACAGTTAACGATCATCCGATCTGCTAATGAACCTACTGTATTTGTGTTTATATTGATACAGTACAGTGGTGCATGAGTCACAAAAAGATGAAGGTTTGGTGGCAGTATAGTTTAAGGCAAAAGTTATGTGAAAGCACATCTGGGAATAAATCCAAAAATAGTATATCCGGAGATTATCCCCACTGAGAATGATATTCCAGAATCATGGAGAAGAATTCTAAAAAGTTAGGAAGTTAGAGTCCTCTTAGCTCATAGCTAAGGAGATTTACATCAGTAATCGCTGACCTCCAGCCCTTTCCAAGGAAATAAATAACCTTTCATTCAAGAGGCCTGGAACCCCACTGCTTTAAAGGGTGAGGGAGGCAGATGCCACTCAAAGAAAAAAACCACATACAGGTTCACATGATCTACGAAGCTACTAAATTGGGAGAAAAATAAACAAAAGTGTGTCACCAGCAGACACATGGTACTATAAGCATTTTCTTTGACTTTGAAACCTGGAATAAAACATTTGCAATGGTAACCATGAAATTATGGATTGTTGCTGAATTTAAATCCTATAATTTCCTCCTCACTGATTGTTCTCTTGCTGCAGTATTGAGAACCAGTTGTGAAATAAGCTGCCTGCACTCTCGTAATCAAATTATTAGAAATATTTCAATCAGAGGGTAGAGAATTCCCTGGAACCACTATACTAAGGACTGTAGTGATTCAAGGAAATAGATCATCAAGTGCTTCCATTAAGTATGGGCAATACAAGTTGGCCTTTCACTGACACCCTTATCCAGAAAATGAATTAAAGACACAAATCTGCTAATTGACTCTTCATGGAGTGAAGCATGCCATCCCACCTCAGCATGACTTGTCTATGAATCAGATGCCTCACACTGAACCAGGGAACAAGTGGGCAGCCAATTCTGGCTTGAGAATACAGTCATTTTCAGCCCTCTCTGTGGGGGTGCCTACAACAAGAGGGCAAAGGCTGAGCTGACAAGAGGTTTCGAAGGGAACTGGGGCAATTGTTTTCTACACAGTGGGTGCCTGGACTCCAGAGGTAGAAAGCTGAAAGTTGAAAACCGAAGGGAAAAGCCCAAAGGAATCAGAGGGGCAGAGCTGAACGGAGAGGTCCAGAGGCAGCCTGTCTGAGGGTTGGAGGTATGTTAGGTGGGTGGAGGATGGAAATGTACTTTGTTTTGTTGTTTCTGCTGTACATTATGGGCATGTTTTGTTGGTGCCGGAATGTGTGGCAAACGCAGGCAGGTCGCCTTCAGCGCATTCTCAGGTGTGTTGGCCATGTATATTTGATAAATAAATCTCTATCTCAACCTGGGATTACGCTATGTGAGTAGGTGATGGAGGATGATACCATCCGGACATTTAAATAGCCACTGGAGGTTTACCTGAATCGGATTAATTAATACAGCACCAGGTGTAAATACCAACGGGCAGGTGTAACGGAGAGAGGCGGGGTATCACGTGACACCAAATCTATCCAATCCGATGAACAAGTAGCCAACAGAAGGTGGGGTTCAAGATGATGGACAGCTGAGGGTCACGTGTTGTGGTCTCAGGCCAGCGAGCGCTATACCGCGGTTTCCTTAAACTCGCTGGATTCCGGACCACGGCAACGCTGGCCTTGAGCTTGTCCAATTCATTCGTGACGTCGGTCTTTGCAAATACGTTCACCTTACCTTCCCTGTTCTCCCATCGTCGCTCCGATCCCCTGAAACCGTTGGCTGTTACTGATTTCCAGTTTTAAAAAGACCGACGGCAGCTGCACGCGGAGGGACCCACCCCCACAGCTGTTGGACCAATGGAATGAGAGGGCAGGCGTTTTGTAGTTTAGCTCCACCTGACCTAGACACGTATTGGTCCCCGCCCAAAATGACGTCACACACCGGGCGAATGGAGGGAGCGGGGGAAGAGACTCCTGATTGGCTGTCGCCGACAATCGGGTGTCCAATGGAAAGGCAGCGGGCGGGTGTCGCGGGTTTGAGAGCTATGAGGCTGGGCTAGAGGTTTCCAACCCCTGATACCGGGCTGTAGGTCCGGAGACACCGTCAGTAGCATACCTCACTCAGCAGGAAAACCCCGTCAATTGGTAGGAGGACCTTTATTTGCCAGTAACTGCTCCTGTTATCTGAGAGTCCCACTTTGTGCTTGTTTTCAGATCTGTGCTTTTCAAAGTGATCTTCCTTTACCCTCATTTTCATCTGAAAAGTTGTTTACTTCTCAGCTTTCCCAAAGTAATGAAAGCTTTTCTTCCAAACATGTCAACTTCCCTTCTCTCTGCGCTGATTTCCAGAATATTTCATATCATCTCTTTAAGATTTCCAATAATTAGATTTTTATTTAGGTTGCATCGACCAGAGTGTGAGTGCTAATTACTATTAGCACTTGCTAATTTTCAGTAAACATCCCAAGTTCATTTCTCTAGTAAAGAATAGTGTGGGAATGGGGAACGGTGCCACAGTAGCGTAGCGGTTAGCACAACGCTATTACGGCACAGGGCGTTGGGAAATTGAAGTTCAATTCCAGTGCTGTCTGCAAGAACTTCCACGCTGACATAAATTCTGCTATAAATTCATCATCATGTGCTGTGTCTTATGATGTGGGCAATCATAGTCAACCAAATAGTGATTGTTCCACAGTAGTTTGCCACTACCACCTTCTGGGCAGTGACTGTACAAGACGGCTGACCCCACCCATTATCAATTCTCTTCAGAGATTGTCTTCTCGGCATCAGTGGTCACATAACCTCTGTATCACAACATACTTGTGATACTGTATGCACCAGCTGTTCGTACGACCATCCACCGCCTGCTCTCATGGCTTCACATGACCCTGATACGGGGGTGGCTAAGTAAGAACTTTCAGCCCTTGAGCATGTCGATTTCCTCGGATGCTCTGGGTTACTCCAACATTCCGAAGATGAACAGGTTAGTAGGTGAATTGGTTATTGTAAATTGTCCTGTGATGAAGCCCGGGTTAAATAGGTGGGTTGCTGGGTGGTGCAGCTCACTGAGTCACAAGGGCCTGTTCCGCACTAAATCTCTAAACAAATGTGAGTTAATTTATTGGTAACCCAAATCAGCGAGAGCATGTATCCAGGAACAACCTATATCATACATCCAACAGGCACAATTCACTGAGAAACTATTCAAACTGCACGGGAAACCCAACCAACAAACACAATTTTCTCCCAATAAGCACAGAGTAATTGATAACAATGGATGGTGGGGTGGAGATACGACTCTAACAAAGGAGGTGTAACGCGGGCAAGGCGTCGCAGTTGCTTAGCCAACCCCGTATCAGGGTCATGTGAAGCCATGAGAGCAGGCGGTGGATGGTCGTATGAGCAGCTGGTGCATACAGTTGTGGGCATCACTGAGTTGCAGCTGAAAGAAGATCATAGTTGGGAGCTTAACATTCAAGGATAAACATTATATCGAAAGGACAGTCAAGTAGGCAGAGAATATGGAGTACCGCTGTTGGTTAAAAAATGAAATCAAATTCAAAGAAAGGTGACATTGGATCAGAAGCTGTAGAGTTAAGAAACTGCAGGGATAAAAAGACTCTGACGGGAGTTATATACAGGTCTCCAAAGGGTAGAAATTACAATGGAGATAGAAAAGGCTAATGTTATGATAGTCATGGGGGATTTCAATGTGCAGGTAGATTGGTAAAATCAGGTTGATGCTGGATACCAAGAGGGAGAGTTTCACGAATGCCTGCGTTGTGGCTTTTTGATGCAGCTTGTGGTTGAGTAACAAGGGAAAAGGCATTTCTGGATTGGGTTTTATGTAATCAACAGGATTAGATTAGAGAGCTTAAAGCTATGGAACCCTGAGTAGGCAATGATCATAACGTGATAGAATTCACCCTGAAGTTTGAGAAGGAGAAGCTAAGGTCGGATGTTTCAGTGTTACAGTGGAGTAAAGGGAATTACAGAGGCATGAGATAGGAGCTGGTCAAAGTTGACTGGATGGGGACACCAGTAGGGATAACAGCTGAATAGCAATGACTGGTGTTTCCGGGGGAAATTTGGAAAACACAGGATAGATACATACCAAAGAAGAACTATTCTGAAGGGAGGATGAGGCAACCGGGCTGACAAGGGAAGTCAAAGACCGAATAAAGGGAAACAAGAGAGCATATAATATAGCAAAAGTAATGGGAAGGTAGAGGATTGGGAAGCTTTTGAAAACTAACAGAAGGCAAGTAAAAAAGCTACAGCAGGGGAAAAGATGAAATATGAAGGTAAGCTAGCCAATAATATAAAAGAGGATACAAAAAGTTATCAGACATATCAAGAGTAAAAGACAGGTGAGATTGGATGTAGGACCGCTGGAAAATGATGCTGGAGAGGCAGTAACTGGGGACAAAGCAATGGCGGATGAACTTAAGTATTTTGCATCAGTCTTCACTGTGGAAGACATGAGCAGAAAGTAAGAAAATTGAGAGTGTTAGTGGGCAGAAGTGAAAGTAGTTGCTATTTCCAAGGCATTGGTCAGTCTGCACTTGAAGTGTTGTGAGCAGTTTGGGGCTTCTTTTCTAAGAAAAGATGTTCTGACATTGGAGGGGGAGCAAAGAAGGTTCAGGAGAATGATTCTGTGAATGAAGAGGTTAATGTACGAGGAGGGTTTGATGCTTCCACTTGTCTTGAGGTAACTAGAGTACTATCTGGACCTTGTCTTCTCAACTCAGGCTAAAACTCTTGCAGTGCTCGAGCTGTTTCTGCAGATAACTTTGGACAAACATAACAACGTGCATTTCCTACAGATCTTCTCTGTAACTACTGAGGTATAAGATCAAAATTTTTCCCAGAAGAATCCTTTCAAGCACAACCACCTTAGATCAGAATGTTACACTGTGAATGTAACAGACATTCAATGTCTCCAGCCAATTATGGAAAAAGACATCCCCAGTCAACAGCCTGTACCAAATAAAGTGGCCACTCAGTTTGTGCTCATAGCCCATCTACTTCAAGATTTAACGTGCTATGCTTTCCGAGATGCTCTTACATTCACCTTCCTGTCAACTTGAACCAGTCTAACCATTCTCCTCGGAATTCTCTCATTAACAAGGTGTTTTTGGCCACAGAACTGCAACTCACTGGGTTATTTTTCTTTTTGCACCTCATTCTCTCTAAACTCTTGGGACTGTTGTGTGTAAAAGTCCCAAGAGATCAGAAGTTTCTGAGATATTCAAACAACCCCATCTTGCACAAACAATCATTCCATGGAAAAAAAGTCACTTCGATCACATTTCATCCCCATTCTGATGTTTGGTCTGAACAACTACTGAACCTCAACATGTTTGCATGCTTTTATGCATTGAGTTGCTGCCACATGATTGACTGATTGGATATTTGCATTGAAGAACAAGTGTAGAGGTCTACCGAAAAGTGGCCAATGAGTGTAAATGTACAAGTAGGTTCAGAGGATTATTCAGTTTCTGAAATTCAGTTCTGGTGCCACAGTAAAGTGCACTAATGCTACACTATTGCACATTTATTGCAGCTGATAGGGAATTAATTCGTTTATAGACATGTGTACTAAATTCTCCAAAAAGACTGAGATACTGTTTTCAAATACAGAATAATTCTATTGTGGAGCTTTGACAATCATAAAAGTCACAAAGATTGAATTAGTATGTGATGTCAGTTTTATGGGCCAGTATTCCATTACTCTAATGACTAAATCCACATTGTCTTTCATTTCTTACTACGTGAAAACTGTCCAGTCTTATGGAACAGTACTGCCTTCTTGGCACATAGCTTCGAGCATATAACTTCAGCAACCAGTCTTCGATCTGAATATGCATTGTACATTAAATTTAAACCACAGCTCAGGACAATGGGGTCCCAAGCGCCACGAACCACAGTGAATTGGAAGAGCAGAGAATGCAGATTTAAAATTCATTTGGGTGTTTCTAGTGTGGGTGAGAAGAAGGATGTGTGAACATTTTATGTAATTCAAAGGGAAGCGTCGTAGATGCATTGTAAATATACAATTGTCCTTTGATCTGAAGCAGAGAAAATGTGAAGAAGCATTGGGTCAAGCAGGCTTCTCCTCCAAAAGGATCTACGTTCTGCTGTGTCTCAATTTCTCTTTTTCAATATTTTTATTTATTTTCTACATAGGAGAATACAGAGTTCAAGAAAAAAGAATTGTATCAAATACATTATACTGAATCACACATACGAACTCCTTACCCTATATTCATACAAATTGATTAATTCATAATATTGAAATATAGTAAATTTATTATGTAGAAAAAAATCCAACCTACCACCAAGACCGAAGCGGATTAGTAAAGAAGAAAGAAAGAAAAAAAGTATATTATTAGCCATCATCTGTGCTTTAACGGCAAATCAAAGGGAAATGTTTGAAAGTCTTCAGATTCCACGCCTTCTTTGAGTCTGATAATAATTCTATTCGGAAGACATATTCTGCATTCTAAATCAGAATCTTCTCTAAATTTAAACAGGACATCACATCACACAGCCATTAAACATGAGTGGACAAAACCGCATCTTTCCATTTAAGCAAGAGCGTCCTCCGAGCCAGAAGAGAAATAAAAGCCAAAATGTGTAAATCAGATTTCTCCAAAATACTATCCTTTCCTCCAACAATATCAAATAAAGCGGTCAAAAGATTAGGCTTAAAATTTACTTTAAAAAGTACCTAGAAGGTTTGAAATACTTCTTTCCAATATTTTTCAAGATTCGGACATGTCCAAAACATGTGAATGAGTGAAGCTTCTCCAATATTACATTTATCACAATAAGGAGATATATCCAAATAAAAGCGAGACAACTTATCCTTTGTCATGTGGGCCCTGTGGACCACTTTAAACTGTTGGAGAGAGTGGTGAGCATGTCACGATGAAGTGTTAACCAATTTAAAAATTTCATTCCAAGTTTCCTCAGAAATTAAAGTCTGTAAAGCTTGTTCCCAAAGATTTTTAATTTTATCTAAAGGAACACATCTTATTCCCAGCAATATATTATAAATATTAGGTATAGATGCACTATAAAAAGGTTTCAAATTAAAAATTACATCTAGTAGATTCTTATCAGGACTTTTAGGAAATGTACATATTTGAGACAGTTAAAGATTCTCTTAATTGTAGGTATCGAAAAAAGTGAGTTTTGGGTAAACTGTATTTAGCTGACAGTTGCTCAAAAGAAAGGAGACTTCCCTCCACAAACAAATCCTGGAAGCATTTAATACCTAATCTATCCCATTCTTTAAAAGCCACATATATCATAGAAGATTTTTAAAAAATAGTTAGAAAAAATGGGACTTGAAAGAGAAAATCTGAATCAGCCAAAGTATTTTCGGAATTGTACCCAAATTCTCATGGTATGTTTAACTACGAGATTGACAGTTAACTTACTCAGGGATAAAGGAAGTGAGGATCCAAGAAGAGAAATAATAGAACATTTATTAACAGAGTTAGCTTCTAAAGAAATCCACATCGGGCAATCCTCAGGATTAATGTAATATAACCAAAATGTAAGATTACGTATATTAACTGCCCAATTATAAAACCTAAAGTTTGGTAAAGCTAACCCTCCATTCTTTTTAGCTTTCTGAAGATGAATTTTGTTTAGTCTAGAACGCTTATTTTTCCATATATAGGATGATATAATAGAATCAAGAGAATCAAAAAAATATTTAGGGATGAAAACAGGTAATGCCTGAAAATGATATATAAATTTAGGTAAAATATTCAATTTAATAGAATTAATCCAACCACTCCATGATAATGAAAGAGGTGACCAATTTGATAGTGTCCATTTTACATAATTCAATAGGGTAAGAAAATTTTCTTTAAATACACACTTATAATTTTTAGTAATTGTTATACTTAAGGAAGTAAATTGGTTTCTTACAATTTTAAAAGGAAGGTTAGAATTAGTTGATATCCAATTACAGCATTCAAGGGAAAAAGTTCACTCTTATGTAAATTCAGTTTATAGCCTGAGAACTGGCTAATACAGGAGAGTAAAGAAAGTGCATGGGATACCGACTTGGCTGCAGGCTGGTAACTTGGGACTTGAGCTTGGCTGCAGCTGTCCCTCGTTTGGTTGAGTTAATCATCAGCACCTGATCCCCATCTTTGGGCTTGGAATATAAGTTGCCTTGGGGTTGAGTGTGGGCTGCTGGTTTGTCTTGTCAGTCCCTCTTGGAGCAACCTGCTGATGGAAGGCTAGTAAAGCCATTTGTGATCTCTAGGCCTGGTTGGAGGACCACTGCTTTATGGAGCCTTGTTGCCTCTCGTTGGAGTAGTCTTTGCGGTATGGATTCGGCTGTTTCCTGGGCCAGCTCAGTGGCTGCCAGCCACTCTGAGCTAGGTAGGGATCAGGCTGTTTCCGTAACCAGCTGAGGTTACTGGCTGAACTAAGACTTGGAGCTTCCCTGGAGCAGAGATGGAACTCTCTGTTGTTCTTTGGTGTTTGTCTCTTCCTGTCCTTGCCTCCGTGGGGTAAGCCAGGCCATTTGCCATTGCCCTACGGGGGGATCTGTCCTGTCTAGTCCTTGCCTCTGTTGGGTAAGTCCGGCTGTTCTGCTGTCACTTGACAGAGGGACCTGTCCCACCTTGGTGTGGAGATGAAGTTGAGTCCCGGCTTGTTGAAGGATAAGTCCTGGCTCCATGTTGATGTTCGGTTCCCAGTCTGTCTCTGAGCTCCGAGAACCCAAGCCTCGAGGATCCCGCAGCCAATCTCCGAGAACCCAAGCCTCGAGGATCCCGCAGCCAATCTCCGAGAACCCAAGCCTCGAGGATCCCGCAGCCAAGCTCCGAGAACCCAAGCCTCGAGGATCCCGCAGCCAAGCTCCGAGAACCCAAGCCTCGAGGATCCCGCAGCCAAGCTCCGAGAACCCAAGCCTCGAGGATCCCGCAGCCAAGCTCCGAGAACCCAAGCCTCGAGGATCCCGCAGCCAAGCTCCGAGAACCCAAGCCTCGAGGATCCCGCAGCCAAGCTCCGAGAACCCAAGCCTCGAGGATCCCGCAGCCAAGCTCCGAGAACCCAAGCCTCGAGGATCCCGCAGCCAAGCTCCGAGAACCCAAGCCTCGAGGATCCCGCAGCCAAGCTCCGAGAACCCAAGCCTCGAGGATCCCGCAGCCAAGCTCCGAGAACCCAAGCCTCGAGGATCCCGCAGCCAAGCTCCGAGAACCCAAGCCTCGAGGATCCCGCAGCCAAGCTCCGAGAACCCAAGCCTCGAGGATCCCGCAGCCAAGCTCCGAGAACCCAAGCCTCGAGGATCCCGCAGCCAAGCTCCGAGAACCCAAGCCTCGAGGATCCCGCAGCCAAGCTCCGAGAACCCAAGCCTCGAGGATCCCGCAGCCAAGCTCCGAGAACCCAAGCCTCGAGGATCCCGCAGCCAAGCTCAACACCCAAGTCACCAGCCCGCAGCCAAGCTCAACACCAAGTCCCCAGCCTGAAGCCATGTCATGTCCTTGCCTGGTTCTGGGGTCTGAGCCCAAGGCAAGTCCCAGGTACTGGGATCCTTGTCCAGTCTTGGGCTCGGAGTCGTAGCCTTGCCTCCTAGTCCATGGTTTCTAGTCCTGGTCCCACTTTCCCTTGCCCTTGTCTGCGTTCTTGTTCCTGCTCCTGGTCTGAATCCTGTCACGTCCCTGCTCTAGTCAAGTCCTGTTCCTTGTACTTCAGTGTCTGTGTCTTGCACTTGTCTCCGTTCCCAGCACCCCATTGTGACAATTTATCATTAACTACACAATTTGTGGGAGGGATAACTGCAGAATTTAAACTACAGTAATGTGCAGGAATTTACTTGGACCTGGGTTGGATCTGCTGTGCTGTGCCCCGCAATTAGTTCATAAGCTTGCACATCGTTGCTTCTGCAGATCAGAAGAGACCATGTACCTACCACGTGTACATGGAGAGTGCGAGACTGCAGTCCCAATTTGCATTTCTGAAGGGCTGCTCCTAGTCTTGTGCTCGCATTTTAGCCTGACCCTCTTCATATTTGCTCATGTAGTTTGGTGGGGTGAAAGGAGGGAGGAGGATGTCTCAGTAAACTTGCTCTTTGGGGCTGGCCAGAGTAACTAACGGGTCCTGGAGACTGACTGCCCGGGAATTATCCGGGGTGTGTGGGTGCCGGGGTAACCCTGTAGGAAGAGCACGCCGTGACCTCGGCTACCCTACAAGTGTTCCGGGACAGGGGATAAATAGCATCCCAGATCAGGATGGAACATTTTAATTTAGTCTGTATCAGTTATTGTTAATGTCCCTAGTGTTTATGTTGTAGAATTGTAGTGATGTCGAAGTTCCAAGAGACCTAGTTTTGTAAATAACAGTAATTTTGTTTCTCAGAGGAACAGAGAGGGTAGGGCCAATCCGACCCGCGGGGGGCAGCGGGTGGATATTTCGCCACTGTCCCACATGATCCAGGGGGCCTTTTCTCATCTCACCTGACGTTGGGGGTGGGGGCCATTGTTGCATCTGACCTGACGTTCGGGGAGGGGGTTAGATAAGGCATTGTTTGGTTTGAGGCGAGTCAGTAAGATATATGTATCAAGTATATGTAAGATAATGGAAAGGATGATAACAGAGAGGTTATCATATGAGCTTGAGAAAAGGGGAATGCTGGCAAGTTATCAGAATGATTTAGAAAGGGAAGGAATTCCATGGACTTGGTGATTATGTTAGAGACTGAAATAAGGAAGGCCCAGGCAAATAGAGAGTCAGTAGTGGCAGTGTTCTTTGACTTTGAAAAAGCCTATGATATGATGTGGAAGGAAGGATTATTAATTAAACTGCACAAGATGGGGGTTGGTGGGAGAGTTTTTAATTGGATTAAAGATTTTTTGTTTGGTAGAAAAATTCAAGTTCGGATTGGATCAGAATTATCAAAACAGTACATAGTGGAAAATGGCACACCTCAAGGTAGTATGATTAGCCTGTTACTTTTCATCATTATGATCAATGATGTCTTCACAAAGGTACCAGTGGATATAGGTAGGTCACTGTTTGCGGATGATGGGGCCTTGTGGAAAAGAGGCAGGAACATGGACCATATAATCAGGAAACTACAAGAAGCAATTGATGAAGTGGTGGAGTCGGGTTATGATTGGGGATGTAGATTTTCAGTAGATAAAACTCAAACTGTATTTTTTACCAGGAAAAGGGTTGAGATAAGGAAGAAGTTAAGAATGTATGGGGTTGAATTAGAAAGGGTTGCATCATTTAAATTTCTGGGAGTTATATTTGATTCATGATTAACATGGGCAGACCATATCAGGAAAGTTGAGGAGAAATGTAAAAAAGTAATAAGTGTGATGAGATGTTTGACTGGTAGGGAATGGGGAGCAAGTTGTTCAGCTTTGAAGAGAATGTATGTGGCTTTACTGAGATCTGTATTGGATTATGGAAATATAGTATATGGATCAGCAGCTAGGTCTCTTATAAGGAAAATGGATGTGATTCAGGCTCAGGCCTTGAGAGTGTGCAGTGGGGCTTTTAAAACGTCACCAGTGTCAGCCCTACAGGTAGAAATGGGAATAATGTCTTTGGAACTAAGAAGGATGCAACTGATGGCAAACTACTGGGCTAACTTGCAGGCGCACAATGATTCTCACCCTACTAAAGGAGTGTTGCAGGAGTGCTGGGAAAATGGGAGGTTTCAGAGGGATACCTTTAGTCGGGTAGGGAATGATATTGCGAAAGAATGTGGAGTATTTGATCTGAGGATAAGTCCTTCAGTAGTTTATCCGGTTGTAGCTCCATGGAAGCTTGTATGGCCTGACATAGACTGGCATTTGTTAGAGGTAAAAAGGAAAGAAAGATATAAAACAGATTTGGTAAATGCATTTAACTGTCATGTGATGGAAAAGTATAGTGATTATACTCACATTTATACGGATGGTGCGAAGGAACCTGAAACACGAGTGACAGGGTTTGGGGTGGTATACCAGCAAAAGAAATTGGAATCAGCAGAAGAACATCTAATAAGTTAGGGGTGTTTACAGTGGAGATGCTGGCAGTGTTGGTTGCGTTGCAATGGGTGCAGAAAGCCAGACAAGCCAAAGCATTGATATGTTCAGATTCATCTTCAGTTCTAACAAGTTTAAGGTCTCTTCACACAAACAGTCGGCAAGATGTACTTTATGAAGTCCTTCAGTTAGTTACAAGAATTGCAAATCAGGGAGGTCAGGTAAAATTTCTATGGGTTCCAGCACATGTAGGGGTGAAGGGGAATGAGAGGGTGGATGAGTTGGCAAAGAGGGCGTTAAAAGAAAGAAAATGTGGAAATGCACATTAGTATCAGTAAAGCAGAGGTTAAGTGTGTAATCTGGGAAAAAGTCAACCGAATGTGGCAAGAAAGATGGGACAGGGAGGGGAAAGGGAGGCATTTATATCAAATACAAAAGAGTGTTGCAGTTACTAGGGTAGGTAATGGAAACAGAAGAGAGGAAATTGTGTGGACTAGGTTAAGGCGGGGGCATTGTGCATTAAACAAAACATTGAAAATGATAGGGAAACACCAGACAGGATTGTGTGAGGAACGTCAGGAAGAGGAGTCAGTAGAACATGTAGTTCTGAGTTGCAGGAAGTATGAGATAGAGAGAGAGAGATGATGAGAAATAAATTAAGGGAGTTGGGGATGCAGGAATTCACATTAAAAGGGTTGCTGGGCATGGGTGAGAGAGCACAAGTCCAGGTATTTTTAGCGTTTTTAAGGGGTACAGGGGTTTTTTATAGAATATGACGAATAAACAGGAATAGGATACTAGGATGGTCAATGATGGGAGGGTGAAGTGTAGGTTTGTTTATATATATTTATATGTGTGTGTGTGCGTGCGCGCGATTGGGTGAAGGGATGTAGAATGTATGTCTAGTGCACCTTCTGGAGCAGAGGGTGGTGGTAATGCACCATTAAGCTGGATGCCAACCGCTGTAAAACAAGATACAGACAGACAGGCGAGTCAGTGTCGTTGGAAGTTGTTCGTGAGGAGAGACGTCGTGTCTAACCAGATGCCGCTGGTAAAGAGAGTGATTGCACTGTCTGACCCTGCAGTTGAAAGGAAAGTTACTGTCCGGCCGAATTCCGAGAACGAAGAAGAATCACAATCCAGTAGGTCACCAGAGTTGTGAAAAGTCCACCGTCCATCTGATCCACAGGTGCGAGGAGAGTTACTGTGTTGTCTGAGGGAAACCAGATTCATTGTTGAGCCCGACCCCAAGCAGGGAAAACCATCGTATCAAGAATCGACGAGGAGTGGGCTGTTCCGTTCCTTTCATCATTATTGTCTGTTGGAGAGTTGTGGTAACTTTCAAAAAAAGGAATTGGGCGGATCTCTTCAGGAACTTGCCCTTCCCAGTCTGTTGGATAGCCATCGGGAGCGAGAGGAGAAGAAACCCGAGACCAGCGACCATCTCGCAAAAGAAGGGGCAGACGGCAAGGTGAGCGCCAGGAGAAGGGAGTCAGTAAGAAGAGGTGTGTGTGTGTGTGTGTGTGTGTGTGTGTGTGTGTACCTCGATTAGCGGGCATCTGGTGTTGGGAGAGGTTGGACAAATGTGTGTTGCTTTCTGTGGAGCGGAATGGGCTGAGTTATAAGGTTCTGAGAGGCAAAGAGAGAACAGAAAAGGTAGAATGGAAGAGGAAAGGAATCTTTCTCCCACGTTCGAAATGCCTCAACGTTGGTAGGCTTGCTGATAAAGTGAGATGGTTTAATTTCACAGGAGATGTGCAGGACAAGTTTCTGTAAATAATCGATATCGTGAGAAAACTATGTAATGACCTGATGGTAGTAAGCCATCAGGGTTTCAACTAGTATCTGTTTGATTTAAGGAGATCTGTTATCCTTTCTACAGTCAGTCTAACCAGTCCCAGCCCAACACTGAATGTGGGACTGGACACTGACTGTACAAAGGATAACAGATCTCCTACAATCAAACAGATATCAGTTGACACCCAGTCAGGGTGGATGACAAATGCTGACATCGGACAGGGACATAAATCGAAGCACGAGTGGGCTGATTGGTCCTTTGTGCTGCTCAGCCTGGTAGGAATCCCTGATGGTGGAGAGGGGCGTGTCAGTGATGTATCGTCTGAGTCCACTGCTCTCTCCAGCTTTTTCCATCTCTGAACATTGATGGATGTTACAGCCAGATGCACTGTCATATTGGTCATACCCATGTGTGGGGTCTCATCAGATAAACTAAAGGAGAATTAACACCTTGACCAATTCAGGAGGAAATTCAGAGTTTGCAGTGCATCATGTTGTGTTTTAGTAGTTTGAGGCACTTTAATCCTGGGTGTTTTTATGATGCACCTTGACGTTTGTTTGAAATGATCAGAGCTTCCACCAGAAATGGACAGAGTTCTTATTCAATGGTGGTAATCGGTTAAGTAGCGTCTATATTTGACAGGCAGAACTTAGTTAACTTTGTCCTTCTCTTCTTCTAGCAAGATGGATGGTGCTGGAGAAAGCAAGAAGGCCATCACTGCCTGGACTCAGCAGCCTGTTTATCATTCATATGTTTGCGGTCCCCAAAAAAAAGGATGATAAAAAAGTCCGGCTCCAACCAACAGTCAAAGAAAAGATGCTGCATTTCGAAGCGAAGTTGTCCCGTTCAAGAGCATTGAGATGATGCAAAGGCCAGCACCTCGCAAGACCCTGATCTGGGGCAAATTGAAAAATCATTGGAGAAAGTTAAGAGCCCCGGTCAAGGGAAAGGAAAAACCTGGTCAGCAGCCACTTGTATCCCTCTGAGGAAATTGTTATATGGCAGGAAGATGTCCAAGAAAGGAGGCAAGGTGCAGGAAACAACAGCAGAGAGACTGGTTCCATGGACAGATGCCATGGCAACCAGCATTATCCAAGAGGCACTGAAAGAGGCTGCCCATTGTATGATAGAGTTGGAATCAACCACCTCCTCCTGCCAGATGCTGGCTATCCCTGATGCCCAAGCTGAAAGCTCCAGGCCAGAGCTGGACATGTCTGTGGGGGAAGATGCGGAAAAATTGGAACCAGGCACCTCCAGGGAAGAAGGAACGACCACAACTGAGTCAGCAGGGGAAGACTGCAAGCCGGCCTCTAAGAGTGACAGTCTGCAATGGAGAAGATTCCACTTCTCTAGAGTGACCTGCTGGCTGCGAAAAGTCAAAGGTAAGTGCAAGCAGGGTTTTTTCCATTGAGCACGTATGAGACTAGCACTAGAGGTCAGGGGTTAAGGGAAATGTGAAATGTTTAAGGGGAATATGACCGAATACTCTCTCCACTCTCTGAGGGAACCTTTTCACCCAGAATTGTGAGAGTGTGCAATGAGCTGCTGGCAGAAGTGGGTGATTGTGGGTTTGATTACAACATATAATAACATTTTGGATCAGTACACAGTGGGAGAGGTATGGAGGGTAATGGTCCAGGTGCACCTGAATCGGACTCGGCATAATAATAGTTTGGCATACATTAGGTTGCCCGAAGGGCTTGTTTCTAAGCCGTAGATCTCTTTAATTCAAACACTGGTAAATGCTGTCTCGAGGAATCATTTCCGATAGTATCCTCTCCAATAGGAACCCAATGAGTTTAAGGCAAGTGTCTTGGAAAAACCGTTTTCCCCCTCCCTTGCATTCCAGGTGAGTGATCCTGTGCAGAGGTGAAAAAATGCATCATAGCTTTGAGTACTGTTTCTGAGCAGAGATTCGAGTGAAATTTCACCAATCTCTTCTTCCCTCTTCAAACATTTAAATTAGTGTTAAACATTAATGTGCTATAGTCTGATCTGAAACAACATTGAAAGTTGCTTTGAGAAATGAATTATAACTGTGGAACTGATGTGTGCATGTGGTTACATTTGTAGACCTGCTCATTCCAAAAGAAGTGCTGAATTAAGGAGTGGTCGCAGGAGGCAGAGGAACGGCTACAGGACTCACCTGGGCCGCTTTGAGCACATCTTCAAGGAGAATGGTCGCAGAAAAGCGGCATCCACCATCAGAGATTGCCATCACCCAGGACATGCTCTTTCTCACTGGTGCCATCAGATACAGGAGCCTCAGGACTCACGCTACCAGGTTCCGATGCAGTTATTGCCCCTCAGCGATCGGGCTCTTGAAGCAGAGGAGATAACATTACTGATCACATCACTGAACTGTTCCCACACAAATGGACTCACTTTCAAGGGCTTTTCAGGCTGTGTTCTCAGTATTTATTCCTTAGTTATTATTATTATTTATATTTCTTTTGTAATTGGAGTGTTTGTTGTACTGATTACAGTTTCTGGATAAATTTTTATAAGACCAACAGAAGTCTTGTCTTGTAGATTTGTAAAAATGGTCATCAATCACAGTATTTTTTAATCAAATAAAATCTCTTAGAATAAATGATAATTCATTTTACCAAAAGTTAAAGAAACATTTCTGCCAAAATTAGACATACAATTCCATATGATGAGTATGCAAGGTGACTAAATGTCACAATCCATGTAATATTTGTAATATTTTTAAAAATATGAAAAATATTTTCTGAATTTTTTCTCTTCCTTCTCCTTTCACATATACTGAGAATAACTGGGTAGAGACTTCTCTAAATGCCTCAGATCCATGTACAGCCCAGACTTCCACAGTGCACTGCTACCTGTGAATGAGCACAGATAAAACTCAGCTGAAGAGACAAGTAAACTGCATCAAAGTTTATTTCTTGACTTTGAGACACTCAGCACCTGAAAGTTGCTTACTTTCCATTCCACAACTGATTTTAAAGTCATAGTTTACTCTGTATACTTTGATCAAGATGTTCCTGGTGCAAATTCTTTGGTTTATATTTCTGATCGGTAAGTGTCACAAATGACAGGATACAGGGCCACTCTGATATGTTTAAATATGAAATCTCCATCATCAATTTGAATGGATTTGTATCGTTGGAAACACAAACACTAAACAATACACTTTAAAAATGGCAAGTAAATGTCTGCATAATGCTTAATTTCTCCTGTTCTCTGTCTCTGCTTTCATATAAGTCCCTGTTTGCAAACTCAAATTTCCCTATAATCATATAACAATTACAGCATGGAAACAAGCCATCTTGGCCCTTCTATTCCGTGCCGAACTCTTACTCTCACCTGGTCCCACTGACCTGCACTCAGCCCATAACCCTCCATTCCTTTCCTGTCCATATATCTATCCAATTTAATTTTAAACAACAACATCGAACCTGCCTCAACCACTTCTGCTGGAAGCTCGTTCCACAGAGCTACCACTCTCTGAGTACAGAAGTTCCCCCACATGTTACCCCTACATTTTTGCCCTTTAACTCTCAACTGATGTCCTCTTGTTTGAATCTCCCCCACTCTCAATGGAAAAAGCTTATCCACGTCAACTCTATCTATCCCCCTCATAACTTTAAATACCTCTATCAAGTCCCCCCTCAGCCTTTTATGCTCCAAAGAATAAAGACCCAACTTGTTCAACCTTTCTCTGTAACTTAGGTGATGAAACCCAGGTAACATTCTAGTAAATTTTCTCTGTACTCCCTGTATTTTGTTGACATCTTTCCTATAATTAGGTGACCATAACTGTACACAATACTCCAAATTTGGCCTCACCAATGCCTTGTACAATTTCAACATTACATCCCAGCTCCTATACTCAATGCTCTGATTTATAAAGGCCAGCATACCAAAAGCTTTCTTCACCACCCTATCTACATGAGATTCCACCTTCAGGGAACTATGCACCATTATTCCTGGATCCCTCTGTTCTACTGTATTCTTCAGTGCCCTACCATTTATCATGTATGTCCTATTTTGATTAGTCCTACCGAAATGTAGCACCTCACATTTATCAGCATTAAACTCCATCTGCCATCTTTCAGCCCACTCTTCTAACTGGCCTACATCTCTCTGCAAGCTTTGAAAACCTACTTCATTATCCACAACTCCACCTATCTCAGTGTCATCTGCATACTTACTCATCCAATTTACCACCCCATTATCCAGATCATTAATGTATATGACAAACAACATTGGACCCAGTACAGATCCCTGAGGTACACCACTGGTCATCGGCCTCCAATCTGAGTAACAGTTATCCACCACTACCTTCTGGCGTCTCCCATCCAGCCACTGCTGTGAATCCATTTTACTACTTCAATATTAATACCTAATGATTGAACCTTCTGAACTAACCTTCCATGTGGAACCTTGTCAAAGGCCTTACTGAAGTCCATATAGACAACATCCACCGCTTTACCCTCGGCAACTTTCCTAGTAACTTCTTCAAAAAACTCAATAAGATTTGTCAAACATGACCTTCCACGCACAAATCCATGTTGACTGTTCCTTATCAGACCCTGTCTATCCAGATACTTACATATACCATCTCTAAGAATACTTTCCATCGATTTCCCCACCACTGATGTCAAACTCACAGGCCGATAATTGCTAGGTTTACTCTTCGAACCCTTTTTAAACAATGGAACAGCATGAGCAATACGCCAATCCTCCAGCACCATCCCCATTTCTAATGACATTTGAAATATTTCTGTCAGAGCCCCTGCTATCTCCACACCACCTTCTCTCAAGATCCTAGGGAATATCCTGTCAGGACCCAGAGACTTATCCACTTTTGTATTCATCTTCATTAATCATCATAGTCTCCATAACTGTCCTACCTGTTTCCCTGATCTTCCACAATTCAATATCCTTCTCCTTCGTGAATACTGAAGAAAAGACATTATTCAGAATTTCCCCCATCTCTTTTGGCTCCACACATAGCTGTCCATTCTGATTCTCTAAGGGACCAATTTTATCCCTCACTATCCTTTTGCTATTAATATAACTGGAGAAACCCTTAGGATTTATTTTCACCTTCCTTACAAAAGCAACCTCATATCTTCTTGCAACACACATCAAAGTTACTGGTGAACGCAGCAGGCCAGGCAGCGTCTCTAGGAAGAGGTACAGTCGACGTTTCAGGCCGAGACACTTCGTCAGGACTAACTGAAGGATGAAGGGTCTCGGCCTGAAACGTCGACTGTACCTCTTTCTAGTGATGCTGCCTGGGCTGCTGGGTTCACCAGCAACTTTGATGTGTGTCGCTTGAATTTCCAGCATCTGCAGAATTCCTCGTGTTTCCATTTTTAAACTCATATCTTCTCTCATTTCTCTCTTAAGATTCTTTTGATATTCTTTATATTCCTCGACCACCTCATTTACTCCATGCTGCCTATACTTATTGTAGATATCTCTCTTTTTCTGAACCAAATTTCCAATCTCCCTTGAAAACCATGGCTCTCTCAAACTTTTAACCTTTCCTTTCAACCTAACAGGAACATAAAGTTTCTATACCCTCAAAATTTCACCTTTAAATGACCTCCATTTCTCTATTACATTCTTCCCATAAAACAAATTGTCCCAATCCACTCCTTCTAAATCTTTTCACATCTCCTTAAAGTTAGCCTTTCTCCAATCAAAAATCTCAACACTGGTTCCAGACCTATCCTTCTCCATAATTATATTGAAACAAACAGCATTGTGATCACTGGGCCCGAAGTGCTCCCCAACACAAACCTACGTCACCTGACCTATCTCATTACCTGACAGGAGAACCAACACTGCCTCTGGTCTAGTTGGTACCTCTATGTATTGCTGCAAAAAACTATCCTGCTCACATTTTACAAACTCCAAACCATCCAGTCCTTTTACAGTATTGGCTTCCCAGCCTATGTGTGGAAAATTAAAATCTCCCACAATCACAATCTTGTGCTTACTACAAATATCTGCTATCTGCTAACAAATTTGCTCCTCCAATTCTCGCTCCCCATTTTGTGGTCTATAATACACCCCCAGAAGGGTTACTACACCTTTCCCATTCCTCAATTCCACCCAAATAGGCTCCCTAGACAAACCCTCTAATCTATACTGCCAGAGTACGGCTGTAATATTTTCTCTCACAAGCAATGCAAGACCTCCCCATCTTGTCCCTCCGATTCTATCACACCTGAAGCAGTTAAATCCAGGAATATTTAGTTGTCAATCACACCCCTCCTGTAACCATGTTTCACTAATAGCTACCACATCATACTTCTGGGTATCAATCCATGCTTTCAGCTCATCCACCTTTCTTATAATGCTCCTAGCATTAAAATAAATGCATTTAAGAAATTTTCCACCTCTTACTCTCTGTTTATCACCAACAGTGCAAACAACTTTACCATTTTCTTTTTCTTCCTTCTGCCCTACATTTGTTTCTGAACTCTGGTTCCCATTCCCCCTTGTATCTAGTTTAAATCCACTGGAGCCTCTCCAGCAAACCTACCTGCAAGAATATTTGTCGCCCTCCAGTTCAGATGTAAACTGTCCTGCCGGTACAGGTCCCACCTTCCCAGGAAAACTGCCCAATTGTCTATAAATCTCAAGCCCTCCCTCCTGCACCATGTCTTCAGCCATCTGTTGATCTGCACTATCTTACTATTTCTAAACCCACCTGCACATGGCACTGGTAGCAGTCCTGAGATTGCTATCCTGGAGGTCTTGTCCTTTAACTTGGCGCCTAACTCCCTAAACTCACCTTTCAGGACCTCCTCACACTTCCTACCCACGTCATCGGTGCCTACATGGACCACGACATCTTTGTGATATTATGGAGACTATTTGTAGATTTCTGTTTCTTTTCACTTCCCCATGCAAGATTTTAGTGCCAATTAATGCCCCCAATAACAACCGTATCACTGATGTAATCTAATACAAATATCACAAGGCACTTCAAACGAAGAGCCAGAAACTCGACCAATACAGTTGAGGACATTGTCGTTAATGGTGCACTGGAGGGAGCCTCAAGGGGACCTTGCCCATTAGATTTACCCATCTGAACCTGTACTTTGGACTGCCAGGGCTGCCACTACAACTCAGGATCAGGAACACCGACTTTCCTGCAACCACCTCTTTCTTGAACCGACCCTCATTCTACCCCAGCAAATGAACACAATGGACCATCTCTTGTTTGTCATTGTGTTTTGCAAAGTATTTTCCATCACTGTCTTGTATAATTCCTTCACAAATTATATTCTGTCTGTTCTCTGAATGTATATTTCTGCCTGTAATTCTGCTACAAGTTTGACATTGTATCTGTACTTTAACATGTTTATGCATACGACAATAAACCTGACAACACACATAAATCCAGGAGAAAATTGCAGTAACCTCTGCCTTCACCATTGTCCTTAAGAAACTTCATTTTTTTCAAATCTGTAAGCAGTTGTTAGGAAACTTGAGGAAGGTGAATGAATAGTATGAGACAAGATGTCACAAATGAAATTCTGGGAGTGCTAGCTTTTGACAACTTGCAGCTGCAGGGGGTGGAGAATTTTAAATAGTGATGAATTTTATAGAAAACCTACAGCACAATACAGGCCTTTTGGCCTACAAAGCTGTGCTGAACATGTCCTTACTTCAGAAATTACCCATAGCCCTCTATTTTTCTAAGTTCCATGTACCTATCCAGGAGTCTCTTGAAAGACCCTATCGTATCCACACTTTTCCACTCTCACACTTGATTGGTCACTTTCTCTCATGTGTTATCTTCTTGCTCTTCACATACTTGTGGAATGCCTTGGGGTTTTCCTTAATCCTGTCCACCAAGGCCTTTACATGGCCCCTTCTGGCTCTCCCAATTTCATTTTTCAGCACCTTCCTGCTAGACTTATAATCTTCTAGATCTCTATCGTTACCTAGTTTTTTGAACCTTTTGTAAACTCTTGTTTTCTTCTTGACTAGATTTACAACGGCCTTTGTACACCACAGTTTATGTACCCTACCATTCTTTCCCTGTCTCTTTGGAACGTACCTATGCAGAACTCCATGCAAATATCCCCTAAACATTTGCCACATTTCTTCTGTATGTTTCCGTGAGAACATTATTAATGTTATTAATGATGATGATATAGTTGGGATCACAGAGACATGGCTCCAGGGTGACCAGGGATGGGAGCTCAACGTTCAGGGATATTCAATATTCAGGAGGGATAGACATGAAGGAAGGGGAGGTGGGGTGGCGTTGCTGGTTAAAGAAGAGATTAACGCAATAGAAAGGAAGGACATAAGCCGGGACGATGTGGAATCGATATGGGTAGAGCTGCGTAACACTAAGGGGCAGAAGACGCTGGTGGGAGTTGTGTACAGGCCACTTAACAGTAGTAGTGAGGTCGGAGATGGTATTAAACAGGAAATTAGAAATGTGTGCAATAAAGGAACAGCAGTTATAATGGGTGACTTCAATCTACATGTAGATTGGGTGAACCAAATTGGTAAAGGTGCTGAGGAAGAGGATTTCTTGGAATGTATGCGGGATGGTTTTTTGAACCAACATGTCAAGGAACCAACTAGAGAGCAGGCTATTCTGGACTGGGTTTTGAGCAATGAGGAAGGGTTAATTAGCGATCTTGTCGTGAGAGGCCCCTTGGGTAAGAGTGACCATAATATGGTGGAATTCTTCATTAAGATGGAGAGTGACATAGTTAATTCAGAAACAAAGGTTCTGAACTTAAAGAGGGGTAACTTTGAAGGTATGAGACGTGAATTAGCTAAGATAGACTGGCAAATGACACTTAAGGGATTGACGGTGGATATGCAATGGCAAGCATTTAAAGGTTGCATGGATGAACTACAACAATTGTTCATCCCAGTTTGGCAAAAGAATAAATCAAGGAAGGTAGTGCACCCGTGGCTGACAAGAGAAATTAGGGATAGTATCAATTCCAAAGAAGAAGCATACAAATTAGCCAGAGAAAGTGGATCACCTGAGGACTGGGAGAAATTCAGAGTTCAGCAGAGGAGGACAAAGGGCTTAATTAGGAAGGGGAAAAAAGATTATGAGAGAAAACTGGCAGGAAACATAAAAACAGACTGTAAAAGCTTTTATAGATATGTGAAAAGGAAAAGACTGGTAAAGACAAATGTAGGTCCGCTGCAGACAGAAACAGGTGAATTGATTATGGGGAGCAAGGACATGGCAGACCAATTGAATAATTACTTTGGTTCTGTCTTCACTAAGGAGGACATAAATAATCTTCCAGAAATAGTAGGGGACAGAGGGTCCAGTGAGATGGAGGAACTGAGCGAAATACATGTTAGTAGGGAAGTGGTGTTAGGTAAATTGAAGGGATTGAAGGCAGATAAATCCCCAGGGCCAGATGGTCTGCATCCCAGGGTGCTTAAGGAAGTAGCCCAAGAAATAGTGGATGCATTAGTGATAATTTTTCAAAACTCGTTAGATTCTGGACTAGTTCCTGAGGATTGGAGGGTGGCTAATGTAACTCCACTTTTTAAAAAAGGAGGGAGAGAGAAACCGGGGAATTATAGACCGGTTAGCCTAACGTCGGTGGTGGGGAAACTGCTGGAGTCAGTTATCAAGAATGTGATAACAGCACATTTGGAAAGCGGGGAAATCATCGGACAATGTCAGCATGGATTTGTGAAAGGAAAATCATGTCTGACGAATCTCATGGAATTTTTTGAGGATGTAACTAGTAGAGTGGATAGGGGAGAACCAGTGGATGTGGTATATTTGGATTTTCAGAAGGCTTTTGACAAGGTCCCACATAGGAGATTAGTGTGCAAACTTAAAGCACACGGTATTGCGGGTAAGGTATTGGTGTGGTGGAGAGTTGGTTAGCAGACAGGAAGCAAAGAGTGGGAATAAACGGGACCTTTTCAGAATGACAGGCAGTGACTAGTGGGGTACCGCAAGGCTCAGTGCTGGGACCTCAGTTGTTTACAATATATATTAATGACTTGGATGAGGGAATTAAATGCAGCATCTCCAAGTTTGCGGATGACATGAAGCTGGGTGGCAGTGTTAGCTGTGAGGAGGATGCTAAGAGGATGCAGGGTGACTTGGATAGGTTGGGTGAGTGGGCAAATTCATGGCAGATGCAATTTAATGTGGATAAATGTGAAGTTATCCACTTTGGTGGCAAAAATAGGAAAACAGATTATTATCTGAATGGTGGCCGATTAGGAAAAGGGGAGGTGCAACGAGACCTGGGTGTCATTATACACCAGTCACTGAAAGTGGGCATGCAGGTACAGCAGGCGGTGAAAAAGGCGAATGGTATGCTGGCATTTATAGCGAGAGGATTCGAGTACAGGAGCAGGGAGGTACTACTGCAGTTGTACAAGGCCTTGGTGAGACCACACCTGGAGTATTGTGTGCAGTTTTGGTCCCCTAATCTGAGGAAAGACATCCTTGCCATAGAGGGAGTACAAAGAAGGTTCACCAGATTGATTCCTGGGATGGCAGGACTTTCATATGAAGAAAGACTGGATGAACTAGGCTTGTACTCGTTGGAATTTAGAAGATTGAGGGGGGATCTGATTGAAACGTATAAGATCCTAAAGGGATTGGACAGGCTAGATGCAGGAAGATTGTTCCCGATGTTGGGGAAGTCCAGAACGAGGGGCCACAGTTTGAGGATAGAGGGGAAGCCTTTTAGGACCGAGATTAGGAAAAACTTCTTCACACAGAGAGTGGGAATCTGTGGAATTCTCTGCCACAGGAAACAGTTGAGGCCAGTTCATTGGCTATATTTAAGAGGGAGTTAGATATGGCCCTTGTGGCTACGGGGGTCAGGGGGTATGGAGGGAAGGCTGGGGCAGGGTTCTGAGTTGGATGATCAGCCATGATCATAATAAATGGCGGTGCAGGCTCGAAGGGCTGAATGGCCTACTCCTGCACCTATTTTCTATGTATGTTTCTATGTAACATCTGTTTCAGATTTAGGCTTCCAAGTTCCTGCCTGATAGCCTCATATTTCCCCTTACTCTGATTAAACGCTTTCCTAACTTGTCTGTTCCTATCCCTCTCCATAGCTATGGTAAAGCAGATATATTTGTGACCACTATCTCCAAAATGCTCTCCCACTGAGAGATCTGATACCTGACCAGGTTCATTTCCCAAGACCAGATCAACTACAGCCTCTGCTCTTGTAGGCTTCTCTATATACTGTGACAAGAAACCTTCCTGAACGCACCTAACAAACTCCATCCCATCTAATCCCCTCGCTCTAGGGACATGCCAATTGATATTTAGAAAATGGAAGTCTCCCACCAGAATAACCTTGTTACTGTTACACCTTTGCAGAATCTGTCTTCCTGTCTGCTCCTCGATGTCCCTGTTCCTATTGGGTGGTCTATAAAAAACACCCAGTAGAGTTATTGACCTCTTCCTGTTCCTAATTTCCACCCACAGAGACTCCGTAGACAATCCCTCCATGACTTCCTCCTTTTCTGCAGCTATGACACGATCCCTGATCAACAGTGCCATGCCCCCACCAATTTTGCCTCCCTCCCTGTCCTTTCAAAACACATTGAAGTAACCATTCCTGTCAACTTGAACCATTCTGGCCGTTCCCCTCTGAATTCTCTCATTAACAAGGTGTTTCACCCACAGAACTGCCACTCACTGGAAGTTTTACTTTGTTTTACGCCTCATTCTCTGTGAACTCTTGGGACTGTTTTGTGTGAATATCCCAGGAGATCAGCAGTTTCTGAGATATTCAATTCACCCCATTTGGCACCAACAATCGTTCCATAGAAAAAGTTACTTTGATCACGTTTTGTCCCCATTCTGATGTTTGGTCTGAACAACTACTGAACCTCTTCAACATGTTTGCATGCTTTTATGTATTGAGCTGCTGCTGCATGATTGGCTGATTGGATATTTGCATTAAAAGTAAGTGTATAGGGGACATAAAAGTGGCCACTGACTGTAAATGTACAAGTGGGGTCAGAGGATTATTCAGTTTCTGAAATTCAGTTCTGGTGCCACAGTAAAGTGCACTAATGGTACTCTATTCCACATTTATTGCAGCTGACAGGGAATTAATTCGTTTATAGACATGTGTACTAAATTCTCCAAAAAAACTTCTGATACCTGTTTCAAATACAGAATAATACTTCTATGGACAATCATAACAGCCACAAAAATTGAATTTGTATATGATGCTAGTTTTACGGGCCAGTATTCAATTACTTCTATCTCTAATTACTAAATCTGCATTGTCTCCCGTTTCTAACTGCGTGAAATTCGTCCAGAGCTCATGGAAAATTACTTCCTTCACCGCAAATAGCTTAGAGCATATTCCTCCGTTGTCAACCTAAGCACCGGTCTCCAAAGCACATCATGAAACTCCATTGTGAATCTCCGATATCTTATCCTCATACCTGGTGAAAGGTACAAATGTACTAATTGTGAAAAACTTCTCTATACTTGATCAAATTTGAAATAATGACGTTCAGGACAAAGCTGTAAAAATTCTTACATCTAGGTTCACTGAAACAAAATGTAGAGACCAATATTTGACTACCCAGTGGAAAACCAGTTTCTCCCTTTCTCACTGAGAACAAATCATTCCCTCCCATCACAGATGAAAAGAAAACAGTCCTACTGACTTCCCGAGCTCTCACACCCACAGAGCTATTTCTATTATTTTTAACATTGCTAGATGGCAAAGTGCTTCACTAAAATAATTTAGTTTCCTCTGGCTAATTAATAAGACTTAAGGGGAAGTTATAAAGAGATTGCAAGGGGAAATACAACTACTACATGATACATATATAATATGGATTGATGGAAGGGCTCCCTGAAACACAAGCAGAATTTACTTTGAATTCTCAGACACTGTTTCAGTTTTACCGTAGTTGCCTCCGATTGAACTCACAGCTGCAAGAATTGATGGTCTGGCTGGCAAATTGCACACAATTCCAACTTTGGCTGGAGATGTAGACCGCAGTGAGTTCGGTTGTCAATAACATCTCCTCCACTATATCAATCAGCACATGTGCACCAAAGGGCCACGTGCTTCTCCCCTTGCTCTACACACTTTACACTCATGACTGTGTGGCTAAGCACAGCTCAAATGCTACACTGAAGTGCCATGGACCAAATCAAAAATGGTGACAAATCAGCATTTTGTGGGGAGATTGAGAATCTGGCTGAGCAGTGCAGCAACCTATTGGTCCTCAGTGGAGGATCAGAGGTTTTGTCCGAAAGCTCATCTCTGTCATCAGAGATCCCCACCACCCCGGTTGGGATCTCTTCTCAACTCTACCATCAGGGAGAAGATACAAGAGCCTCACCAGGTTCAAGAATAGTCCGTACCCCTCAACCATCAGGCTCTTGAACATGAGGGGATAACTAATATCATTGAATTAATCCCAGAACAAATGATAAACAAGAGAAAATCTGCAGACACTGGAAACCAAGCAACACACAGAAAATGCTGGAGGAACTCAGCAGGGCAGGCAGGATCTGGGAAAAGAGTACGGTCAGCGTTTCGGGCTGAAACCTTTCAGTAGGGCTGGAGAAAGAAGCTGAGGAGTAGATTTAAAAGGTGGGAGGAGGGTAGAGAGAAACACAAGGTGGTAGGTGAAAGCAGGAGGTGAAGGGATGAAGTCTGGAGCTGGGAAGTTGATTGGTGAAAGAAACAGAAGGCCATGGAAGAAAGAATAGGGTGGAGGGGCACCAGAGGGTGGCATTGGGCAGGCAAGGGGATAAGGTGAGAGGGGAAAAGGGGATGGGAAATGGGGAAGGAGTGGGGTGGGGTACATTATTGAAACTTTGAGAAATCCACATTCATGCCATCAGGTAGGAGGCAACTGAAACGAAATATAAGGTCATGTACCTCTATCCTCAGCGTGGCCTCATCATGACAGTGGAGGAGGCCATGGATGGACATAGCAGAATCGGAATGGGAAGTGGAATTAAAATGTGGCCACTGGGAGACCACACTTTTTCTCACAGATAGAACAGAAGTGCTCGGTGAAGCGGTCTTGAGTATGCTCACAAGAAATTGAATCTCAGGGTTGTACGTGGTGATGTATGCATACTTTGATAATTTCATTTACTTTGAATTTTGAACTCATACTTTGTTGCTCTGTGACCTCCAGTAAGGCCTGATACTGGTTTCCCATTTTATCAAATTCATCAACACAGCAAACCCCTGAAATGTGTCAGAGAAAATTTGGTAAAGTAACCTAACAGAAGAAATGCAATTACACCAAAATGGTTGAAAAATACTGGTAGCTTCTGGCAAACTGATAATCCTACAGTAACACAGACACAAGAGATTCTGCGGGTGGAAATCCTGAGCAACATACATATTAGAATGGAGCACCTCGACAAGCCAGGCAACGTCTGTGGAAGTGAATAAATACTGGATGTTTTGCAGTGAGATCCTTCATCGGGATGAGAAAGGGAGGTGTGGGGGGTGGCGGTAGAAGCCAGAATCAGCGAAATGGGGAGGGGTACCAGCTGGCTGGTGATAGGTGAGACCAACTGAGTTTGAAGGTGGGTGTGTGGACAAAATAAATTATGCGAGGATCTTAGAGGTGATAGATGGAAAAAATAAAGGTCTGAAGAAGAAATTTGACAGGAGGTGGCTGCTCACCATGGAATAGAGTGAAAGAGGTGTGGAACAATGGGAATGGAATGGGTAAGCCATGAAGCATGAGGGATGGGAAGCGGTGAGGCGGTAACTAGCATTAGCAACAACAAATAGTGATGGAGAGAGGTGAGGAGGGGGGAATAGTGAGAGAAATTGATTTCATGCCATCAGGGTGGAGACTACCCAAATGGAATATAAAGTCTTGCTCCTCCAAACTGTTTAGCCTCATCTTGTCTGCAGGAGACAGCGGGCCAAAATGGAATAGTTCAAGTTCTACTTTTCCAGATATGAACAATTCTTCATTCATGGAATAATTCCTTCATTTTCCCTTTCGTTCTTACGCCACCCTTACCAGAAAGATTAAAGTTGCAGAGATATCCAATAATACTGAAGGAGCAAAACAGAAACCGATTCTCAAATCTGAGTGGCTGTTTTCTCCTTAACCTTTCCAGCCTTTTCGAAAATAATCTCACCATTTCTTCGACCTCTGCTCTGAGGTAAAGTTCATCATCCCTGATAAATTTATTCCGTAATCTTTCCAATGTCCTATTAAAAGTCAGATCTTTTTAACAAATCAAAGTCAGGAAACACTGGAACAGTTCTTTGCCCCATCAAGCCCCTGCTGTGCTCCAATTCACAATCATCCTGTCCTTATTTCATTTTTATTCTCCCCATTTCCAATATACTATACCATTCACCAACACATGGTGGGGAATTACCGTGCAATTAACCTACTAACAATGAAACTTTGGGACCGGGGTGGAAAATCGAGCATCCACAATAAGCACATGCGGTCATAGGGGAAATTGTCAAACTCCAATCAGCACCTGAGCTCAGCTTTGAGCCTAGAGCGAGAGGCAAGAGGCAGTGGCTCTGCACAGCAGACAAATAGTCACTTGCAAATGTGATTTCTTTATTTTGTATTCACTGCCACCAAAATAAAAGCATCCCATACACTTTTCTCAGTAGCCTCATCAAGCTGATGAAACCCACCTCCAGTTTACTTGGCTGTGCATGTCTCGGGAATACACACACCGATCCCACCTCACTTGTGAAATTGAGATACCTCTCCCTCCCTAGATACCGGTTTGTGTGAACGCTGTGTAATTTGCTACACTGTTACAACTCAGTGCCTAGAAATAACAGACAGCACACTGTGTACTGTTAAAGGAGTTATATTTATGATTCTTAACAGAAGGATTAGTAAAGAGTTAAAAAACAAAAAGGGCCCATTATAATTAAACAGCCAAATGTGGAGAAGGTGGAGCTCAACTCTTCCCAAAATTCATATTCACCGATCCTCAGTCGATCTCGGTGCCTGGCTCCATCGAATCGGACTGCACCTGCACTGGAGGGGGACGAACATCCTTGCGGGAAGGTTTGCTAGCGCTGCTCCGGGGGAGTCTAAACTAGATTTGCAGGGGCAGGGGAACCAGAGTGTTAGACCAGATGGTGAGGTGGAGGAGGATAAAGGTCATACGAGAACTGCAAGTATAGTGCATGGAGTAAAGCCAGATCTAACATATAAAGAGGCTTTGAGGAAAGAGAAGCAGAAAAAAGGGTGTAAAGGTAGTAAGGTAGAAGGACTAAACTTCATGTATTTATGCATGTAGCCTCAGGAACAAAGGTGATGAACTGAGAGCTTGGATACATACATGGAATTATGATGTAGTGGCCATTACAGAGACTTGGCTGGCACCAGGGCAGGAATGGATTCTCAATATTCCTGGATTTCAGTGCTTTAAAAGCGATAGAGAGGGGGGAAAAGGGGAGAAGGGGTGGCATTACTGCTCAGGGATACTATTACAGCTACAGAAAGGGTATGAAATGTAGCAGGATCCTCTTTTGAGTCAGTATGTGTGGAAGTCAGGAACAGGAAGGGAGCAGTTAATCTATTGGGAGTATTCTTTAGGCCCCCTGGTAGCAGCAGAGATACCGAGGAGCAGATTGGGAGGCAGATTTTGGAAAGGTGCGAAAATAACAGGGTTGTTATCATGGGTGACTTTAACTTCTCTAATATTGATTGACGCCTGATTAGTTCCAATGGTCTAGACAGTGCAGAGTTTGTTAAGTGTGTCCAGGATGGATTCCTGTCACAGTATGTTGACAGGCCGACTAGGGGGAATGCCATACTAGATCCAGTATTAGGTAATGATCTGGGTCAGGTCACAAATCTCTCAGTGGGTGAGCATCTGGGGGACAGTGACCACCGCTCCCTGGCCTTTAGCATTATCATGGAAAAGGATAGAATTGGACAGGAAGGAACATTTTTAATTGGGGAAGGGCACATTATGAGGCTATAAGGCTAGAACTTGCGGGTATGAATTGGGATGATGTTTTTGCAGGGAAATGTACTATGGACATGTGCTCGATGTTTAGGGATCTCTTACAGGATGTTAGGGATAAATTTGTCCCGTGAGGAAGATAAAGAATGGTAGGGTGAAGGAACAATGGGTGACAGGTGAGGTGGAGAATCTAGTCAGGTGGAAGAAGGCAGCATACATGTTAGGTTTAGGAAGCAAGGATCAGATGGGTCTATTGAGGAATATAGGGCAGCAAGAAAGGAGCTTAAGAAGGGGCTAAGGAGAGCAAGAAGGGGCAGGAGAAGGCCTTGGCAAGTAGGGTAAAGGAAAATGCCAAGGCATTCTTCAATTATGTGAAGAACAAAAGGATGACAGGAGTGAAGAAGTACCAATTGGAGATAAAGGTGGGAAGATGTGCCTGTGGGCTGTGGAAGTGGGCGAGGTCCTCAATGGATACTTCTCTTCAGTATTCACCAGTGAGAGGGAATTTGATGACAGTGAGGACAATATGAGTGAGGTTGATGTTCTGGAGCATGTTGATATTAAGGGAGAGGAGGTGTTGGAGTTGTTAAAATGCATTAGGACGAATAAGCCAACGAGGCCTGACGGAATACTCCCCGGGCTGCTCCACGAGGCGAGGGAAGAGATTGCTGAGCCTCTGGCTAGGATCTTTATGTCCTGGTTGTGCATGGGAGTGGTACTGGAGGACTGGAGGGAGGCGAATGTTGTCCCCTTGTTCAAAAAAGGTAGTAGGGATAGTCCGGGTAATTACAGACCAGTGAGCCTTACGTCTGTGGTGGGAAAGCTGTTGGAAAAGATTCTTAGACATAGGATCTTTGGGCATTTAGAGAACCATGGTCTGATCAGGGACGGTCAGCATGGCTTTGTGAAAGGCAGATCATGTCTAAGAAGCCTGACAGAGTTCTTTGAGGAGGTGACCAAACATATAGATGAGGGTAATGCAGTGGATGTGATCTACACAGATTTTAGTAAGGCTCCTGAAAAGGTTCCACACAGTAGGCTTATTCAGAAAGTCAGAAGGCATGGGATCCAGGGAAGTTTGGCCAGGTGGATTCAGAATTGGCTTGCCTGCAGAAGGCAGAGGGTGGTGGTGGAGGGAGTACATTCAGATTGGAGGATTGTGACTAGTCATGTCCCATAAGGATCAGTTCTGGGACCTCTACTTTTTGTGATTTTTATTAACGATCTGATTGTGGGGGTAGAAGGGTGGATTGGCAAGTTTGCAGACAACACAGAGGTTGGTGGTGTTGTAGATAGTGCAGTGGATTGTTGAAGATTGCAGAGAGACATTGATAGGATGCAGAAGTGGGCTGAGAAGTGGCAGATGGAGTTCAACCTGGAGAAGTGTGAGGTGGTACACTTTGGAAAGACCAACTCCAAGGCAGAGTACAAAGTAAATGGCAGGATACTTGTTAGTGTGGAGGAGCAGAGGGATCTGGGGGTACATGTCCACAGATCCCTGAAAGTTGCCTCACAGGTAGATAGGGTAGCTAAGAAAGCTTATAGGGGTGTTAGCTTTCATAAGTCGAGGGATAGAGTTTAAGAGTCGTGAGGTAATGATGGAGCTCTATAAAACTCTGATTAGGCCACACTTGGAGTACTGTGTCCAGTTCTGGTCACCTCACTATAGGAAGGATGTGGAAGCATTGGAAAGGGTACAGCGGAGATTTACCAGGATGCTGCCTGGTTTAGAGAGTATGGATTATGATCACAGATTAAGGGAGCTAGGGCTTTACTCTTTGGAGAGAAGGAGGATGAGAGGAGACATGATAGAGTTATACAAGATATTAAGAAGAATAGACAGATTGGACAGCCAGCGCCTCTTCCCCAGGGCACCACTGCTCAATACAAGAGGACATGTCTTTAAGGTAAGGGGTGGGAAGTTCAAGGGGGACATTAGAGGAAGGTTTTTTACTCAGAGATTGGTTGGTGCGTGGAATGCACTGCCTGAGTCAGTGGTGGAGGCAGATACACTACTGAAATTTAAGAGACTACTAGACGGGTATATGAAGGAATTTAAGGTGGGGGGTTATATGGAAGGCACGGTTTGAGGGTCGGCACAACATTGTGGGTGGAAGGGCCTGTACTGTGCTGTACTATTCTATGTTCTATGAAACATTAAATATCAAGAACATGGGATGAAGAGTCCTTGAAAGAGAGTTCATAGATTGTGGGAATAGTACAATGATGAGGCAAGTGAAGTTAACCAAGTTATCCCCTCTGGTTCAAGAGTCTGATGTTTGAGCAGTAATAACTGTTCCTGAACCTGAGGCTCCTGTGCTGTATTCCTAATGGCACCAGCGAGAAGAGAGCATGGCCTGGATGGTGGGGGATCCGGAACGTGCATGCTGTTTTTCTGTGACACATTTCTCAATGGTGGGGAGGGCTTTACGTGTGTCGTACTAGGTTGCATCTGCTACTTTTTGTAGGATTTTCCATTCAAGGTGTTTCCATAATAGGCCATGATGCAATAAGTCAATATGTTCTCCACTGCCCACTATAGAACTTTGTCAAAGCTTTTGATGACATACTGAATCTTCTCAAACTTCTAAGCTCCTCTGTCCTGGACCAGCCCTTCAAGTTGTCCCCGGAAATAGCCGTCTTCATGGTGTATCCTTCCTCTCCCAGGGATGAGGTCTTTGGAGCTTCCATTGACAAGTCTGTAGCACTGGGTTTTTAATGTGATGGGGTTGCCAGCCCCCTGCAAAATCTCCTCCTTTCGCAGTTATGTTTGTGTCTTGCAAGTTATATGTTATGTATGTTAACTTACGCGCATACCATCTATGTTTTTCACCTTTGCATTGTTCTGCTGCTGCAAAAAAGCTAATTTTCACGGTATTTATATCATTGTTTGACTGTACACATTAAACAAAGGAAGAACTGCTAAACTTAATTGATAAAGTTGTTGAAGAAAGTGCAAAAATGGGTCTATTTATCTCTTGCAAGAAGACAGAATATATGGTGATATCCAAAAACGAGAATCCTATCTGCAGGCTGAAAATAGATGGGGAAAACATAAATAAAGTACAGAACTTTTGCTACTTAGGAAGCTGGGTGACATCAGATGGCAGGTGCGACATGGACATTGAAAGGAGAATAGGGATGGCAAAAGACATCTTTACGAGAATGAAGAGTATACTGACCAATACTAAACTAGGCATGACAACCCGCCTCAGAGAACTGAAAAGTTACGTTTATCCAGTTATGTTATATGGATCAGAATGTTGGACAGTACCTAGTAACATGAGGAAACAAATTGAAGCAGCAGAGATCTGGTTTTTGAGGAGGATGCAAAGAATATCATGGACAAAACGCATATGTAACGAGGATGCCATGAACAGAGCAAGCACAAAAAGAGACATAATGTATGAGGTCATGAAAAGGCAACGTAACTTCATTGGATATGTGATTAGGAAAGAGGAGTTAGAATGCACGGTAATTATGGGAAAGATTGAAGGGAAGAAAGCAAAAGGAAGGCAAAGACAAATGTTGATGGAGACAGCAGGCAGAGAACTGGAAATGAATACCAATGAATTGATCCACTTGACCCGAAACAGGAGTGTGTGGGCCATGGCAGTCAAAGCTCAATCTGGGCATGCACCTGATGATGATGATTGATACCAAGTATGATAATAAAATTGAACTAAATCTCTGAAATCGGATTGATGACTCTTCCAATTCCTTGAAGCCACTCGTTGAGTTTTGAAAGGGGTTTTAAAGGGAGTAAATGAAATGCACAATGTCAAAGGCCACAGAGAGCTTTGACCGACTCAGAGGTGCAGGTGTGCAGTACTAAGCATGGCCACTAGATGTCTCGATATGATCACGATCAGCTTTCCTCAAAGTCCAAATAAAACCCAAAACGTGCAAATCAGATTTCTACAAAATAATATCCTTTCCTCCAACAATAACAAATAAAGTGGTCAAAAAATTAGGCTTAAAATTTACTTTAAAAAGTACCTAGAAGGTTTGAAATACTTTTCTCCAATATTTTTCAAGACACGGACATATCCAAAACATATGAATGAGTGAAGCTTCTCCAGTATTACATTTATCACAATAAGGAGATATATCCAAATAAAAGTGAGACAACTTATCCTTAGTCATGTGGGCCCTGTGGACCACTTTAAACTGTCGGAGAGACTGGTGAGCATGTAACGATGAAGTGTTAAACAATTTAAAAATTTCATTCCAAGTTTCCTCGGAAATTGAAGTCTGTAAGGCCTGTTCCCAAAGATTTTTAATTTTAGCTCAAGGAACACTTCTCATTCCCAGCAATATATTATAAATATTAGATATAGATGCATTATAAAAAGGATTCAAATTAAAAATTACATCTAGTAGATTCTTATCAGGACTTTTAGGAAATGTACATATTTGAGACCATTAAAAAGTCTCTTATTTGTAGGTATCGAAAAAAGTGAGTTTTGGGTAAACAATATTTAGCTGACAGTTGTTCAAAAGAAAGGAGACTTCCCTCCACAAACAGGTCCTGGAAGCATTTAATACTTAATCTATCCCATTCCTTAAAAGCCACATCTGTCATAGAAGATTTGAAAAAATAAATAGAAAAAATGGGACTTGAAAGAGAAAATCTGAATCAGCCAAAGTATTTTCGGAATTGTACCCAAATTCTCATGGTATGTTTAACTACGAGATTGACAGTTAACTTACTCAGGGATAAAGGAAGTGGGGATCCAAGAAGAGAAATAATAGAACATTTATTAACAGAGTTAGCTTCTAAAGAAACCCACATCGGACAATCCTCACGATTCATGTAATATAACCAAAATGTAAGATTACGTATATTAACTGCCCAATTATAAAACCTAAAGTTTGGTAAAGCTAGCCCTCCATTCTTTTTAGCTTTCAGAAGATGAATTTTGTTTAGTCTAGAACGCTTATTTTTCTATATATAGGATGATTTAATAGAATCAAGAGAATCAAAAAAATATTTAGGGATGAAAACAGGTAATGCCTGAAAATGATATATAAATCTAGGTAAAATATTCATTTTAATAGAATTAATTTGACCAAGCAATGATAACGAAAGAGGTGACCAATTTTATAGTGTCCATTTTACATATTCAATAGGGTAAGAAATTTTTCATTAAATAAGCACTTATAATTTTCAGTAATTGTTATACCTAAGTAAGTATATTGGTTTCTTACAATTTAAAAAGGAAGGTCAGAATTAGTTGATCCCAATTACAGTATTAAAAGGAAAAAGTTCACTCTCATGTAAATTCAGTTTATAGCCTGAGAACTGGCTAAAACAGGAGAGTAAAGAAAGCGCATGGCATACCAACTTGGTTGCAGGCTGATGACTTGGGTCTTGAGCTTTGCTGCAGCTGTTCCTGGTTTGGTTGAGTTAATCATAGGCACCTGATTCCCATCTTTGAGCTTGGAATATAAGTAGCCTTGGGGTTGAGTGTGGGCTGCTGGTTTGTCTTGTCAGTTCCCCTTGGAGCAACCTGCTGATGGAAGGCTAGTGAAACCATTTGTGATCTCTAGGCCTGGTTGGAGGACCACCGCTTCATAGTCATAGTCCTAGAAACATAGAAAATAGGTGCAGGAGTAGGCCATTCGGCCCTTTGAGCCTGCACTGCCATTCAGTATGATCATGGCTGATCATCCAACTCAGAACCCTGTACCAGCCTTCCCCCGATACCCCCGATCCCTTTCGCCACAAGGGCCACATCTAACTCCCTCTTAAATATAGCCAATGTACTGGCCTCAACTGTTTCCTGTGGCAGAGAATTCCACAGATTCACCACTCTCTGTGTGAAGTTTTTCCTAATCTCGGTCCTAAAAGGCTTCCCCTTTATCCTCAAACTGTCATAATCATAGTCATACTTCATTGATCCCGGGGGAAATTGGTTTTCGTTATATTTGCACCAGAAATAATTAAATACTAATAAAACGATAAATAATTAAATAGTAATATGTAAATTATGCCAGGAAATAAGTCCAGGACCAGCCTATTGGAGGAATTGTAAAGTTTGATGGCCACAGGCAGGAATGACTTCCTATGACGTTCTGTGTTGCATCTCGGTGGAATGAGTCTCTGGTTGAATGTATTCCTGTGCCCAACCAGTACATTATGTAGTGGATGGGAGACATTGTCCAAGATGGCATGCAACTTGGACAGCATCCTCTTTTCAGACACAACCATCAGAGAGTCAAGTTCCATCCCCACAACATCACTGGTCTTCCGAATGAGTTTGTTGATCCTGTTGGTGTCTGCTACCTTCAGCCTGCTGCCCCAGCGCACAACAGCAAACATGATCGCACTGGCCACTGCAGACTCGTAGAATATCCTCAGCATCGTCCGGCAGCCAAGCTCCAAGAACCCAAACCTCGAGGATCCCTCAGCCAAGCCTCAAATATCCCGAGCCAAGCTCAACACCCAAGTCGCCAGCCTGCAGCCAAGCTCAAGACCCAAGACCACAGCCTGAAACCCTGTCATGTCCTTGGCTGGTTCTGGGGTCCGAGCCCGAGGCAAGACCCAGGTTCTGGGTCCTTGTCCAGTCTCAGGCTCGGAGTCGTAGCCTTGCCTCCTAGTCCATGGTTTCTAGCCCTGGTCCCACTTTCCCTAGCAGTAGTCTGCGTTCTTGTCCCTGCTCCTGGTCTGAATCCTGTCACGTCTCTACTCTAGTCAAGCCCTGTTCCTTGTACTTCAGTGTCTGTGTCTTGCATTTGTGTCCGTTCCCAGCACCCCATTGTGACAATTTATCATTAACTACAGAATTTGTTCGGAGGAATAACTGCCAAATTTAAACCGCAGTAATGTGCAGGAATTTAGTTGGACCTGGGTTGGATCTACTGTGCTGTGCCCTGCAATTAGTTCATAAGCTTGCACATCGTTGCTTCTGCGGATCAGAAGAGACCATGTACCTACCACGTGTACATGGAGAGTGCGAGGCTGCAGTCCCAATTTGCATTTCTGAAGGGCTGCTCCTAGTCTTGTGCTCGCATTTTAGCCTGACCCTCTTCATATTTGCTCATGCAGTTCGGTGGGGTGAAAGGAGGGGGGAGGATGTCTCAGTAAACTTGCTCTTTGGGGCTGGCCAGAGTAGCTAACGGGTCCTGGAGACTGACTACCCGGGAATTATCCGGGGTGTGTGGGTGCCCGGGTGGACCAGGAGGAAGAGCACGCCGTGACCTCGGCTACCCTGCAAGTGTTCCGGGACAGAGGATAAATAGCATCCCAGATCAGGATGGGAACATTTTAATTTAGTCTCTGTCAGTTAGTGTTATTATCCCTGGTGTTTATGTTGTAGAATTGTAGTGATGTCGAAGTTCCAAGAGACATAGTTTTGTAAATAACAGTAATTTTGTTTCTCAGATGAACAGAGAGGGTAGGGCCAACCCGACCCACGGGGAAGGGTGGGGGGTGGATATTGAGCCACTGTCCCACATGACCCAGGGGGCCTTTTCATCTGACCTGACGTTGGGGAGGGGTCCATTGTTGCGTCTGACCTGACGTTCGGGGAGGGGATTAGATAAGGCATTGTTTAGTTTTGAGGCGAGTCAGTGTCGTTGGAAGTTGTTCGTGAGGAAAGACGTCGTGTCTAACCAGACGCCGCTGGTAAAGCGAGCGATCGCACTATCCGACCCTGCAGTTGAAAGGAAAGTTACTGTCCGGCCGAATTCCGAGAACGAAGAAGAATCACAATCCAGTCGGTCGCCAGAGTTGTGAGAAAGTCCACCGTCCATCCGATCCACAGGTGGGAGGAGAGGTTATGTTGTCTGAGGGAAACCAGATTGATTGTTGAGCCCGACCTCAAGCGGGGAAAACTATCGTATCGAGAATCGACGAGGAGTGGGGTGTTCCGTTCCTTTCATCATTATTGTCTGTTGGAGAGTTGTGATAACTTTCAGAAAATGGAACTGGGCGGAACTCTTCAGGAACTCGCCCTTCCCAGTCTGTTGGACAGCCATCGGGAACGAGAGGAGGAGAAACCCGAGACCAGCGACCATCTCGCAAAAGAAGGGGCAGACGGCAAGGTGAGCGCCAGGAGAAGGGAGTCCGTAAGAAGAGATGTGTGTGTGTGTGTGTGTGTGTGTGTGTGTGTGTGTGTGTGTGTGTGTGTGTGTGTGTGTGTGTGTGTGTGTAGTTTGAAGGCACTTTAATCCTGTGTGTTTTGATGATACACCTTGACTTTTGTTTGAAATGATCCGAGCTTCCACCAGAAATGGACAGAGTTCTTATTCAATGGTGTTAATCGGTTAAGTAGCGTCTATATTTGACAGGCAGAACTTAGTTAACTTTGTCCTTCTCTTCTTCCAGCAAGATGGATGGTGCTGGAGAAAGCAAGAAGGCCATCACCGCCTGGGCTCAGCAGCATGTTTATCATTCATATGTTTGTGAACCCCAAAAAAAAAGGGTGATAAAAAATCCAGCTCCAACCAAGGCTTGCTGATAAAGTGAGATGGTTTAATTTCACAGGAGATGTGCAGGACAAGTTTCTGTAAATAATCGATATCGTGAGAAAACTATGTAATGACCTGATGGTAGTAAGCCATCAGGGTTTCAACTAATATCTGTTTGATTTAAGGAGATCTGTAATCCTTTCTACAGTCAGTCTAACCAGTCCCAGCCCAACACTGAATGTGGGACTGGACACTGACTGTACAAAGGATAACAGATCTCCTACAATCAAACAGATATCAGTTGACACCCAGTCAGGGTGGGTGACAAATGCTGACATCGGACAGGGACATAAATCGAAGCACGAGTGGGCTGATTGGTCCTTTGTGCTGCTCAGCCTGGTAGGAATCCCTGATGGTGGAGAGGGGCGTGTCAGTGATGTATGGGCTGAGTCCACTGCTCTCTCCAGCTTTTTCCACCTCTGAACATTGATGGATGTCACAGCCAGATGCACTGTCATATTGGTCATACCCATGTGTGGGGTCTCATCAGATAAACTAAAGAAGAATTAACACCTTGACCAATTCAGGGGGAAATTGTGAGTTTGCAGTGCATCATGTAGTGTTTTAGTAGTTTGAGGCACTTTAATCCTGGGTGTTTTTATGATGCACCTTGACTTTTGTTTCAAATGGTCAGAACTTCCACCAGAAATGGACGAAGTTCTTATTCAATGGTGTTAATCGGTTAAGTAGCGTCTATATTTGACAGGCAGAACTTAGTTAACTTTGTCCTTCTCTTCTTCCAGCAAGATGGATGGTGCTGGAGAAAGCAAGAAGGCCATCACCGCCTGGGCTCAGCAGCCTGTTTATCATTCATATGTTTGTGAACCCCAAAAAAAAAGGGTGATAAAAAATCCAGCTCCAACCAACAGTCAAAGAAAAGATGCTGCATTTCGAAGTGAACTTGTCCCATTCAAGAGCATTGGGATGACGCAAAGGCCAGCATCTCGCAAGACCCTGATCTGGGGCAAATTGAAAAATCATTGGAGAAAGTCAAGAACCCCAGGCAAGGGGAAGGAAAAACCTGGTCAGCAGCCACTTGTGTCCCTCTGAGGAAATTGTTGTATGGCAGGAAGATGTCCAAGAAAGGAGGCAAGGTGCAGGAAACAACAGCAGAGAGACTGGTTCCATGGGCAGATGCCATGGCAACCAGCATTATCCAAGAGGCACTGAAAGAGGCTGCCCATTGTATGATAAAGTTGGAATCAACCACCTCCTCCTGCCAGATGCTGGCTATCCCTGACGCCCAAGCTGAGAGCTCCAGGCCAGAGCTGGACATGTCTGCAGGGGAAGGTGCAGAAAAAGTGGAACCAGGCACCTCCAGGGAAGAAGGAACGACCACAGCTGAGTCAGCAGGGGAAGACTGCAAGCCGGCCTCTGAGAGTGACAGTCTGTAACGGAGAAGATTCCACTTCTCTGGTGTGACCTGCTGGCTGTGAAAAGTCAAAGGTAAATGCAAGCAGGGTTTTTTCCTGAGAATGTATGAGACTAGCACTAGAGTTCAGGGGTTAAGGGAAATGTGAAATGTTTAAGGGGAATATGACCGAACAGTCTCTCCACTCTCTGAGGGAATTTTTTTACCCAGAACGGTGAGAGTGTGCAACGAGCTGCTGGTAGAAGTGGGTGATTGTGGGTTTGATTACAACATATAATAAAATTTTGGATCGGTACACAGTGGGAGAGGTATGGAGGGTAATGGTCCAGGTGCACCTCAATCGGGCTTGGCATAATGATAGTTTGGCATACACTGGGTTGCCCGAAGGGGTGGTTTCTAAGCCATAGGTCTCTTTAATTCAAACACTGGTAAATGCTGTCTCTAGGAATCATTTCCGATAGTATCCTCTCCAATAGGAACCCAATGAGTTTAAGGCAAGTGTCTTGGAAAAACCGTTTCCCCCTCCCTTGCATTCCAGGTGAGTGATCCTGTGCAGAGGTGAAAAAATGCATCATAGCTTTGAGTACTGTTTCTGCGCAGAGATCAGAGTGAAATTTCTCCAATCTCTTTTTCCCTCTTCAAACATTTGAATTAGTGTTAAACATTAATGTGCTATAGTCTGATCTGAAACAACATTGAAAGTTGCTTTGAGAAACGAATTATAACTGTGGAACTGATGTGTGCATGTGGTTACATTTGTAGACCTGCTCATTCCAAAAGAAGTGCTGAATTAAGGAGTGGTCGCAGGAGGCAGAGGAACGGCTACAGGACTCACCTGGGCCGCTTTGAGCACATCTTCAAGGAGAATGGTCGCAGAAAAGCGGCATCCGCCATCAGAGATTGCCATCACCCAGGACATGCTCTTTCTCACTGGTGCCATCAGATACAGGAGCCTCAGGACTCACCCTACCAGGTTCCGATGCAGTTATTGCCCCCCAACAATCGGGCTCTTGAAGCAGAGGAGATAACATTACTCGTCACATCACTGAACTGTTCCCACGCAAATGGACTCACTTTCAAGGGCTCTTCAGCCTGTGTTCTCAGTATTTATTGCTTAGTTATTATTATTTTTATTATTATTATATTATTTATATTTCTTTTGTATTAGAAGCGTTTGTTGTATTGATTACAATTTCAGGATAAATTTTTATAAGACCAACAGAAGCCTTGACTTGTAGATTTGTAAAAATGGTAATCAATCACAGCATTTTTTAATCAATTAAAATCTCTTGGAATAAATGATAATTCGTCTTACTAAAATTTAAAGTAACATTTCTGCCAAAATTAGACATACAATTCCATATGATGAGTATGCAAAGTGACTAACTGTCACAATCCATGTAATATCTGTAATGTTTTTAAAAATAGGAAAATACTTTCTGAATTTTTTCTCTTCCTTCTCCTTTCACATATGCTGAGAATAACTGGGTAGAGACTTCTCTAAATGCCTCAGATCCATGTACAGCCCAGACTTCCACAGTGCACTGCTACCTGTGGATGGGCACAGATAAAACTCAGCTGAAGAGACAAGTAAACTGACCTCAAAGTTTAACTCTTCACTTTGAGACACTCAGCACCTGAAAGTTGCTTATTTTCAATTCCACAACTGATTTTAAAATCATAGTTTACTCTGTATAATTTGATCAAGATGTTCCTGGTGGAAATTCTTTGGTTTATATTCCTGATCCGTAAGTGTCACAAATGGCAGGATACAGGTCCACTCTGACATGTTTAAATATGAAATTTCCATCATCGATTTGAAAGGGTTTGTATCATTGGAAACACAAAGACTAAACAATACACTTTAAAAACGGTAAGTAAATGTCTGCATAATCCCTAATTTCTCCTGTTCTCTGTCTCTGCTTTCACATAAGTCCGTTTGCAAACTCAAATTTCTCCTTAACCATGTAACAATTTCAGCACGGAAACAGGCCATCTTGGCCCTGCCAGTCCATGCCGAACTCTTACTCTCACCTAGTCCCACCGACCCGCCCTCAGCCCATAACCCTCCATTCCTTTCCTGTCCATATAGCTATCCAATTTAACTTTAAACGACAACATCGAACCTGCCTCAACCACTTCTGCTGGAAGCTCGTTCCACACAGCTACCACTCTCTGAGTAAAGAAGTTCCCCCTCATGTTACCCCTAAGCTTTTTCCCTTCAAAGCTCAACTGATGTCCTCTTGTTTGAATCTCCCCCACTCTCAATGGAAAAAGGATATCCATGTAACTCTGTCTATCTCCCTCATAATTTGAAATACCTCTATCAAGTCCCCCCTCAACCTTCTACGTTCGAAAGAATAAAGACCCAACTTGTTCAACCTTTCTCTGTAACCTAGGTGATGAAATCCAGGTAACATTCTAGTAAATTTCCTCTGTGCTCTCTCTATTTTGTTGACATCTTTCCTACAATTCGGTGACCAAAACTGTACACGATACTCCAAATTTGGCCTCACTTGGCCTTTACTCCTTGGAGCGGCGGAGGATGAGAGGTGACCTGATAGAGGTGTATAAGATGACGAGAGGCATTGATCATGTAGATAGTCAGAAGCCTTTTCCCAGGGCTGAAATGGCTTGCATGAGAGGGCACAGTTTTAAGGTGCTTGGATGTAGGTACAGAGGAGATGTCAGGAGTAGGTTTCTTATGCAGAGAGTGGTGAGTGCGTGGAGTGGGCTGCCGGTGACAGTGGTGGGGGTGGATACGATGGCAAGTATTTAAAGATCACATGGATGAACTACAGCAATTGTTCATCCCAGTTTGGCAAAAGAATAAACCAGGGAAGGTAGTGCACCCGTGGCTGACAACGGAAATTAGGGATAGTATCAATTCCAAAGAAGAAACATAGAAATTAGCCAGAAAAAGCAGCACACCTGAGGACTGGGAGAAATTCAGAGTCCAGCAGAGGAAGGCGTAGGGCTTAATTAGGAAAAGGAAAAAAAGATTATGAGAGAAAGCTGGCAGGGAACATGAAAACTGACTGTAAAAGCTTTTACAGATATGTGAAAAGAAAAAGACTGGTTAAGACAAATGTAGGTCTCTTACAGTCAGAAACAGGTGAATTGATCATGGGGAACAAGGACATGGCAGACCAATTGAATAACTACTTTGTTTCTGTCTTCACTAAGGAGGACATAAGTAATCTTCCAGAAATAGTAGGGGACCGAGGGTCTGGTGAGATGGAGGAACTGAGGAAAATAGATGTTAGTAGGGAAGTGGTGTCAGGTAAATTGAAGGGATTAAAGGCAGATAAATCCCTAGGGACCGATGGTCTGCATCCCAGAGTGCTTAAGGAAGTAGCCCAAGAAATAGTGAATACATTAGTGAAAAGTTTTGAAAACTCTTTAGATTCTGGATTAGTGCATGAGGATTGGAGGGAGGCTGATGTAACCCCACTTTTTAAAAAAAGGAATGAGAGAGAAACCGGGCAATTATAGACCGGTTAGCCTGACATCGGTGGTGGGAAAAATGCTGGAGTCAGTTATCAAAGATGTGATATCAGCACAATTGGAAAGCGGTGAAACCATCGGACAATGTCAGCATGGATTTGTGAAAGGAAAATCATGTCTGACGAATCTCATAGAGTTTTTTGAGGATGTAACTTGTAGAGTGGATAGGGGAGAAACAGTGGATGTGGTATATTTGGATTTTCAAAAGACTTTTGACAAGGTCCCACACAGGAGATTAGTGTGCAAACTTAAAGCACAAGGTACTGGGGGTATGGTATTGATGTGGATAGAGAATTGGTTGGTAGACAGGAAGCAAAGAGTGGAAAAAACGGGACATTTTCAGAATGGCAGGCAGTGTCTAATGGGGTACTGCAAGGCTCAGTGCTGGGACCCCAGTTATTTACAATATATATTAATGACTTAGACGAGGGAATTAAATGCAGCATCTCCAAGTTTGCGGATGACACGAAGCTGGGCGGCAGTGTTTTCTGTGAGGAGGATGCTAAGAGGATGCAGGGAGTCTTGGATAGGTTAGGTGAGTGGGCAAATTCATGGCAGATACAATTTAAGGTGGATAAATGTGAGGTTATCCACTTTGGTGGCAAGAACAGGAAAACAGATTATTATCTGAATGGTGGCCGATTAGGAAAAGGGGAGGTGCGATGAGACCTGCGTATCATTGTACACCAGTCATTGAAAGTGGGCATGCAGGTACATTAGGCAGTGAAAAAGGCAAATGGTATGCTGGCATTCATAACAAGAGGATTCGAGTACAGGAGCAGGGAGGTACTACTGCAGTTGTACAAGGCCTTGGTGAGACCACACCTGGAGTATTGTGTGCAGTTTTGGTCCCTTAATCTGAGGAAAGAGATTCTTGCCATGGAGGGAGTACAAAGAAGGTTCGCCAGATTGATTCCTGGGATGGCAGGACTTCTGGATGATGAAAGACTGGATCGACTAGGCTTATACTCGATGGAATTTAAAAGATTGAGGGGGGATCATATTGAAACATATAAAATTCCAAAGAGATTGGACAAGCTAGATGCAGGAAGATTGTTTCCGATGTTGGGGAACTCCAGAATGAGGGGTCACAGTTTAAAGATAAAGGTGGAAGCGTTTTAGGACCAAGATGAGGAAAAACTTCTTCACACAGAGAGTGGTGAATCAGTGGAATTCTCTGCCACAGGAAACAGTTGAGGCCAGTTCATTGGCTACATTTAAGAGGGATTTAGATATGGCCCTTGTGGCTAAAGGGATCAGGGGGTATGGAGAGAAGGCAGGTACAGGGTTCTGAGTTAGATGATCAGCCATGATCATACTGAATGGCGGTGCAGGTTCGAAGGGCCGAATGGCCTACTCCTGCATCTATTTTCTATGTTTCTATGTTTCTATGATAGGGTCTTTGAAGAGGCTCCTGGATAGGTGCATGGAGCTTAGAAAAATAGAAGGCTATGGGTAACCCGAGGTAATTTCTAAGGTAATGACATGTTCAGCACAGCATTGGGGACTGAAGGGCCGGTATTGTGCTGTAGTTTTTCTATGTTTCTATGCTGTGGCATTTCAAGGTAAAGGTGGACCTCATCTCCAGAGCCTGATGGATATACTCCAGTTATTAGGGAAGGCAAGAGATGAGGCAAATGGGGACTTGACCAATATTTTCATGTCCTCTTTTACCACAAGCAAGGTCCCGGAGGACTGGCAAGTAGCTAATGATGTTCCACTATCCAAGAAGGGAACCAGGGATAATCCTGGAAACCATAGAGCAGTGACTCGCACGTCAGCCGTAGGGAAGTTACTGTAGAGGATTCTTAGGGATAGGTCTGGTCAGCAGTTGGAAACTATGGCCGAGTTAGGGAGAGCCAGCATGCCTTTGTGCGGGGCAAGTTTTGTTTTACCAACTTGATTGAGTTTTCTTCATGGGGTGAGTAGGATGATTAATGAACATTGAGCTGTGGATCTTGTCTACATGGATTTTAGTAAGGTCCATCATGGGAGGCTCATCCAGAATATTAAGATGCCTGGGGTCCATAGTGAATTGGCCATTTAGATTCCGAACTGGTTTGCTCATAGAAGACCGAAGATTGTAGTCGATGGGACTTATTCTAGCTGGAATCTGTGATTAGTAGTGTTCTTCAAGGATCTGTACTGGGACCTCTGCTGTTTCTGATGAGCTCTATCTAAATGACCTGGATGAAAATGTAGGTGAGTGGACTAGTAAGCTTGCAGACAATACGAAAATTGGTGGTGTTGTGGATAGCATAGAAGACTGGAAAAGAATTCAACAGAATATAGATCATCTGCAGATATTGTTGGAGGAATGAAGATGAAGCTTAACCCAGCCAAATGTGAAGAGTGCACCTTGGCAAGTCAAATGTAAAGAGACAGTACACTGTTAAGGACAAGACCCTTAACAGTGTTGATGATCAGAGGGTTCTTGGAGCCCAAGTTCACAGTTCCCTGAAAATGGCTACACAGGTTGATAGGGTGGTGAAGAAGGTATATGTCATGCTAGCTTTTACTAATTGAGGCACTGAGTTCAAAAGTCAGGAAGTTATATTGCAGCTTTATAAAACTCTAGTTAGGTTGCTTCTGGAGTATAGAATGTAGATCATAGAATAGTACAGCACACTACAGGCTCTTCGGCCCACAACGTCGTGCCAACCCTCAAACCCTGCCTCCCATATAAGCCCCCACCTTAGATTCCTCCATATACCTGTTTGGTAGTCTCTTAAACTTCACTAGTGTATCTGCCTCCACCACTGACTCAGGCAGTGCATTCCACACACGAACCACTCTCTGAGTAAAAAACCTTCCTCTGATATCCCCCTTGAACTTCCCACCCCTTACCTTTAAAGCCATGTCCTCTTGTATTGAGCAGTGGTGCCCTGGGGAAGAGGTGCTGGCTATCCACTCTATCTATTCCTCTTATTATCTTGTACACCTCTATCATGTCTCCTCTCATCCTCCTTCTCTCCAAGGAGTAAAGCCCTAGCTCCCTTAATCTCTGATCATAATGCATACTTTCTAAACCAGGCAGCATCCTGGTAAATCTCCTCTGTACCCTTTCCAATGCTTCCACATCCTTCCTTTAGTGAGGTGACCAGAACTGGACTCAGTACTCCAAGTGTGGCCTAACCAGAGTTTTATAGAGCTGCATCATTACATCGCGACTCTTAAACTCTGTCCCTCGACTTATGAAAGCTAACACCCCATAAGCTTTCTTAACTACCCTATCCACCTGTGAGGCAACTATCAGGGATCTGTGGACATGTACCCCGAGATCCCTCTGTTCCTCCACACTACCAAGTATCCTGCCATTTACTTTGTACTCTGCCTTGCAGTTTGTCCTTCCAAAGTTTACCACTTCACACTTCTCCGGGTTGAACTCGATCTGCCACTTCTCAGCCCACTTCTGCATCCTATCAAAGTCTCTCTGCAATCTTTGACAATCCTCTACACTATCTACAACACCGCCAACCTTTGTGTCGTCTGCAAACTTGCCAACCCACCCTTCTACCCCCACATCCAGGTCGTTAATAGAAATCAGGAAAAGTAGAGGCCCCAGAACAGATCCTTGTGGGACACCACTAGTCACAATCCTCCAATCTGAATGTACTCCCTCCACCACCACCCTCTGCCTTCTGCAGGCAAGCCAATTCTGAATCCACCTGGCCAAACTTCCCTGGATCCCATGGCTCACATCTGGTCGGTCATCCCCGCCAACAGTATCCAGGATGGTAAACTTATTATTCAGGGGATTGGCTATAGGGGTGCTCTGCACTACCTGTCTGCTCACCTTCGTTTCCCCCTCTGACTGTCACCCAACAACCTGCTTCCGACAGCCTAGGTGTGACTACCTCCCTGTAGCTCTCATCTATGACTGCCTCATTCTCCCTTATGAGTATTGCATACACTTCTGGTTGCCCCATTATAGGAGGGATGCTGAGGCTTTGGATAGGATGCAGAAGAGGTTTGCACCCTCTCCAAAACCTTGACAGCCTTCCTATAAAAGGGTTGCTGCCTGGATTAGAGGGTATGTGCTATAACGAGAGCTGGGTTGATTCCTCGGGAGCGGCTGAAGCTGAGGGGAGATCTGATTGAGGTTTATAAGATAATGAGAGGCATAAAAACACTAGACAAGCATAATCTTTTTCTTAGGGCTGAAATGTCTTAATACCAGAGGGCATGTATTTAGGGTGACAGAGGGAGTTTTTTTTTACAGAGAATGGTGGGTGGCTGCAATGCATTGCTTGGGCAGTATAAATTTGGGACTTTTAAGAGATGCTTATATAGGCACATGAATGAGAGGAAAATGAAAGGATATGTACATTGTGTAGGCAGAAGTGATTAGTTGGACATTTGATCATTAATTTAATTGTTTTGACAGAATATTATAGGCTGATGGACCTGCTCCTCTGCTGTACTGTTCTATGTCCTATCTCCCTGTCGAGACAATATTTACAAGAGAGTTTAAAATGTTAGAAGGGTAGACACAGAGCAAGTGTGTCTTCCAATCGTGATACAATCTTGGGTAGTCCAAGGTCATTCAGATATGAAATTGGGAACCACAATTGTCACACGGCGAACTGGAACTCTTCACTAAAAGCTGGTGGATGTTGAGTCAGTTGAAATGATTGGGACTGATGTTGATGGGTTTTAGCTGCGTAAGGATACGAGCATCTGGAATGCAAGCAAGTGAATCTAGTGCAGCCACCACAAGGGCTCGGTGGGGAAGGACCACAGTGTCGGGTCCTTCTGCTACTGAAGATGGAGGGGCCGGGACAGGTGAGGAAACTCCTCAGTTATTGCAGCAGTTAGTGTACTACCCAGGAGGGCTACATGATTGACAGCAGATATATTGATATAGAAATAGAATAAAACAGGACTGAAAGTATTGACCATGAATGTAAAGAATAAAAAAGGTTTACTCCCGTAATTTTTTAATAATGAATAAAATTTATTTTGATAAAACGTGAATGGTCAGGGAGGAGCCAAGTTGGGCGACAAAGCCCCACAATTACAGATGTAGTGTACCACCCAGGAGGGCCACATGAGTGGCAAAAGTACTACTGATTGTAAGAAACCTTATTGAACATGACGTAATGCACTGTCTGTGAATGTAAGAGTGAAAATGCATTGCATGGTTTAATCTTGGAAGTATTTTTTTAATTATCATTTATTTTGGTTAAAAAAACAGGCCGGTATTTCCTTGATCTGACTGAATGCTAGAATAGCTTAAAAGGTTGAATGGCCTATTTCCTGCCTTCCTAGAAAATGATCCTACAAATACAGGCAATCATCCAGGAAACTGTCAGCATTCTATCTGATACTGTTCCTGGCTGGATTATTAACATGTAATGACAAACTCTATGATAGAGTGAATTTAAATGAAAATGCTGAATGAAATGTGATTGCCAGGCCTATTGGAACAGTCTGCATTTGAATGGAAAATAGGTCATCTTCTCAGAGCTAGTCAGCAACTTCGTCGAAATAATGCTGCACACTTCACTGATGGCCACGTTCCTGGAAATAATGCTGCTTCTTTTACCTACAATTTTAAAAGCATGAACAACTGGTAACTGATACATGTGGCTTTGTGAGAAATGATCCTACCGTGCTCTCGTATATTACTTTTGATTCTTTTACTCAAACCAGTTTATAACTGGAATACTGATTGGTTCAGACAGACGATAGGGCAAAATTGCAGTCAGTGGGATGAGTTGAAGTGTAATATTGGGGAAAATCAAGGAGGGTGATGAATGCAGGACTGAAGGTGTTATATTTGAATGCACGCAGTATACCAAATAAGGGAAATGATCTTGGAGCGTAGTTAGAGATTGGCAGGTATGACATTGTGGATATCACTTAATCGTGGCTGAAAGAAGATCATAATTGAGAGCTTAACATCCAAGGAAAAACATTGTATTGAAAAGGCAGGCAGGTCGGCAGAGGGGGTGGGATGGCTCTGTTGGTAAAAAGTGAAATCAAATCCTCAGAAAGAGGTGACATAGGATCAGAAAATGTAGAGCCCTTGTGGGAAGATGCAAAGGTAAAGAAACCCTGATGGGAATTATATACAGGGCTCCGAACAGTAGCCAGGATGTAGGATATAAACTACAACAGGATATAGAAAAGGCATGTGAATGGGCATTGTTACGATAGTCATTGGGGGGATTTCAATATGCAGGCAGGTTGGGAAAATCAGGTTGTTACTGGATCCCAAGAGATACGATAGATACATCCCAAATATGGAGTAGTATTCTTAACGGACGATGAGACAGCTGAAGCTACAAGGGAGATCAAAGACAGCATAAATGCTAGAGAGAGGGTGTATAATATAGGAAAAATTAGAGGGAAGTTAGAGGATTGGAAACTTAAAACCAACATAAGGCAAATAAATAGCCATAACGAGAGAAAAGATGAAATATGGCAGGAAGCTAACCAATAATATAAGGGAGGATATTTTTCAGATATATAGAGTAAAAGAGAGGTAAGAGTGGGTATTGAAACACATGAAAATCACTGGAGAGGTAGTAATGGGAGAACAGAGAAATGGCAGACAAACTTAGTAAGTGTTTTGTGTCAGTTTTCACTCTGGAAGGCACTAGCCATATGCCAGAGATTCAAGAGTGTCAGGGAGCAGAAGTAAGTGCAGTTGCCATTATTAAAGAGAAGATGTTTGGGGATCTGAAGGATCTGAGGATAGACAAGTCACCAGGACCCGATGGACTACGCTCGAAGGTTATGAATGAGGGAGCTCAAGCGATTGCGGAGGCATTAGTAATGATCTTTCTAGAATCACAAGATTCTGGAACAGTTCTGGAGAACTGGAAAATGCCAAATGTCACTTCACTCTTTAAGAAGGCAGGGAACAGAAGAAAGGAAATTATAGGCCACTTAGTCTGACTTCAGTGATTGGGAAAATTTTGGAGTCTGTTATTAAGAATGAGGCTTTGGGGTATTTGGAGACACTTGATAAAACAGGCCAAAGTCAGCATGGTTTTCTTAAGGGGAAATCCTGCCTGACAAACCTATGCAAACCTTTGAAGAAATAACAGGCAGGATAGACAAGGAGAGTCAGTGGATGTTGTTCATTTGGATTTGACAAGGTGCTGCATTTTGGAGTAAGTGACCACACAGAACATTATGAGCAGTTTTGGGAACCTCATCGAAGAAAAGAGGTGCTAGCTTTGGACAGGGTCCAGAGGAGGTTCATGACAATGGTTCCAGGAATGAAAGGGATGAGGAACCTTTGATGGCTCTGGGCCTGTACTCGCTGGAGTTTAGAAGAATGGGTGGGGAGATCTCATTTAAACCTTTTGAATATTGAAATTATGAGGCTGCTTAACAAGATAAGAGCCCATAGTTTTACAGAAATTATACTAGCATGGATAGAAGATCGGCTGATTAACAGGAGACAAAGAGTGGGAATAAACGGGGCCTTTTATGGTTGGCTGCCAGTGACTGGTGGTGTTCCGCAGGGGTTGTTATTGGGACCATTTCATTTCACATTATATGTCATGATGATGAAATTGGTGGCTTTGTGGCCAAGTGAGCAGATGGCAGGAAGATAGCGGGAGGGGCCGATAGTATTGAGGAAGCAAGGAGTCCGCAAAAGAACTTAGACAGATTGGGAGAACAGACAAAGAAGCGACAGATGGAATATAGTGTAGGCAAGTGTATGGTCATGCAGCTTGGCAGAAGGAATTAAAGACGTAGACTATTTTCTAATGGAGAAATCACAGGTGAAAAGGGAAGTCCTTGTGAATTCACTTAAGGTGAATTTTCAGGGTGAGTCAGTGGTGAAGGAAGGCAAATGCGATGAAGCACTCATTTCGAGGAGACTACAATATATGAGCAAGGTGATAATGTTCAGGCTTTATAAGGGATTGGTCAGACCACATTTGGAGTATTGTGAGCAGTTTGGGCCCTCATTTAGGCTGGTGGGGTGGTAGGTGAGGACCAGGGGAACCCTATTCCTAGTGGGGTGGCGGGAGGATGGAGTGAGAGCAGATGTGTGCAAAATGCTGGAGATGCGTTTGCCTTCTTCCACCTGACTAGATTCTCCACCTCACTTTTCACCCGTGGTTCCTTCACCCTACCATTCTTTATCTTCCTCACCAGGAAAATTTATCTCTAATATCCTGCAAGAGATCCCGAAACATCGACCACATGTCATTAGTGCATTTCCCTGCAAGAACATCATCCCAATTCACACCCGCAAGTTCTAGCCTCATAGCTTCATAATTTACCCTTCCCCATTTAAAAATTTTCCTGTCCTCTCCAATTCTGTCCTTTTGCATGATAATGCTAAAGGCCAGGGAGCGGTGGTCAAGATCACACCTGCTACCCCGCAAGTGTTCCGGGACAGGGGATAAATAGCATCCCAGATCAGGATGGGAACATTTTAATTTAGTCTGTGGCAGTTAGTGTTATTGTCCCTAGTGTTTATGTTGTAGTATTGTAGTGATGTCGAAGTTCCAAGAGACATAGTTTTGTAAATAACAGTAATTTTGTTTCTCAGAGGAACAGAGAGGGTAGGGCCAATCCGACCCAAGCTTGGGGGGGGGGGTGTATATTTTGCTACTGTCCCACATGACCCAGGGGGCCTTTTCTCATCTGACCTGACGTTGGGGGAGGGGGCCATTGTTGCGTCTGTCCTGACGTTGGGGGAGGGGGTTAGATGAGGCATTGTTTAGTTTTGAGGCGAGTCAGTGTCGTTGGAACTTGTTGGTGAGGAGAGACGTCGTGTCTAACCAGACGCCGCTGGTAAAGAGAGCGACCGCACTATCCGACCCTGCAGTTGAAATGAAAGTTACTGTCCGGCCGAATTCCGAGAACGAAGAAGAATCACAATCCAGTAGGTCGCCAGAGTTGTGAGAAAGTCCACCGTCCATCTGATCCACAGGTGGGAGGAGAGTTACTGTGTTGTCTGAGGGAAACCAGATTGATTGTTGAGCCCGACCCCAAGCAGGGAAAACCATCGTATCGAGAATCGACGAGGAGTGGGCTGTTCCGTTCCTTTCATCATTATTGTCTGTTGGGGAGTTGTGGAAATCTGTTATCCTTTCTACAGTCAGTCTAACCAGTCCCAGCCCAACACTGAATGTGGGACTGGACACTGACTGTACAAAGGATAACAGATCTCCTACAATCAAACAGATATCAGTTGACACCCAGTCAGGGTGGGTGACAAATGCTGACATCGGACAGGGACATAAATCGAAGCACGAGTGGGCTGATTGGTCCTTTGTGCTGCTCAGCCTGGTAGGAATCTCTGATGGTGGAGAGGGGCCTGTCAGTGACGTATCGGCTGAGTCCACTGCTCTCTCCAGCTTTTTCCATCTCTGAACATTGATGGATGTTACAGCCAGATGCACTGTCATATTGGTCATACCCATGTGTCGGGGTCTCATCAGATAAACTAAAGGAGAATTAACACCTTGACCAATTCAGGGGGAAATTGAGAGTTTGCAGTGCATCATGTAGTGCTTTAGTAGTTTGGAGGCACTTTAATCCTGGGGTTTTTTATGATGCACCTTGACTTTCGTTTGAAATGATCCGAGCTTCCACCAGAAATGGACAGAGTTTTTATTCAATGGTGTTAATCAGTTAAGTAGTGTCTATATTTGACAGACAGAACTTAGTTAACTTTGTCCTTCTCTTCTTCCAGCAAGATGAAGGTGCTGGAGAAAGCAAGAAGGCCATCACTGCCTGGGCTCAGCAGCCTGTTTATCATTCATATGCTTACGGTCCCCAAAAAAGAGGGTGATAAAACAGTCCAACTCCAACCAACAGTCAAAGAAAAGATGCTGCATTTCGAAGCGAAGTTGTCCCGTTCAAGAGCATTGGGATGACGCAAAGGCCAGCACCTCGCAAGACCCTGATCTGGGGCAAGTTGAAAATTCATTGGAGAAAGTCAGGAACCCCGGGCAAGGGGAAGGGAAAACCTGGTCAGCAGCCACTTGTGTACCTCTGAGGAAATTGTTATATAGCAGGAAGATGTCCAAGAAAGGAGGCAAGGAGCTGGAAACAACAGCAGAGAGACTGGTCCCATGGGCAGATGCCATGGCAACCAGCATTATCCAAGAGGCACTGAAAGAGGCTGCCCATTGTATGATAGAGTTGGAATCAACCACCTCCTCCTGCCAGATGCTGGCTATCCCTGACGCCCAAGCTGAGAGCTCCAGGCCAGAGCTGGACATGTCTGCGGGGGAAGGTGCAGAAAGAGTGGAACCAGGCACCTCCAGGGAAGAAGGAACGACCACAGTTGAGTCAGCAGGGGAAGACTGCAAGCCGGCCTCTGAGAGTGACAGTCTGCAACGGAGAAGATTCCACTTCTCTGGAGTGACCTGCTGGCTGCGAAAAGTCAAAGGTAATTGCAAGCAGGGTTTTTTCCTGAGAATGTATGAGACGAGCACTAGAGGTCAGGGATTAAGGGAAATGTGAAATGTTTAAGGGGAATATGACCGAATACTCTATCCAATCTCTGAGGGAATTAGTGTTAAACATTAATGTGCTATAGTCTGAACTGAAACAACATTGAAAGTTGCTTTGAGAAACGAATTATAACTGTGGAACTGATGTGTGCATGTGGTTACATTTGTAGACCTGCTCATACCAAAAGAAGTGCTGAATTAAGGAGTGGTCGCAGGAGGCAGAGGAACGGCTACAGGACTCACCTGGGCCGCTTTGAGCACATCTTCAAGGAGAATGGTTGCAGAAAAGCGGCATCCACCATCAGAGATTGCCATCACCCAGGACATGCTCTTTCTCACTGGTGCCATCAGATACAGAAGCCTCAGGACTCACGCTACCAGGTTCCGATGCAGTTATTGCCCCTCAACGATCGGGCTCTTGAAGCAGAGGAGATAACTTTACTCGTCACATCACTGAACTGTTCCCACGCAAATGGACTCACTTTCAAGGGCTCTTCAGCCTGTGTTCTCAGTATTTATTGCTTAGTTATTATTGTTATTTATATTTATTTGGTATTTGAAGCGTTTGTCGTATTGATTACAATTTCAGGATAAATCCACTGGAGTCTCTCCAGCAAACCAACCTGCAAGAATATTTGTCGCCCTCCTGTTCAGATGTAAACTGTCCCACCGGTACAGGTCCCACCTTCCCAGGAAAACTGCCCAATTATCTATAAATCTATCCCGCCTGCACCATGTCATCAGCCACGTGTTGATCTGCACTATCTTACTATTTTCAACCCGCCTGCACGTGGCACTGGTAGCAATCCTGAGATTGCTATCCTGGAGGTCCTGTCCTTTAACTTGGCGCCTAACTCCCTAAACTCACCTTTCAGGACCTCCTCACACTTCCTACCCACGTCATTGGTGCCTACATGGACCCCGACATCTTTGTGATATTATGGAGACAATTTGTAGATTTCTGTTTCTTTTCACTTCCCCATGCAAGATTTTAGTGCCAACTAATGCCCCCAACAACAACCGTATCACTGATGTAATCTAATAGAAACATCACAAGGTACTTCAAAAGAAGAAGCCAGAAACTGCACCAATACAGTTGAGGACATTGTGGTTCATGGTGCACTGGAGGGAGCCTCAAGGGGACCTTGCCCATTAGATTTGCCCTCTGAACCTGCACTCTGGACTGCCAGGGCTGCCACTACACCTCAGGGTCAGCAACACCGACTTTCCTGCAACCACCGCTTTCTTCAACCGACCTACACAACCCTCATTCTACCCCAGCAAATGAACAGAATGGACCATCTCTTGTTTGTCATTGTGTTCTGCATGGTATTTTTCTTCACTGACTTGTATAATTCCTACACAAATTATATTCTGTGTGTTCTCTGAATGTATATTTCTGCCTGTAGTTCTGCTACAAGTTTGACATTGTATCTGTACTTTACCATGTTTATGCATACGACAATAAACCTGATTACACACATAAATCCTGGAGAAAAATGCAGTAACCTCTGCCTTCACCATAGTCCTTAAGAAACTTCATTTTTTTCAAATCTGTAAGCAGTTGTTCGGAAACTTTAGCAAGGTGAATGAATAGTATGAGACAAGATGTCACAAATGAAATTCTGGGAGGGCTAGCTTTTGACAACTTGCAGCTGCAGAGGGTGGAGAATTTTAAATAGTGACGAATTTTATAGAAAACCTACAGCACAATACAGGCCTTTCGGCCCACAAAGCTGTGCTGAACATGTCCTTACTTTAGAAATTACTAATAGCCCTCTATTTTTCTAAGTTCCATGTACCTATCCAGGAGTCTCTTTAAAGACCCTATCATATCCACACTTTTCCACTCTCACACTTGATTGGTCATATTCTCTCACGTGTTATCTTCTTGATCTTCACATACTTGTGGAATGCCTTGGGGTTTTCCTTAATCCTGTCTACGAAGGCCTTTTCATGGCCCCTTCTGGCTCTCCTAATTTCATTTCTAAACTGCTTCCTGCTAGCCTTATCATCTTCCAGATCTCTATCGTTACCTAGTTTCTTGAACCTTTCGTAAACTCTTGTTTTCTTCTTGACTAGATTTAGAACAGCCTTTGTACACCACGGTTCATGTACTCTACCATTCTTTCCCTGTCTCTATGGAACGTACCTATGCAGAACTCCATGCAAATATCCCCTAAACATTTGCCACATTTCTTCTGTATGTTTCCCTGAGAACATCTGTTTCAGATTTATGCTTCCAAGTTCCTGCCTGATAGCCTCATATTTCCCCTTAGTCCAACTAAACGCTTTCCTCTCTTGTCTGTTCCTATCCCTCTCCAAAGCTATGGTAAACCAGATATAATTGTGACTACTATCTCCAAAATGCTACCCGGCTGAGAGATCTGTCACCTGACCAGGTTCATTTCCCACTACCAGATCAACTACAGCCTCTGGTAGGCTTCTCTACATATTGTGTAAAGAAACCTTCCTGAACACACCTAACAAACTCCACCCCATCTAATCCCTTTGCTCTAGGGATGTGCCAATCGATATTTAGAAAATTAAAATCTCCCACCACAACAACCCTGTTATTATTACACCTTTGCACAATCTGTCTTCCTGTCTGCTCCTCGATGTCCCTGTTACTATTGGGTGGTCTATAAAAAACACCCAGTAGAGTTATTGACCTCTTCCTGTTCCTAATTTCCACCCACAGAGACTCCGTAGACAATCCGTCCATGACTTCCTCCTTTTCTGCAGCTATGACACGATCCCTGATCAACAGTGCCACGCCCCCACCTATTTTGCCTCCCTCCCTGTCCGCTCGAAACATCTTGAAGGAACCCTTCCTGTCAACTTGAACCAGTCTGGCCGTTCCCCTCTGAATTCTCTCATTAACAAGGTGTTTCACTCACAGAACTGCCACTCACTGGAAGTTTTACTTTGTTTTTACCTCATTCTCTGTGAACTGTTGGGACTGTTTTGTCTGAATATCCCAGGAGATCAGCAGTTTCTGAGATATTCAATTGACCCCATCTGGCACCAATAATCATTCCACAGAACAAGTTACTTTGATCACACTTTGTCCCCATTCTGATGTTTGGTCTGAACAACTACTGAACCTCTTCAACATGTTTGCATGATTTTATGTATTGAGCTGCTGCTGCATGATTGGCTGATTGGATATTTGCATTAAAAGTAAGTGTATAGGGGACATAAAAGTGGCCACTGACTGTAAATGCACAAGTGGGGTCAGAGGATTATTCAGTTTCTGAAATTCAGTTATTAATTAGCCAGAGGAAACTAAATTATTTTTGTGAAGCATTTTACCATCGAGCAATGTTAAAAATAATAGAAATAGCACTGTGGGTGTGAGAGCTTGGAAAGTCAGTAGGATTCTTTTCTTTTGATCTCTGATGGGAGGGAATGATTTGGTCTCAGTGAGAAAGGGAGGAACTGGTTTTCCATTAGGTTGTCAAATATTGGTGTCTACATTTTGTTTCAGTGCACCAAGATGTAAGCACCACAGTGCTACGCTACAGCACATTTATTGCTGCTGACAGGGAATTAATTCATTTAGAGACATGTGTACTAAATTCTCCAAAAAAACTTCTGATACTTGTTTCAAACACAGAGTAATACTTCTATGGACAATCATAACAGCCACAAAAATTGAATTTGTATACGATGCTAGTTTTACGGGCCAGTATTCAATTACTTCTATCTCTAATTACTAAATCTGCATTGTCTCCCGTTTCTTACTGCGTGAAGTTCGCCCAGAGCTTATGGAATATTACTGCCTTCACGGCAAATAGCTTAGAGCATATTCCTCGGTTGTCAACCTAAACACCAGTCTCCAAAACACATCATGAAACTCCATTGTGAATCTCCGATATCTTATCCTTGTACATGGTGAAAAGTACAAATTCACTAATTGTGAAAAACTTCTCTATACTTAATCAAATTTGAAATAATGACATTGAGGACAAAGCTGTAAAAATGCTTACATCTTGGTGCACTGAAACAAAATGTAGACACCAATATTTGACTACCCAATGGAAAACCAGTTCCTCCCTTTCTCACTGAGACCAAATCATTCCCTCCCATCACAGATCAAAAGAAAAGAATCCTACTGACTTTCCAAGCTCTCACACCCACAGTGCTATTTCTATTATTTTTAACATTGCTCGATGGTAAAATGCTTCACAAAAATAATTTAGTTTCCTCTGGCTAATTAATAAGACTTAAGGGGAAGTTATAAAGAGATTGCAAGGAGAAATACAACTACCGCATGATACATATATAATATGGATTGATGGAAGGGCACCATGAAACACAAGCAGAATTTACTTTGAAATCTCAGACACTGTTTTAGTTTTACTGTAGTTACCTCTGATTGAACTCACAGCTGCAAGAATTGAAGGTCTGGCTGGCAAATTGCACACAATTCCAACTTTGGCTGGAGTTGTAGACCGCAGTGAGTTCGATTGTCAATAACATCTCCTCCACAATATCCATCAGCACATGTGCACCAAAGGGCCACGTGCTTCTCCCCTTGCTCTACGCACTTTACACTCATGACAGTGCAGCTAAGCACAGCTCAAATGCCACATTGAAGTGCCATGGGCCAAATCAAAAATGGTGACAAATCAGCATTTTGTGGGGAGATTGAGAATCTGGCTGGGCAGTGCAGCAACATATTGGTCCTCAGTGGAGGATCAGAGGTTTTGTTGGAAAGCTCATCTCTGTCATCAGAGATCCTCACCACACCGGTCGGGATCTCTTCTCAACTCTACCATCAGGGAGAAGATACAAGAGCCTCACCAGGTTCAAGAACAGTCCGTGCCCCTCAACCATCAGGCTCTTGAACATGAGGGGATAACTAATATCATTGAATTAATCCCAGAACAAATGATAAACAAGAGAAAATCTGCAGATACTGGAAACCGAGCAACACACAGAAAATGCTGGAGGAACTCAGCAGGGCAGGCAGGATCTGGGAAAAGAGTACGGTCGGCGTTTTGGGCTGAAACCTTTCAGTAGGACTGGAGAAAGAAGCTGAGGAGTAGATTTAAAAGGTGGGAGGAGGGTAGAGAGAAACACAGGGTGGTAGGTGAAACCAGGAGGTGAAGGGATGAAGTCTGGAGCTGGGAAGTTGATTGGTGAAAGAAACAGAAGGCCATGGAAGAAAGAATAGGGTGGAGGGGCACCAGAGGGTGGCAATGGGCAGGCAAGGAGATACGGTGAGAGGGGGAAAAGGGAATGGGAAATGGTGAAGGAGTGGGTGGGGTACAGTATTGAAAATTTGAGAAATCGACATTCATGCCATCAGGTAGGAGGCAACTGAAACGAAATAGAAGGTCATGTACCTCTATCCTCAGCGTGGCCTCATCATGACAGTGGAGGAGGCCATGGATGGACATAACAGAATCGGAATGCAAAGTGGAATTATAATGTGGCCACTGGGAGAGCCCACTTTTTCTCGGGGACAGAGCAGAAGTTCTCGGCGAACCGGTCTTGAGTATGCTCACAAGAAATTGAATCTCAGGGTTGTACGTGGTGATGTATGCATACTTTGATAACTTCATTTACTTTCAATTTTGAACTCATACTTTGTTGCTCGGTGACTTCCAGTAAGGCCTGATACTGGTTTTCCATTTCATCAAATTCATCAACACAGCAAACCCCTGAAATGTGTCAGAGAAAATTTGGTAAAGTAACCTAACAGAAGAAATGTAATTACACCAAAATAGTTGAAAAGTACTGGTAGCTTCTGGCAAACTGATAATCCTACTGTAATACAGACACAGGAGATTCGGCGGGTGGAAATCTTGAGCAACATACACATTAAATTGGAGCACCTCGACAAGCCAGGCAACATCTGTGGAAGTGAATAAATACTGGACGTTTTGCAGTGAGATCCTTCATCGAGGTGAGAAAGGGAGGTGGGGGGGGTGGCGGTAGAAGCCAGAATCAGCGAAAGTGGGAGGAGTACCAGCTGACTGGTGATAGGCGAGACTAAGTGATTGGGAAGGTGGGTGTGTGGACGAAATAAATTATGTGAGGATCTTTGAGGTGATAGATGGAAAAATAAAGGTCTGATGAAGAAGTTTGACAGGAGGTGGATGCGCACCGTGGAATAGAGTGAAAGAGGTGTGGAACAATGGGAATGGAATGGGTAAGCCATGAAGCATGAGGGATGGGAAGCGGTGAGGCGGTAACTAGCATTAGGGACAACAAATAGTGATGGAGAGAGGCGAGGAGGGTGGAATAGTGAGAGAAATTGATTTCATGCCGTCAGGGTGGAGACTACCCAAATGGAATATAAAGTCTTGCTCATCCAAACTGTGTTTAGCCTCATCTTGTCTGAAGGAGACAGTGGGCCAATAAAGAATAATTCAAGTTCTACTTTTCCAGATCTGAACAATTGTTCATTCATGGAATAGTTCCTTCATTTTCCCTTTCATTCTTACGCCACCCTTACCAGAAAGATTAAAGTTGCAGAGATATCCAATAATGATGAAAGAGCAAAACCAGAAACCAATCCTCAAATCTGAGTGGCTGTTTTCTCCTCAACCTTTCCGGCGTTTTGGAAAATAATCTCACCATTTCTTCCGCCTCTGCTCTGAGGTAAAGTTCATCATCCCTGATAAATTTATTCTGTAATCTTTCCAATGTCCTAGTAAAACTCAGATCATTTCAACAAATCAAAGTCAGGAAACACTGGAACAGCTCTTTGCCCCATCAAGCCCCTGTTCCGCTCCAATTCACAATCATCCTGTCCTAATTTCATTTTTATTCTCCTCATTTCCAATATACTATACCATTCACCTACACATGGTGGGGATTTACCGTGCGATTAACCTACTAACAATGAAACTTTGGGACCAGGGTGGAAAATCGAGCATCCACAACAAGCACATGCAGTCATAGGGGAAATTGTCAAACTCCAATCAGCACCTGAGCTCAGCTTTGAGCCTAGAGCGAGAGGCAAGAGGCAGTAACTGTGCACAGCAGGCAAATAATTATTTGCAAAACCTCCCGGGAGGGGGGAGAAGATGGCAGTGCGACAACAGCTCGCGCGGCCACTTCAGTGATGAATATGTGTAATCTGTCAAGTAGGGGACCGTGTTCAATCCTGATTTGATGGAGATAGACGTGAGAGCATGGAGGAACATCTCGAGAATTTCTGAAATGCCTGCCTCGCTGCCACCGCTACTGTGCGGTATCTGGAATCTCCGGAGCTGAAGGCCCCGAAATCTTCGACTTTGCTTGTTTCAGCGGCTGGGGAGTGGTTGAAGGCACTCGGCAGAGGATGGCGGTCGGGAATCTGTATCTTGAAGTTTTGAGACAGATGGACTCAGTGTCAGCTGTGGTCGGCTGCTTCCAAGGCATCGGCAAGTTGACAGTGCCTGGAGGTTTATGGCAGGGAGTTTCTCCCTTTTGCCGCCTGCTATCGGGGACTCGGGAGTCAATCGACTCTGGACTTTGAGACTTTTTTTTACTATGCCCATGGTTTGTTCTTCATCAAATTATGGTATGGTTTTGCACTGCTGTAACTATATGTTATAATGATGTGGTTCTGTCAGTGTTAGCCTTTGGTCTGTCCTGTTTTCTGTGATATCACTCCGGAGAAATATTGTATCATTTCTTAATGCATGTATGCATTTCTAAATAACAATAAAAGAGGACTGAGTGTTCTCATAATCTAAATCTAAAAAAAAATGTGATTTCTTTATTTTGTATTCACTGCCACCAAAATAAAAGCATCCCATACACTTTTCTCAGTAGCCTCATCAAGCTGATGAAACCACCTCCAGTTTCCTTGGCTGTGCATGTCTCGGGAATACACACACCGATCCCACCTCACTTGTGAAATTGAGATACCTCTCCCTCCCGAGATACCGGTTTGTGTGAACGCTGTGTAATTTGCTACACTGTTACAACTCAGTGCCTAGAAATAACAGACAGCACACTGTGTATGATTAAAGGAGTTATATTTATGATTCTTAACAGAAGGATTAGTAAAGGGAAAAAAAAAACAAAAAGAGCCCATGATAATTAAAAATTCAAATGTGGACAAGTTGGAGCTCAACTCTTCCCAAAATCCATATTCACCGATCCTCAGTCGATCTCGGCGCCTGCCTCCATCGAATCGCAGTCCCCCACGGAACCGAATTCTACGACCGGTTCTCTCCAGCGTCTTCTCTCCTCATCTCCTGCTGAACAAAATACCCAGCTGACATCCCACAGCACCCGTTGTCTCTTCTAGAACCCAAATACTGCTTCTGCAGAAAGACCATTACGTTAGCAGTGAGACCTTTCCCAGGCCAGAACATTCATGTCAAAGATCAAACTGCCAATTAAGTATAAATAGGCTTTCATCAGCGACGATCTTGCAAATATCAAACTATTTCTCCGCAGCTTTGAGATTAGGAAACGCCATGTCTTTTCTTGTTTTCTGCAACCACCCTGCTGAATATTCACAATTACCTTCAGTTTTAAATTTGTCGTGACATATCTGAGCTTGTTTCATCATCAGCGTACCGTTAAGTGCCATGTTCAGTCTGACGCGGATGAATCCGCTCTTTCAATACATACCATTTTCTTACTTCTCTCTTTAGGCAGTTCAAAAAAAAATGTTTTCATTAACTTCTGCTCGTTACATATGTGAGATCATTTCCAGAACCGTCTGCGGTGCACATCACCTGGGAACCTTCCTGCGCCTTGTCATGTCTACGCTCAAAAAGTTTCGGTTTTGGATAAAGGATACCCAACTTGTAAAAATAAATAAAAAGTCAGGAGACAGGTAGCTGGGTGACTGTCAGGAGAGGGAAGGGGAATAGACAGAATGAGCAGAGCAGCCCTGTGGCCGTTCCCATCGATAATAAGTACACCGTTTTGGATACCTTTGCTGGGGACGAAGAAAGAGGAGGTCCTGCAAGGAGAGTTTAGGGAGTTAGGTGCAAAGTTGAAGGACGGGACCTCCAGGGTTGCAATCTCAGTATTGCTACCCGTGCCACGTGTTAGCAAGGCTAGAAATAGGAAGATAATGCAGCTAAGTATGTGGCTAAGGAGTTGGTGCAGGAGGGAGGGCTTTATGTTTCTGGACAATTGGGCCTTGTTCCAGGGAATGTGGGACCTGTTCTGACGGGACGGGCTGCACATGCACAGGAGGGGGACTAACATCGTTGCGGGAAGGTTTGCTAGTGCTGCTGGGGGGGGGGGGGGTTTAAACCAGATTTGGAGGGGGAGGGGAACCAGAGTGTTAGAGCAGATAGTGAGGTGGAGGAGGATAAAGGTCATGTGAGAACTGCAAGTATAGTGCATGGAGTAAAGCCAGATCTAACATATAAAGAGGCTTTGAGGAAAGAGAAGCAGAAAAAAGGGTGTAAAGGGAGTAAGGTAGAAGGGCTAAAGTGCGTGTACTTCAATACAAGAAGCATCAGGAACAAAGTGATGAACTGAGAGCTTGGATACATACATGGAATTATGGTGTAGTGGCCATTACAGAGACTTGGCTGGCACCAGGGCAGGAATGGATTCTCAATATTCCTGGATTTCAGTGCTTTAAAAGCGATGGGCGGGGAAGGGGTGAAGGGGTGACATTACTGGTCAGGGATACTATTACAGCTACAGAAAGGGTGGGTAATGTAGCAGGATCCTCTTTTGAGTCAGTATGGGTGGAAGTCAGGAACAGGAAGGGAGCAGTTGCTCTATTGGGAGTATTCTTTAGGTCCCCTGGCAGCAGCAGGGACCTACTGAGGAACAGATTGGGAGGCAGGTCTTGAGTTTTGGGTCTTGCGGCTGCAGGCTGGGGTCTTGGGTCTTGAGGCTGCAGGCTGGGGTCTTGGGTCTTGCGGCTGCAGGCTGGGGTCTTGGGCCTTGCGGCTGCAGGCTGGGGTCTTGGGCCTTGCAGCTGCAGGCTGGAGCTCGGAGACAGACTGGGAACTGTACATCAACATAGAGCCGAGATGTATCCTTTGAAAAGCTGGGACTCATCTTTAACACGACACCAACATGAGCCTGGATCGTACATAGACATAGAGCCGGGACTTATCTTTCGACAAGACAGGACTCAACTTTATCTCCACACTAAGGTGGGATAGGTCCATCCGTTGAGTAATGGCAGAACGGCCGGACTTACCCAACAGAGGCAAAGACCAGACAAGACAGGTCCTCCACAGGGCAATGGCAGAATGGCCTGACTTACCCCACGGAGGCTAGGACCAGGCAAGACAGATCCCATCACAGGGCAATGGCAGAACGGCCTGACTTCCCCCACGGACGCAAGGACAAGAAGAGACAAACACCAAAGAATGACAGACAGTTCCATCTCCGCATCGGGGTTGCTCCGAGTCGCAATTATGGCCAGCAACCTAGGCTGGCTACGGAAACAATCGGATCCCTACCTAGCTCGGAGTGACTGACGGCTACTCAGCTGGCCCGGGAAACGGCCAAATCCATACCGCAAAGACAGCTCCGACTACTGACAGCAAAGCTCCATGAGGCGATGGTTCACCAACGCAACCTAAAGATGGCAAGAGGCTGCTCTAGCCTTCCACTGGCAGGTTGCTCCCAGGGAATCTGGACAAGACAAACCAGCAGCCCACACACACCCCACAAGGCCACTTTTATTCCAAGCCCCAAGATGGGAATCAGGTGCTTATGCTTAACCCAACCAAAACAAAGGACAGCTGGTAGACCCAGAGTCCTGAGTCCATGGACCAGACTGTGAACCGGAATGCGGACTACACGGACCAGACTATGACAAGGGAAGAGATTGCTGAGCCTCTGGCTAGGATCTTTATATCCTCGTTGTCCACGGGAATGGTACTGGAGGATTGGAGGGAGGCGAATATTGTCCCTTCGATCAAAAAAAGTAGTAGGGATAGTCCGAGTAATGATAGACCAGTGAACCTTACATCTCTGGTGGAAAAGCGTTTGGAAAAGATTCTTAGACATGTAAGAGAATCATTTAGAGAATCATGGTCTGATCAGGGACAGTCAGCATGACTTTGTGAAGGGCAGATCATGTCTAACAAGCCTGATAGAGTTCTTTGAGGAGGTGACCAGGCATATAGATGAGGGTAGTGCAGTGGATGTGATCTACATGGATTTTAGTAAGGCATTTGACAAGGTTCCACACGGTAGACTTGTTCAGCACGTCAGAAGGCATGGGATTCCAGGGAAGTTTGGCCAGGTGGATTCTGAATTGGCTTGCTAGCAGAAGGCAGAGGGTGGTGGTGGAGGGAGTACATTGAGATTGGAGGATTGTGACTAGTGGTGTCCCACAAGGATCAGTTCTGGGACCTCTACTTTTCGTGATTTTTATTAACGACCTGGATGTGGGGGTAGAAGGGTGGGTTGGCAAGTTTGCAGATGACACAAAGGTTGGTGGTGTTGTAGATAGTGTAGAGGATTGTCAAAGATTGCAGAGAGACATTGACAGGATGCAGAAGTGGACTGAGAAGTGGCAGATGGAGTTCACCCCGGAGAAGTGTGAGGTGGTACACTTTGGAAGGACAAACTCCAAGGCAGAGTACAAAATAAATAGCAGGATACTTGGTAGTGTGGAGGAGCAGAGGGATCTGGGGGTACATGTCCACAGATCCCTGAAAGTTGTCTCACAGCTAGATGCATTAATTAAGAAAGCTTATAGGGTGTTAGCCTTCATAAGTTGAAGGATAGAGTTTAAGAATCGTGAGGTAATGATACAGCTCTATAAAACTCTGGTTAGGCCACACTTGGGGTATTGTGTCCAGTTCTGGTCGCCTCACTATAGGAAGGATGTGGAAGCATTGGAATGGGTACAGAGGAGATTTACCAGGATGCTGCATGGTTTAGCGAGTATGCATTTTGATCAGAGAATGAGGAAGCTAGGGCTTTACTCTTTGGAGAGAAAGAGGATGAGAGGAGACATGATAGAGGTGTACAAGATATTTAGAGAAATAGATAGAGTGGACAGCCAACGCCTCTTCCCCAGGGCACCACTGTTCAGTACAAAAGGACATGGCTTTAAGGTAAGGGGTGGGAAGTTCAAGGGGGATATTAGAGGAAGGTTTTTAACTCAGAGACTAGTTGGTGCGTGGAATGCACTGCCTGAGTCAGTGGTGGAGGCAGATACACTACTGAAATTTAAGAGACTACTAGACAGGTATATGGAGGAATTTAATGTGGGGAGGTTATATGGGAGGCAGGGTTTGGAGGTCGGCAAAACATTGTGGGCCGAAGGGCCTGTACTGTGCTGTACTATTCTATATTCTATGAAACATTAAATCTCAAGAACATGGGATGAAGAGTCCTTGAAAGAGAGTTCATAGATTGTGGGAACATACAATGATGAGGCAAGTGAAGTGAACCAAGTTATCCCCTCTGGTTCAAAAGTCTGATGTTTGAGTAGTAATAACTGTTCCTGAACCTGGTGGTGTAGGTTTGAGGGTCCTGTACCTTATTCCTAACGGCACCAGCGAGAAGAGAGCATGGTCTGGATGGTGGGCCACCCGGAACGTACATGCTGTTTTCCTGTGACACATTTCTCAATGGTGGGCAGGGCTTTATGTGTGACCCTAGGTTGCATCTGCTACTTTTTGTAGGATTTTCCATTCAAGGTTTTTCCATAATAGGCCATGATGCAACCAGTCAATATATTCTCCACTGCCCACTATAGAACTTTGTCAAAGCTTTTGATGACATACTGAATCTTCTCAAATTTCTAAGCTCCTCTGTCCTGGACCACCCCTTCAACTTGTCCCCGGAAATAGTCGTCTTCATGGTGTATCCTTCCTCTCCCAGGAATGAGTTCTTTGGAGCTTCCGTTGACAAGTCTGTTGTACTGGGTTTTTAATGTGATGGGATTGCCAGCCCCCTGCAAAACCTCCTCCTTTTGCAGTTATGTTTGTGTCTTGCAAGTTATATGTTATGTATGTTAACTTACACGCATGCCATCTATGTTTTTCACCGTTGCACTGTGCTGCTGCTGCAAAAAGCTAATTTTCACAGTATTTATACCATTGTTTGACTGTACCCATTAAAGAAAGGAAGAACTACAAAACTTAATTGATATAGTTGTTGAAGAAAGTGCAAAAATGGGTCTATCTATCTATTGCAAAAAGACAGAATATATGGTGATATTCAAAAACGAGAATCCTATCTGCAGGCTGAAAATAGATGGGGAAAACATAAATAAAGTACAGAAAGTTTGCTACTTAGGAAGCTGGGTGACATCAGATGGCAGGTGCGACATGGACATAAAGAGAAGAATGGGGATGGCAAAAGACATCTTTACGAGAATGAAGAGTATATTGACCAACACTAAACTAGGCATGACAACCCACCTCAGAGAACTGAAAAGTTACGTTTATCCAGTTATGTTATATGGATCGGCATGTTGGACAGTACCTAGTAACATGAGGAAATGAATTGAAGCAGCAGAGATCTGGTTTTTGAGGAGGACGCAAAGAATATCATGGACGAAACGAATATCTAACAAGGATGTCATGAACAGAGCAAGCACAAAAAGAGACATAATGTATGAGATCATGAAAAGGCAACGTAACTTCATTGGACATGTGATTAGGAAAGAGGAGTTAGAATGCACGGTAATTATGGGAAAGATTGAAGGGAAGAAAGCAAAAGGAAGGCAAAGACAAATGATGATGGAGACAGCAGTCAGAGAACTGGAAATGAATACCAATGAATTGATCCACTTGACCCGAAACAGGAGTGTGAGGGCCATGGCAGTCAAAGCTCAATCTGGGCATGCACCTGATGATGATGATTGATACCAAGTATGATAATAAAATTGAACTAAATCTCTGAAATCGGATTGATGACACCTCCAATTCCTTGAAACCACTCGTTGAGTTTTGAAAGGAGTTCTAAAGAGAGTAAATGAAATGCACAATGTCAAAGGCAACAGAGAGCTTTAACCTACTCAGAGGTGCAGGGGTGCAGTAATGAACATTGCCACTAAATTTTTAATTGGGAAGGGGCAAATTATGAGGCTGTAAGGCTAAAACTTGCGGGTGAGAATTGGGATGATGTTTTTGCAGGGAAATGTACTATGGACATGTGGTCGATGTTTAGAGATCTCTTGCGGGATGTAAGGGATAAATTTGTCCCGGTGAGGAAGATAAAGAATGGTGGGGTGAAGGAACCATGGGTGACAAGTGGGGTGAAAAATCTAGTCAGGTGGAAGAAGGCAGCATACATGAGGTTTAGGATTCAAGGATCAGATGGGTTTATTGAGGAATATAGGGAAGCAAGAAAGGAGCTTAAGAAGGGGCTGAGAAGATCAAGAAGGGGGCACGAGAAGGTCTTGGCGAGTAGGGTAAAGGAAATCCCCAAGGCATTCTTCAATTATGTGAAGAAAAAAAGGATGACAGGAGTGAAGGTAGGACAGATTAGGGATAAAGGTGGGAAGATGTGCCTGGAGGCTGTGGAAGTGAGCGAGGTCCTCACTGAATACTTCTCTTCGGTATTCACCAATGAGAGGGAACTTGATGATGGTGAGGACAATATGAGTGAGGTTGATGTTCTGGAGCATGTTGATATTAAGGGAGAGGAGGTGTTGGGGTTGTTAAAATACATTAGGGCGGGTAAGTCCCCGGGGCCTGATGGAATATTCCCCAGGCTGCTCCGCGAGGCGAGGGAAGAGATTGCTGAGCCTCTGGCTAGGATCTTTATGTGCTCCTTGTCCACGGGAATGGTACCAGAGGATTGGAGGGTGGTAAATGTTGTCCTGTTCTTGAAAACGTTAGTAGGGGTAGTCCGGGTAATTATAGAGCAGTGAGCCTCACATCTGTGATGGGAAAACTGCTGGAAAACATTCTTAGAGATAGGATCTTTGGGCATTTAGAGAAGCATGGTCCGATCAGGGACAGTCACCATGGCTTTGTGAAGGGCAGGTTGTGTCTAACAAGCCTGACAGAGTTCTTTGAGGAGGTGACCAGGCATATAGATGAGGGTAGTTTAGTGGATGTGATCTATATGGATTTTAGTAAGTCATTTGACCAGGTTGCACATGGTAGGCTTATTCAGAAAGTCAGAAGGCATGGGATCTAGGAAAGTTTGGCCAGGTGGATTCAGAATTGGCTTGCCACAGAAGGCAGAGTTTCATGGTGGAGGAAGTACATTGAGATTGGAGGATTGTGACTAGTGGTGTCCCACAAGGATCAGTTCTGGGACCTCTACTTTTCATGATTTTTATTAACGACCTGGATGTGGGGGTAGAAGGGTGGGTTGGCAAGTTTGCAGATGACACAATGTTTGGTGGTGTTGTAGCTAGTGTAGAAGATTGTCAAAGATTGCAGGGAGACATTGCTAGGATGCAGAAGTGGGCTGAGAAGTGGCAGATGGAGTTCAACCCGGAGAAGTGTGAGGTGGTACACTTTGGAAGGAGAAACTCCAAGACAGAGTACAAAATAAATGGCAGGATACTTGGTATTGTGGAGCAGCAGAGGGATCTGGGGGTACATGTCCACAGATCCCTGAAAGTTGCGTCACAGGTAGATAGAGTAGTTAAGCAAGCTTATGTGGTGTTAGTCTTCATAAGTCAAGGGATAAAGTTTAAGAGTCGCCAGGTAATGATAGAGCTCTATAAAACTCTGGTTAGACAGCACTTGGAGTACCATGTCCAGTTCTGGTCGCCTCACGATAGGAAGGATGTGGAAGCATTGGAAAGGGTACAGAGGAGATTTACCAGGATGCTGCCTGGTTCAGAGAGTATGCATTATGATCAGGGATGAAGGGAGCTAGGGCTTTACTCTTTGGAGTGAAGGAGGATGAGAGAAGACATGATAGAGGTGTACCAGATAATAAGAAGAATAGATAGACTGGATAGCCAGTGCTTCTTCCCCAGGGCACCACTGCTCAATACAAGTGGACATGGCTTTAAGGTAAGGGAAGGAAAGTTCAAGGGGGATATTAGAGGAAGGTTCTTCACTCAGAGAGTGGTTGGTGCGTGGAATGCACTGCCTGAGTCAGTGGTGGAGGCAGATACACTAGTGAAGTTTAAGAGACTACTAGCCAGGTATATGGCGTAATTTAAGTTGGGGGCTTATATGTGAGACAGGGTTTGAGGGTCGGCACAACATTGTGGGCCGAAGGGCCTGTACTGTGCTGTACTATTCTATGTTCTATGATTATGAATAGCTTTCCTCAGTGACCAAATAAAAACCAAAATGTGCAAATCAGATTCCTCCAAAATAATGTCCTTTCCTCCAACAATATCAAATAAAGCGGTCAAAAGATTAGGCTTAAAACTTACTTTCAGAAGTACCTAGGAGGTTTGAAATATTTCTTTCCAATATTTTTCAAGACTCGGACATGTCCAAAACATAGGAATGAGTGAAGCTTCTCCAATATTACATTTCTCACAATAAGGAGATATATCCAAATAAAAGTGAGACAACTTATCCTTGGTCACGTGGGCCCTGTGGACCACTTTAAACTGTCGGAGAGGGTGGTGAGCTTGTAACAATGAAGTGTTAAACAATTTAAAAATTTCATTCCAAGTTTCCTCGGGAATTGAAGTCTGTAAGGCTTGTTCCCAAAGATTTTTAATTTCATCTACAGGAACACTTCTCATTGCAAGCAATATATTATAAATATTAAATATAGATGCATTATAAAAAGGTTTCAGATCAAAAATTACATCTAGTAGATTCTTATCAGGACATTTAGGAAATGTACATATTTGAGACTGTTAAAAAGTCTCTTATTTGTAGGTATCGAAAAAAGTGAGTTTTGGGTAAACTATATTTAGCTGACAGTTGCTCAAAAGAAAGTAGACTACCCTCCCAAACAGGTCCTGGAAGCATTTAATACCTAATCTATCCCATTCCTTAAAAGCCACATCTATAATAGAAGATTTTAAAAAATAATTGGAAAAAAATGGGACGAAAGAGAAAATCTTCATCAGCCAAAGTATTTTCAGAATTGTACCCAAATTCTCATGGTAAATTGTCAGTTAACTTACTCAGGGATAAGGGAAGTGAGGATCCAAGAAGAGAAATAATAGAACATTTATTAACAGACTTAGCTTCTAAAGAAACCCACATCGGACAATACTCACGATTACTGTAATATAACCAAAATGTAAGATTATGTACATTACCTGCCCAATAATAAAACCTAAAGTTTGGTAAAGCTAACCCTCCATTCTTTTTAGCTTTCTGAAGATGAATTTTCTTTAGTCTAGAATGCATATTTTTCCATATATAGGATGATATAATAGAATCAAGAGAATCAAAAAAAGATTTAGGGATGAAAACAGGTAATGCCTGAAAATGATATATAAATTTAGTTAAAATATTCATTTTAATAGAATTAATTTGACCAATCAATGATAACAAATGAGGTGACCAATTTGATAGTGTCCATTTTACATAATTCAATAGGGTAAGAAAACTTTCTTTAAATTAGCACTTATAATTTTTAGTAATTGTACCCTAGTAAGTAAATTGGTTTCTTACAATTTTAAAAGGAAGGTTTGAATTAGTTGATATCCAATTACAGTATTAAAAGGAAAATGTTCACCCTTATGTAAATTCAGTTTATAGTCTGAGAACTGGCTAAAACAGGAGAGTAAAGAAAGCGCATGGGATAATGACTTGGCTGCAGGCTGGGGACTTGGGTCTTGAGCTTTGCTGCAGCTGTCCCTGGTTTGGTTGAGTTAATCATAGGCAGCTGACTCCCATCTTTGGGCTTGGAATATAAGTAGCCTTGGGGTTGTGTGTGGGCTGCTGGTTTGTCTTGTCAGTTCCCCTTGGAGCAACCTGCTGATGGAAGGCTAGTGAAACCATTTGTGATCTCTAGGCCTGGTTAGAGGACCATTGCTAAATGGAGCCTTGTTGCCACTTATTGGAGTTGTCTTTGTGGTATGGATTCAGCTATTTCCTGGGCCAGCTGAGAGGCTGCCAGCCACTCTGAGCTGGGTAGGGATCTGGCTGTTTCTGTAGCCAGCTGATGTTGCTGGCTGATCTAAGACTTGGAGCAACCCTGATGTGAAGATGGAACTGTCTTTTGTTCTTTGGTGTTTGTCTCTTCTTGTCCTTGCCTCCGTGGGGTAAGCCAGACCGTTTTGTTGTTGCCCTGCGGGGGATCTGTCTTGTCTTGTCTTGTCCTGGCCTCAGTGGGGTAAGTCAGCCAGTTCTGCTGTTGCCCTGCAGAGGGTCCAGTCTTGTTTTGTCTTGTCCTCACCTCCATGGGGTAAGTCAGGCAGTTTTCCCGTTGCCCTCCGGAGGGTCCTGTCTAGTCTTGTCTTGTCCTTGCCTCCATGGGGTAAGTCTGGCCGTTCTGCAGTTCCCTGACCCACCTTGGTGTGGAGATGAAGTTGAGTTCCGGCGAAGGATACGTTCTGGCTCTATGTTAATGTTCCTTTCCCACTCTGTCTCTGAGCTCCAAGAACCCAACCCTTGAGGATCCTGCAGCCAAGCCTCGAGGATCCAGAGCCAAGCTCAGCACCCAAGTTGCCAGCCTGCAGCCAAGCACAAGACCCAAGTCACTAGCCTACAGCCAATCACGCCGTGAACTCGGATACCCGACAAGTGTTCCGGGACCGGGGATAACTAGCATCCCAGATCAGGATGGGAACATTTTAATTTAGTCTCTGTCAGTTAGTGTTATTGTCTCTAGTGTTTATGTTGTAGTATTGTAGTGATGTCGAAGTTCCAAGAGACATAGTTTTGTAAATAACAGTAATTTTGTTCGTCAGAGGAACACAGAGGGTAGGGCCAATTCGACCCGCGGGGGGGGGGGTTATATTGAACCACAGTCCCACATGACCCGGGGGGCCTTTTCTCATCTGACATGACGTTGGGGGAGGGGGCCATTGTTGCGTCTGACCTGACGTTGGGGGAGGGGGTTAGATAAGGCATTGTTTAGGTTTGAGGCGAGTCAGTGTCGTTGGAACTTGTTGGTGAGGAGAGACGTCGTGTCTAACCAGACGCCACTGGTAAAGAGAGCGATCGCACTATCCGACCCTGCAGTTGAAAGGAAAGTTACTGTCCGGACGAATTCCGAGAACGAAGAAGAATCACAATCCAGTAGGTCGCCAGAGTTGTGAGAAAGTCCACCGTCCATCTGATCCACAGGTGGGAGGAGAGTTACTGTGTTGTCTGAGGGAAACCAGATTGATTGTTGAGCCCGACCCCAAGCGGGGAAAACCATCGTATCGACGAGGAGTGGGGTGTTCCGTTCCTTTCATCATTATTGTCTGTTGGAGAGTTGTGGTAACTTTCAGAAAATGGAACTGGGCGGATCTCTTCAGGAACTCGCCCCTCCCAGTCTGTTGGACAGCCATCGGGAACAAGAGGAGAAACCCGAGACCAGCGACCATCTCGCAAAAGAAGGGGCAGACGGCAAGCTGAGCACCAGGAGAAGGGAGTCAGAAAGAAGAGGTGTGTGTGTGTGTGTGTGTGTGTGTGTGTGTGTGTGTGTGTGTGTGTGTGTGTGTGTGTGTGTATTAGCGGGCACATGGTGTTGGGAGAGGTTGGACAAATGTGTGTCGCTTTCTATGCAGCGGAGTGGGCTGAGTTATAAGGTTCTGAGAGGCAAAGAGAGAACAGAAAAGGTAGAATGGAAGAGGAAAGGAATCTTTCTCCCACGTTCGAAATACCTCAACGTTGGTAGGCTTGCTGATAAAGTGAGATGGTTTAATATCACAGGAGATGTGCAGGGTAAGTTTCTGTAAATAATCGATATTGTGAGAAAACTATGTCATGACCTGATGGTAGTAAGCCATCAGGGTTTCAACTAATATCTGTTTGATTTAAGGAGATCTGTTATTCTTTCTACAGTCAGTCTAACCAGTCCCAGCCCAACACTGAATGTGGGACTGGACACTGACTGTACAAAGGATAACAGATCTCCTACAATCAAACAGATATCAGTTGACACCCAGTCAGGGTGGATGACAAATGCTGACATCGGACAGGGACATAAATCAAAGCACGAGTGGGCTGATTGGACACTCAGCACCCGAAAGTTACTTATTTTCCATTCCACGACTGACTTTAAAGTCATAGTTTACTCTGTATACTTTGATCAAGATGTTCCTGGAGGAAATTCTTTGGTTTATATTTCTGATCGGTAAATGTCACAAATGACAGGGTACACGTCTAATCTGACATGATTAAATATGAAATTTCCACCATCGATTTGAAAGGGTTGGTATCGTGTCTGTAGAATGCTTAATTTCTCCTGTTCTCTGTCTCTGCTTTCACGTAAGTCCCTGTTTGCAAACTCAAATTTCTCCTTGACCATATAACAATTACAGCATGGAAACAGGCCATCTTGGCCCTTCTAGTCCGTGCCGAACTCTGACTCTCACCTAGTCCCACCGACCTGCACACAGCCCATAATCCTCCATTCCTTTCCTGTCCATGTATCAATCCAATTTAACTTTAAACAACAACATCGAACCTGCCTCAACCACTTCTGCTGGAAGCTCGTTCCACACAGCTACCACTCTGAGTAAAGAAGTTCCCCCTCATGTTACCCCTAAATTTTTACCCTTTAACTCTCAACTGATGTCCTTTTGTTTGCATCTCCCCCACTCTCAATGGAAAAAGCCTATCCACGTCAACTCTATCAATCCCCCTCATAATTTTAAATACCTCTCTCAAGTCCCCCATCAACCTCCTACGTTCCAAAGAATAAAGACCCAACTTGTTCAACCTTTCTCTGTAACTTAGGTGATGAAACCGAGGTAACGTTCTGGTACATTTTCTCTGTACTCTCTCTATCTTGACATCTTTCCTATAATTTGGTGACCAAAACAAGACACGATACTCCAAATTTGGCTTCAGCAATGCCTTGTACAATTTCAACATTACATCCCAGCTCCTATACTCAATGCTCTGATTTATAAAGGGCAGCATACCGAAAGCTTTCTTCACCACCCTATCTACATGAGATTCCACCTTCAGGGAACTATGCACTATTATTCCTAGATTCCTCTCTTCTACTGTATTCTTCAATGCCCTACCATTTATTATGTATGTCCTATTTTGATTACTCCAACCAAGATGTAGCACTGCAGATTTATCAGCATTAAACTCCATCTGCCATCTTTCAGCCCACTGTTCTAACTGGCCTAAATCTCTCTGCAAGCTTTGAAAACTTACTTCATTATCCACAACTCCACCTATCTTAGTGTCATCTGCATACTCACTCATCCAATTTACCATCCCATCATCCAGATCATTAATGTATATGACACAGATCCCTGAGGCACACCACTAGTCACCAGTCACCAATTACCCTTGGCAACTTTCCTAGTAACCTCTTCAAAAAATTGAATAAGATTTGTCAAAATTGACCTTCCATGAACAAATCCATGTTGCCTGTTCCTAATCAGACCCTGTCTATCCAGATAATTATATATACCATCTCTAAGAATACTTTCCATCAACTTACCCACCACTGACGTCAAACTCACAGGCTGATAATTGCTAGGTTTACTCATAGAACCCTTTTTAAACAATGGAATATGAGCAATACGCCAATCCTCCGGCACCATCTCCGTTTCTAATGACCTTTGAGATATTTCTGTCAGAGCCCATGCTATTTCCACACTAACTTCCCTCAAGATCCTAGGGAATATCCTGTCAGGACCCAGAGACTTGTCCACTTCTATATTCATCTTCATTAATCATCATAGCTTCCATAACTTCCCTACTTGTTTCCCTTATCTAACACAATTCAATATCCTCCACCTTCGTGAATACCAAAGAAAAGACATTATTCAGAATTTCCCCCATCTCTTTTGGCTCCACTCATAGCTGTCCACTCTGATTCCCTAAGGGACTAATTTTATCCCTCACTATCCTTTTGCTATTAATATAACTGTAGCAACCCTTGGGATTTATTTTCACCTTACTTGCCAAAGCAACCTCATATCATCTTTTAGCTTTTCTTATTTTTTTCTTCAGATTCTTTTTACATTCTTTTTCTTCCTCGAACACCTCATTTACTCCATGCTGCCTATATTTATTGTAGATATCTCTCTTTTTCCGAACCAAATTTCCAATATCCCTTGAAAACTATGGCTCTCTCAAACTTTTAACCTTTCCTTTCAAGCTAACAGGAACATAAATTTTCTGTACCCTCAAAATTTCACCTTTAAATGACCTCCATTTCTCTATTACATTCTTCCCATAAAACAAATTGTCCCAATCCACTCCTTCTAAATCCTTTCACATCTCCTTAAAGTTAGCCTTTCTCCAATCAAAAATCTCAACCCTGGGTCCAGAGCTATCCTTCTCCATAATTATATTGAACCTATGTTTGTAACAGCATTGTGATCACTGGACTCGAAGTGCTCCCCAAAACAAACCTCTGTCACCTGACCTATCTCATCCCCTAACAGGAGAACCAACACTGCCTCTGGTCTAGTTGGTACCTCTATGTATTGCTGCAAAAGACTATCCTGCACACATTTTACAAATTCCACACCATCCAGCCCTTTTACAGTATGGGGTTTCCAGTCTGTGTGGAAAATTAAAAACGCCCACAATCACAACCTTGTGCTTACTACAAATATTTGCTATCTCCTTACAAATTTGCACCTCCAAGTCTCTCTCCCTATTTAGTGGTCTATAATACACCCCCATAAGTGTTACCACCCCTTTCCCAAACCTCAATTCCACCCAAATAGCCTCCCTAGACAAGCCCTCTAATCTATCCTGCCAGAGCACGGCTGTAATATTTTCTCTTACAAGCAATGCAACACCTCCCCCTCTTGTCCCTCTGATTCAATCACATCTGAAGCAATTAAATCCAGGAATATTTATTTGCCAATCACACCCCTCCTACACCATGTTTCACTGATAGCTGCCACATCATACTTCCAGGTATCAATCCATGCTGTAAGCTCATCCACATTTCTTATAATGCTCCCAGCATTAAAATAAATGCATTTAAGAAATTTTTGACCTCTTGCTCTCTGTTTATCACCAACAGTGGAAACAACTTCACTACATTCTTTTTCTTCCTTCTCCCCTACATCTGTTCCTACACGCTGGTTCTCCCCCCCCCCCCCCACCCCTTGTATCTAGTTTAAATCCACTGGAGCCTCTCCAGCAAACCTACCTGCAAGAATATTTGTCCCCCTCCTGTTCAGATGTAAACTGTCCGGCCGGTACAGGTCCCACCTTCCCAGGAAAACTGCCCAATTGTCTATAAGTCTGAAGACCTCCCTCCTGCATCATGTCATAAGCCACGTGTTGATCTGCACTATCTTACTATTTTCAACCTGCCTGCATGTGGCACTGGTAGCAATCCTGAGATTGCTATCCTGGAGGTCCTGTCCTTTAACTTGGCGCCTAACTCCCTAAACTCACCTTTCAGGACCTCCTCGCATTTCCTACCCACGTCATTGGTGCCTACATGGACCACGACATCTTTGTGATATTATGGAGACTATTTGTAGATTTTGTTTCTTTTCACTTCCCCATGTAAGATTTTAGTGCCAATTAATGCCCCCAACAACAACCGTATCACTGATGTAATCCAATAGAAATATCACAAGGCACTTCAAAAGAAGAAGCCAGAAACTGTACCAATACAGTTGAGGACATTGTGGTTCATGGTGCACTGGAGGGAGCCTCAAAGGGACCTTGCCCATTAGACTTGCCCTCTGAACCTGCACTCTGGACTGCCAGGGCTGCCACTACACCTCAGGATCAGGAACACCGACTTTCCTGCAACCACCTCTTTCTTCAACCGACCCACACAACCTTCATTCTACCCCAGCAAATGAACAGAATGGACCATCTCTTGTTTGTTATTGTGTTCTGCATGGTATTTTTCTTCACTGACTTGTATAATTCCTACACAAATTATATTCTATGTGTTCTCTGAATGTATATTTCTGTCTGTAATTCTGCTACAAGTTTGACATTGTATCTGTACTTTACCATACTTGTGCATATGACAATAAACCTGACAACACACATAAATTTGGTGAAAAATGCAGTAACTTCTGCCTTCACCATAGTCCTTAAGAAACTTCATTTATTTCAATCTGTAAGCAGTTGTTCGGAAACTTTAGCAAGGTGAATGAATAGTATGAGACAAGATTTCACAAATGAAATTCTGGGAGGGCTAGCTTTTGACAACTTGCAGCTGCAGAGGGTGGAGAATTTTAAATAGTGACGAATTTTATAGAAAACCTACAGCACAGTACAGGCCTTTGAGCCCACAAAGCTGTGCTGTACATATCCTTACTTTAGAAATTACCAATAGCCCTCTATTTTTCCTAGTTCCATGTACCTATCCAGGAGTCTCTTTAAAGACCCTATCATATCCACACTTTTCCACTCTCACACTTGATTGGTCATATTCTCTCACGTGTTATCTTCTAGCTCTTCTCATACTTGTGGAATGCCTTGGGGTTTTCCTTAATCCTGTCTACGAAGGCCTTTTCATGGCCACTTCTGGCTCTCCTAATTTCATTTCTAAACTGCTTCCTGCTAGCCTTATCTTCTAGATCTCTATCATTACCTAGTTTCTTGAACCTTTCATAAACTCTTGTTTTCTTCTTGACTAGATTTACAACAGCCTTTGTACACCACGGTTCATGTACCCTACCATTCTTTCCCTGTCTCTATGGAACGTACCTATGCAGAACTCCATGCAAATATCCCCTAAACATTTGCCACATTTCTTCTGTATGTTTCCCTGAGAACATATGTTTCGGATTTATGCTTCCAAGTTCCTGCCTGATAGCCTCATATTTCCCCTCACTCTGATTAACTGCTTTCCTAACTTTTCTGTTCCTATCCCTCTGCATAGCTAAGGTAAACCAGATAAAATTGTGACCACTATCTCCAAAATGTTCTCCCACACAGAGATCTGACACCTGACCAGGTTCATTTCCCAATACCACCTCTACTCTTCTAGGCTTCTCTACATATTGCATCAAGAAACCTTCCTGAACACACCGAACAAACTCCACCCTATCTATCTAATACCCTCGCTCTAGGGACGTGCCAATCGCTACTTAGAAAATTAAAATCACCCACCACAGCAACCCTGTTATTATTACACCTTTGCAGAATCTGTCTTCCTCTCTGCTCCTCGATGTCCCTGTTACTATCGGGTGGTCTATAAAAAACACCCAGTAGAGGTATTGACCTCTTCCTGTTCCTAATTTCCACCCACAGAGACTCTGTAGACAATCCGTCCATGACTTCCTCCTTTTCTGCAGCTATGACACGATCCCTGATCAACAGTGCCATGCCCCCACCTATTTTGCCTCCCTCCCTGTCCTTTCGAAACATCTTGAAGTAACCATTCCTGTCAACTTGAACCAGTCTGGCCGGTCCCCTCTGAATTCTCTCATTAACAAGGTGTTTCACCCACAGAACTGCCACTCACTGGAAGTTTTACTTTGTTTTATGCCTCATTCTCTCTGAACTCTTGGGACTGTTTTGTGTGAATATCCCAGGAGATCAGCAGTTTCTGAGATATTCGATTGACCCCATCTGGCACCAACAATCATTCCACAGAAAAAGTTACTTTGCTCACATTTTGTCCCCATTCTAATGTTTGGTCTGAACAACTACTGAACCTCTTCAACATGTTTGCATGCTTTTATGTATTGAGCTGCTGCTGTATGATTGGCTGATTGGATATTTGCATTAAAAGTAAGTGTATAGGGGACATAAAAGTGGCCACTGACTGTAAATGTACAAGTAGGTTCAGAAGATTATTCAGTTTCTGAAATTCAGTTCTGGTGCCACAGTAAAGTGTACTAATGCCACACTATTGCACATTTATTGCAGCTGACAGGGAATTATTTTGTTTATAAATGTGTGTACTAAATTGTCCAAAACAACTTCTGATACTTGTTTCAAATATGGAATAATAGTTCTATGGTCAACCATAAAAGCCAAAAAAACTGAATTTGTATACGATGCTAGTTTTATGGGCCAGTATTCAATTACTTCTCTCTCTAATTACTAAATCTGCATTGTCTCCCGTTTCTAACTACGTGAAATTCGTCCAAAGCTCATGGAAAATTACTTTCTTCACGGCAAATAGCTTAGAGCATATTCCTCCATTGTCAACCTAAGCACCGGTCTCCAAAACACATCATGAAACTCCATTGTGAATCTCCGATATCTTATCCTCATACCTGGTGAAAGGTACAAATGTACTAATTGTGAAAAACCTCTCTATACTTGATCAAATTTGAAATAATGACGTTCAGGACAAAGCTGTAAAAATTCTTACATCTGGGTTCACTGAAACAAAATGTGGACACCAATATTTGACTACCCAATGGAAAACCAGTTTCTCCCTTTCTCACTGAGAACAAATCATTCCCTCCCATCACAGATGAAAAGAAAACAATCCTACTGACTGCCTGAGCTCTCACACCCACAGAGCTATTTCTATTATTTTTAACATTGCCAGATGGCAAAGTGCTTCACTAAAATAATTCAGTTTCTCCTGGCTAATTAATAAGACTTAAGGGGAAGTTATAAACAGATTTCAAGGGGAAATACAACTACTACATGATACATATATAATATGGATTGATGGAAGGGCTCCCTGAAACAGAAGCAGAATTTACTTTGAATCCTCAGACACTGCTTTAGTTTTACTGTAGTTACCTCCGATTGAATTCACAGCTGCAAGAATTGAAGATCTGGCTGGCAAATTGCACACAATTCCAACTTTGGCTGGAGTTGTAGACCGCAGTGAGTTCGATTGTCAATAACATCTCCTCCACAATATCCATCAGCACATGTGCACCAAAGGGCCACGTGCTTCTCCCCTTGCTCTACACACTTTACACTCATGACTGTGCGGCTAAGCACAGCTCAAATGCCACATTGAAGTGCCATGGGCCAAATCAAAAAAGGTGACAAATCAGCATTTTGTGGGGAGATTGAGAATCTGGCTCAGCAGTGCAGCAACCTATTGGTCCTCAGTGGAGGATCAGAGTTTTTGTTGGAAAGCTCATCTCTGTCATCAGAGATCCTCACCACCCCGGTCGGGATCTCTTCTCAACTCTACCATCAGGGAGAAGGCACAAGAGCCTCACCAGGTTCAAGAACAGCCTGTACCCCTCAACCATCAGGCTCTTGAACATGAGGGGATAACTAATATCATTGAAATAATCCCAGAACAAATGATAAACAAGAGAAAATCTGCAGACACTGGAAACCAAGCAACACACAGAAAATGCTGGAGGAACTCAGCAGGACAGGCAGGATCTGGGAAAAGAGTATGGTCGGCGTTTCGGGCTGAAACCTTTCAGTAGGACTGGAGAAAGAAGCTGAGGAGTAGATTTAAAAGGTGGGAGGAGGGTAGAGAGAAACACAAGGTGGTAGGTGAAGCCAGGAGGTGAAGGGATGAAGTCTGGAGCTGGGAAGTTGATTGGTGAAAGAAATAGAAGGCCATGGAAGAAAGAATAGGGTGGAGGGGCACCAGAGGGTGGCAATGGGCATGCAAGGAGATACGGTGAGAGGGGAAAAGGGGATGGGAAATGGTGAAGGAGTGGGGTGGGGTACATTTTTGAATATTTGAGAAATCCACATTCATGCCATCAGGTAGGAGGCAACTGAAACGAAATAGAAGGTCATGTACCTCTATCCTCAGTGTGGCCTCATCATGACAGTGGAGGAGGCCATGGATGGACATATCAGAATCGGAATGGGAAGTGGATTTAAAAGGTGGCCACTGGGAGACCCCACTTTTTCTGACAGACAGAACAGAAGTGCTCGGTGAAGCGGTCTTGAGTATGCTCACAAGAAATTGAATCTCAGGGTTGTACGTGGTGATGTATGCATACTTTGATAATTTCATTTACTTTGAATTTTGAACTCATACTTTGTTGCTCTGTGACCTCCAGTAAGGCCTGATACTGGTTTCCCATTTCATCAAATTCATCAACACAGCAAACCCCTGAAATATGTCAGAGAAATTTTGGTAAAGTACCCTAACAGAAGAAATGTAATTACACCAAAATGGTTGAAAAATACTGGTAGCTTCTTGCAAACTGATAATCCTACAGTAACACAGACACAGGAGATTCTGCGGGTGGAAATCTTGAGCAACATACATATTAGAATGGAGCACCTCGACAAGCCAGGCAACATCTGTGGAAGTGGATAAATACTGGAAGTTTTGCAGTGAGATCCTTCATCGGGATGAGAAAGGGAGGTGGGGGGGGGAGGGGTGCGGTAGAAGCCAGAATCAGTGAAATGGGGAGGAGTACCAGCTGGCTGGTGATAGGTGAGACCAAGTGAGTTTGAAGGTGGGTGTGTGGACGAAATAAATTATATGAGGATCTTGGAGGTGATAGATGGAAAAAATAAAGGTCTGAAGAAGAAACTTGACAGGAGGTGGCTGCACACCATGGAATAGAGTGAAAGAGGTGTGGAACAATGGGAATGGAATGGGTAATCCATGAAGCATGAGGGATGGGAAGAGGCGAGGCGGTAACTAGCATTAGCAACAACAAATGGTGATGGAGAGAGGTGAGGAGGGGGGAATAGTGAGAGAAATTGATTTCATGCTGTCAAGGGTGGAGACTACCCAAATGGAATATAAAGTCTTGCTCCTCCAAACTGTGTTTAGCCTCATCTCGTCTGAAGGAGACTGCGGGCCAACAAGGAATAATTCAAGTTCTGCTTTTCCAGATCTGAACAATTCTTCATTCATGGAATAATTCCATCATTTTCCCTTTCGTTCTTACGCCACCCTTACCAGAAAGATTGAAGTTGCAGAGATATCCAATAATGATGAAAGAGCAAAACAGAAACCGATCCTCAAATCTGAGTGGCTGTTTTCCCCTCAACCTTTCCAGCCTTCTGGAAAATAATCTCACCAGTTCTTCCACCTCTGCTCAGAGATAAAGTTCATCATCCCTGATAAATTTATTCCGTAATCTTTCCAAAGTCCTATTAAAACTCAGATCTTTTAATTGTTATATCATTCTCCTGTGGCCTCGGTCCGTACTAACTCTTTAAGCTCATCTTTTTTCCTTCTTTTTCGAGGTACTCGACAAGGGTGTCCTCTTAGTCCTTTATTATTTGATATTGCCTTAGAACCTCTTGCAATTGCCATTCGAGAATCTCCAAATATTACTGGGATAACTCGGGGCTTAAAGTCCCATAAAATATCACTCTATGCTGATGACTTACTTTTATATATTTCTAATCCCCAAAAATCTATCCCTGCTGTTTTAGAGCTATTAGCACAATTTGGTCTTTTTTCAGGTTATAAATTAAATCTTAGTAAGAGTGAACTTTTCCCGATTAATAAACAACTTCCCTTATATCATAACTTTCCTTTTAAATTGATTAATAATTATTTTTCATATCTTGGAATTAAAATTACTTGCAAATACAAAGATTTATTTAAGATTAACTTTTTACCCTTAATTGATCATATTATTCAACTTTCATCTAAATGGTTTCCTTTATATTTAACTTTGATTGGTCGTATTAATGCAGTTAAGATGTTTTTTTTGCCAAAATTTTTATATATATTTCAGGCATTACCAATTTTTGTTTCAAAATCTTTTTTTGGTAAAGTTGATTCCAAAATTTCTTCATTTATTTGGCAAAATAAAAACCCGAGACTGGGTAAAATACATTTACAGAAAGCTAAGAGAGATGGAGGCTTAGCGTTACCTAACTTTAGATTTTATTATTGGGCAATTAATATTCGACATATGAAATTTTGGTTACTTGACCAGGATATACTATCCATTCCTAAATGGGTAGCACTGGAATTACAATCTGTTCAGGGCTATACACTTGGCTCTATTTTAGGTTCCTCTCTTCCTTTTGATTTGAAACGCCTTAAACAAGTGTCTAACCCGATAGTTAAATATACCTTGCGTATTTGGTTTCAATTCAGAAAATTTTTTGATCTTAACCAATTTGGGCTAGCGATTCCTATTTTAGGTAATATATTTTTTCCTCCCTCTTTTACGGATCGTGCTTTTCAAATTTGGAAGACTAAGGGTATTTCACGGTTTTTGGATTTATTTTTAGATGGTTCCCTTATGTCTTTTGAACAATTATCTAATAAATATAATTTATCAAGAATACATTTTTTTAGATATCTACAAGTTAGAAATTTCCTACGTACCATACTTTCTTCCTTTCCAATGCTTCCTCCTACATACATTTTAGATACTATAATTAACCTTAATCCATGTCAGAAAGGTGCATCGGCTATTATTTATAATATTATTATGAAACTTAGGAAAGCTCCATTTGATAAGATTAGGTCAGATTGGGAACAAGAATTGGGATCTATTATTTCCGTGGATGACTGGGGGCAGATTTTACAATTAGTCAATACTTCCTCTATCTGTGCTAAACATTCCCTAATTCAATTTAAAGTTGCTCATAGAGCACATATGTCCAAAGATAAATTAGCTCGCTTTTATTCTCATATTAATCCTTTTAGTGATAGATGTCTGGGGCAGATAGCTTCTTTAACTCATATGTTTTGGTCTTGTCCTACTCTGGAAACTTTTTGGAGAGACATTTTTAATATTATTTCCAAGGTATTGAATATAGATCTCTCTCCTCATCCTATTACTGCTATCTTTGGACTACCTAAAATTTCCAGTAATCTTTCTCCTTCAGCCCGTAGAATGATTGCATTTCTTACTTTAATGGTGAAAAGATGTATCTTACAACATTGGAAAGAGCTTAATGCTCCAACTACCTTTTTTTGGTTTTCTCAGACGATATTATGCTTGAATTTGGAGAAAATTAGAAGCAATCTTTATGACTCTTCAAATAAATTTGAACAGACCTGGAGATCTTTTATTCAATATTTTCATTTAATGTAATATATACTCTTCTTGTTTTTTTTTACTGTTTTTAATGGAGGTTGGGATTGAGGACGTGATTTTAAGTTTTTTTAACTCTGTTTGGTTCCAAGTTAGCCCATTGCTTTGCTTTGCTTTTAGTTAGTTGCACGGTGGGTTTTTTTGGGTTTTTTTTTTCCTTTTCTCTATTGATATATATAAAAATTAATATACTGTTATGTTACCTTGGTATGTTATGTTTAAATTACATTGTTTGTATTATTTTTTGTATTAATATTTCCTGTAATTTTATTATATTCTAGCAGTGTATTAGTGCCTATATGGCTTACCTTTTTGTATACTTATTCAATAAAAAGATTTAAAAAGAAAGAAAAGTCAGATCTTTTTAACAAATCAAAGTCAGGAAATACTGGAACAGTTCTTTGCCCCATCAAGCCCCTGCTCTGCTCCAATTCACAATCATCCTGTCCTAATTTCATTTTTATTCTCCCCATTTCCAATATACTATACCATTCACCGACACATGATGGGGATTTACCGTGCAATTAACCTACTAACAATGAAACTTCGGGACCAGGGTGGAAAATCGAGCATCCACAATAAGCACATGCAGTCATAGGGGAAATTGTCAAACTCCAATCAGCACCTGAGCTCAGCTTTGAGCCGAGAGCGAGAGGAAAGAGGCAGTGGCTCTGCACAGCAGACAAATAGTCACTTGCAAATGTGATTTCTTTATTTTGTATTCACTGCCACCAAAATAAAAGCATCCCATACACTTTTCTCAGTAGCCTCATCAAGCTGATGAAACCCACCTCCAGTTTCCTTGGCTGTGCATGTCTCGGGAATACACACACCGATCCCACCTCACTTGTGAAATTGAGATACCTCTCCCTCCATAGATACCGGTTTGTGTGAACGCTGTGTAATTTGCTACACTGTTACAACTCAGTGCCTAGAAATAACAGACAGCACACTGTGTACTGTTAAAGGAGTTATATTTATGATTCTTAACAGAAGGATTAGTAAAGAGATAAAAAACAAAAAGGACCCATTATAATTAAACAGTCAAATGTGGAGAAGTTGGAGCTCAACTCTTCCCAAAATTCATATTCACCGATCCTCAGTCGATCTCGGCGCCTGCCTCCATCGAATCGGGCTGCACCTGCACTGGAGGGGGACGAACATCCTTGCGGGAAGGTTTGCTCGTGCTGCTCCGGGGGGTCTAAACTAGATTTGCAGGGGCAGGGGAACCAGAGTGTTAGAGCAGATAGTGAGGTGGAGGAGGATAAAGGTCATACGAGAACTGCAAGTATAGTGCATGGAGTAAAGCCAGATCTAACATATAAAGAGGCAGGAATGGATTCTCAATATTCCTGGATTTCAGTGCTTTAAAAGGGATAGAGAGGGGGGAAAAGGGGAGAAAGGGTGGCATTACTGGTCAGGGATATTATTAGAGCTACAGAAAGGGTGGGTAATGTAGCAGGATCCTCTTTTGAGTCAGTATGGGTGGAAGTCAGGAACAGGAAGGGAGCAGTTACTCTATTGGGAATATTCTATAGGCCCCCAGTGACAAGTGAGGTGGAGAATCTAGTCAGGTGGAAGAAGGCAGCAGACATGGGCTTTAGGAAGCAAGGATCAGATGTGTCTATTGAGGAACATAGGGTAGCAAGAAAGGAGGTTAAAAAGGGGCTGCGGAGAGCAAGAAATGGCATGAGAAGGCCTTGGCAAGTAAGGTAAAGGAAAACCCCAAGGCATTCTTCAATTATGTGAAGAACAAAAGGATGACAGGAGTGAAGGTAGGACCGATTGGAGATAAAGGTGGGAAGATGTGCCTGGAGGCTGTGGAAGTGAGCGAGGTCCTCAATGAATACTCCTCTTCGAGAAGTATTCACCAATGAGAAGGAATTTGATGATGGTGAGGACAATATGAGTGAGGTTGATGTTCTGGAGCATGTTGATATTAAGGGAGAGGAGGTGTTGGAGTTGTTAAAATGCATTAGGACAGACAAGCCCCCGGGGCCTGACGGAATATTCCCCACGTGTCTCCACGAGGCGAGGGAAGAGATTGCTGAGCCTCTGGCTAGGATCTTTATGTCCTCGTTGTCCATGGGAATGGTACTGGAGGACTGGAGGGAGGTGAATGTTGTCCCCTTCTTCAAAAAAGGTAGTAGGTATAGTCCGGGTAATTATAGACCAGTGAGCCTTACGTCTGTGATGGGAAAGCTGTTGGAAAAGATTCTTAGACATAGAATCTTTGGGCATTTAGAGCAGCGGTCCCCAACCACTGGGCCGCAAAGCATGTGCTACCAGGCCGTGAGGAAATGTTTCCTCATTCCCTGTCACGCACTGTTGAGCCATTACGCATGAGAGGTCATTACCTACGCGTCATCCATGTCGGCGCGGGAAGGAGATCAACTCCTCGAGCTTGCAAATGACGGCGGGCTGAAAAGTATGTTTGACATAACATCTCTGCCGGCATTCTGGATCAAAGTCAAGGCTAAATATCCTGAGATAGCCACGAAAGCACTGAAAACATTGCTTCCATTTCCAACATTTTTCTGCGAAGCTGACTTTTCTGCAATGAATGCAACGAAAACTAAATTGCAGAATAGACTGGAGATAAGGAACCCCCTTCGAGTATCGCTGTCTCCCATCACCGCTCAATAGGACCGCATTGTTGCAGGGAAACAAGCCCAGGGCTCCCACTGATTCAGCGATATTGGTGTGTTGCAATGATTTTATATGTTCATACGGGGAAAATATGTGCTGTGTGTTTAATATCCAAACGTTACTTAAAATGTTATGATGCTATTGACTTATAAGTGACTTATATAACCATATAACAATCACAGCACAGAAATAGGCCATCTCTGCCCTCCTAGTCCGTGCCGAATGCTACTCTCACCTAGTCCACTGACTTGCACTCAGCCCATAACCCTCCATTCTTTTCCTGTCCATATACCTATCCAATTTTTCATTAAATGATAATATCGAACCTGCTTCTGCCACTTCTACTGGAGGTTCGTTCAACATTTACTTCAAGCTCCCCTGTCCTTCCCTGATAATTGACATCACTATATTCATACGAGGAAAATATGCGCTGTGTGTTTAATATTAAATTCATTAGATAAACCCTTTTAGAAAGGAAATTGAGTGGATCATACACTTATCACCTATATTCTGGTCGTGATTAACACCCCACCCCCCAAACAGAATCGCCAAAAACGATTTGTAGAGAAATATCGGCACGTACACGCTTACACACACTTGTGCCCGTGCAAGGCTTCCTGGTCATTGTAGACTTTCTCTGGGTAAACACAACGTATTTGACTACTACTCTTGTCCATTGGCAACCCTACACGCCCCCCTCCCCCGCCACCGCCGCGGGTCAGCCGGTCCGCAAGAATATTGTCAATATTAAACTGGTCCACAGTGCAAAAAAGGTTGGGGAGCCCAGATTTAGAGAATCATGGTCTGATCAGTAACAGTCAGCATGGCTTTGTGAAAGGCAGATCGTGTCTAACAAGCCTGATAGAGTTCTCTGAGGAGGTGACCAGGCATATAGATGAGGGTAATACAGTGGATGTGATCTATATGGATTTTAGTAAGGCATTTGACAAGGTTCCACACGGTAGGCTTATTCAGAAAGTCAGAAGGCATGGGATCCAGGGAAGTTTGGCAAGGTGGATTCAGAATCGGCTTGCCTGCAGAAGGCAGAGGGTGGTGGTGGAGGGAGTACATTCAGATTGGAGGATTGTGACTAGTGGTGTCCCACAAGGATCGGTTCTGGGACCTCTACTTTTCGTGATTTTTATTAACGACCTGAATGTTGGGGTAGAAGGGTGGATTGGCAAGTTTGCAGACAACACAAAGGTTGGTCGTGTTCTGGATAGTGCAGTGGATTGTTGAACATTGCAGAGAGACATTGATAGGATGCAGAACTGGGTTGAGAAATGGCAGATGGAGTTCAACCCGAAGAAGTGTGATGTGGTACACTTTGGAAGAACAAACTCCAAGGCAGAGTACAAAGCAAATGGCAGGATACTTGGTAGTGGGGAGGAGCAGAGGGATCTTGGGGTACATGTCCACAGATTCCTGAAAGTTGCCTCACAGGTAGATAGAGTAGTTAAGAAAGCTTATGGGGCGTTAGCCTTCATAAGTCAAGGGATAGAGTTTAAGAGTCGCGAGGTAATGATGCAGCTCTAGAAAACTCTGGTTAGGCCACACTTGGAGTACTGTGTCCAGTTCTGGTCGCTTCACTAAAGGAAGGATGTGGAAGCATTGGAAAAGATACAGAGGAGATTTACCAGGATGCTGCCTGGTTTAGAGAGTATGGATTATGATCACAGATTAAGGGAGCTAGGGCTTTACCCTTTGTAGAGAAGGAGGATGACAGGAGACATGATAGAGGGATACAAGATATTAAGAGGAATATATAGAGTGGACAGTCAGCGCCTCTTCCCAAGGGCACCACTGCTCAATACAAGAGGACATGTCTTTAAGGTAAGGGGTGGGAAGTTCAAGGGGGACATTAGAGGAAGGTTTTTTACTCAGAGGTGGTTGGTGCATGGAATGCACTGCCTGAGTCAGTGGTGGAGGCAGATACACTAGTGAAATTTAAGAGACTACTAGACGGGTATATGGAGGAATTTAAGGTGGGGGGTTATATGGGAGGCACGGTTTGAGGGTCGGCACAACATTGTGGGCCGAAGGGCCTGTATTGTGCTGTACTATTCTATGTTCTATGAAACATTAAATATCAAGAACATGGGATGAAGAGTCCTTGAAAGAGAGTTCATAGATTGTGGGAACAGTACAATGATGAGGCAAGTGAAGTGAACCAAGTTATCCCCTCTGGTTCAAGAGTCTGATGTTTGAGCAGTAATAACTGTTCCTGAAACTGGTGCTGTCGGTTTGAGGCTCCTGTAGTTTACTCCTAATGGCACCAGCGATAAGAGAGCATGGCCTGGATGGTGGGGGACCCGGAACGTGCATGCTGTTTTCCTGTGAGACATTTCTCAATGGTGGGTAGGGCTTTACGTGTGACGTGCTAGGTTGCATCTGCTACTTTTTGTAGGATTTCCCATTCAAGGTGTTTCCATAATAGGCCATGATGCAACCAGTCAATATGTTCTCCACTGTCCACTATAGAACTTTGTCAAAGCTTTTGATGACATACTGAATCTTCTCAAACTTCTAAGCTCTTCTGTCCTGGGCCAGCCCTTCAAGTTGTCCCCGGAAATAGCCGTCTTCATGATCTATCCTTCCTCTCCCAGGGATGAGGTCTTTGGAACTTCCGTTGACAAGTCTGTTGCACTGGGTTTTTAATGTGATGGGGTTGCCAGACCCCTGCAAAACCTCCACCTTTCACAGTTCTGTTTGTGTCGTGCAAGTTATAAGTTATGTATGTTAATTTACACGCATACCATCTATGTTTTTCACCTTTGCACTGTGCTGCTACTGCAAAAAAGCTCAGTTTCATGGTATTTATACCATTGTTTGACTGTACACATTAAACAAAGGAAGAACTACAAAACTTAATTGATATAGTTGTTGAAGAAAGTGCAAAAATGGGTCTATCTATCTCTTGCAAAAAGACAGAATATATGGTGATATCCAAAAACCAGAATCCTATCTGCAGGCTGAAAATAAATGGGGAAGACATAAGTAAAGTATAGAATTTTTGCTACTTAGGAAGCTGCGTGACATCAGATGGCAGGTGCGACATGGACATCTAAAGAAGAATAGGGATGGCAAAAGACATTCTTACGAGACTGAAGAGTATACTGACCAACACTAAACTAGGCATGACAACCCACCTCAGAGTACTGAAATGTTACATTTATCTAGTTATGTTATATGGATCAGAATGTTGGACAATATCTAGTAACATGAGGAAATGAATTGAAGCAGCAGAGATGTGGTTTTTGAGGAGGATGCAAAGAATATCAGGGACGAAACGAATATCTAACAAGGATGTCATGAACAGAGCAAGCACAAAAAGAGAAATAATGTATGAGATCATGGAAAGGCAACGTAACTTCATTTGACATGTGATTAGGAAAGAGGAGTTAGAATGCACGGTAATTATGGGAAAGATTGAAGGGAAGAAAGCAAAAGAAGGTAAAGACAAATGACGATGGAGACAGCAGCCGGAGAACTGGAAATGAATGCCAATGAATTGATCCACTTGACCCGAAACAGGAGTGTGAGGGCCATGGCAGTCAAAGCTCAATCTGGGCATGCACCTGATGATGATGATCGATACCAAGTATGATAATAAAATTGAACTAAATCTCTGAAATCGGATTGATGACTCCTCCAATTCCTTGAAGCCTCTCATTGAGTTTTGAAAGGGGTTTTAAAGGGAGTAAGAGAAATGCACAATGTCAAAGGCCACAGAGAGCTTTGAAAAATTTTCTTAAAATAAGCATAATTTTCAGTAATTGTTATATCTAAGTAAGTAAATTGGTTTCTTACAATTTTAAAAGGAAGGTTAGAATTAGTTGATCCCAATTACAGTATTCAAAGGAAAAAGTTCACTCTCATGTAAATTTAGTTTATAGTCTGAGAACTGGCTAAAACCGGAGAGTAAAGAAAGCGCATGGGATACCGACTTGGCTGCAGGCTGGTGACTTCGGTCTTGAGCTTGGCTGCAGCTGTCCCTCGTTTGGTTGAATTAATCATAGGCACCTGATTCCCACCTTTGGGCTTGGAATATACATAGCCTTAGGGTTGAGTGTGGGCTGCTGGTTTGTCTTGTCAGTTCCCCTTGGAGCAACCTGCTGATGGAAGGCTAGTGAAACCATTTGTGATCTCTAGGCCTGGTTGGAGGACCACTGCTTCATGGTGATAGTCATAGTCATACTTTATTGATCCCGGGGGAAATTGGTTTTTGTTGCAGTTGCACCATAACTAATTAAACAACAATAAAACCATAAATAATTAAGCAGTAATTTGTAAGTTATGCCAGGAAATTAGTCCAGGACCAGCCTATTGGCTCAGGGTGTCTGACGCTCCAATGGAGGAGTTGTAAAGTTTGATGGCAACAGGCAGGACTGACTTCCTATGATGCTCTGTGCTGCATCTCGGTGGAATGAGTCTCTGGCTGAATGTACTCCTGGCTGAAGGACATTATGTAGTGGATAGGTGACATTGTCCAAGATGGCATGCAACTTGGACAGCATCCTCTTTTCGGACAGCATCCTCTTTTCAGACAGCATTATCAGAGAGTCAAGTTCCATCCCCACAACATCACTGACCTACGAATGAGTTTGTTGACCCTGTTGGTGTCTGCTACCCTCAGCCTGCTGCCCCAGCACACAACAGCAAACATGATAGCACTGGCCACCACAGACTCGTAGAACATCCTCAGCATCATCCGGCAGCAAAGCTCCAAGAACCCAAGCCTGGAGGACCCCGAGCCAAGCTCAACACCCAAGTCGCCAGCCTGAAGCCGTCTCATGTCCTTGCCTGGTTCTGGGGTCCGAGTCCGAGGCAAGACCCAGGTTCTGGGTCCGTGTCCAGTCTTGGGCTCAGAGTCGTAGCCTTGCCTCCTAGTCCATGGTTTCTAGTCCTGGTCCCACTTTCCCTAGCGCTAGTCTGCGTTCTTGTTCCTGCTCCTGGTCTGAATCCTTTCAGATCCCTACTCTAGTCAAGTCCTGTTCCTTGTACTTCAGTGTCTGTGTCTTGCATTTGTGTCTGTTCCCAGCACCCCATTGTGACAATTTATCATTAATTGCAGAATTTGTTGGGAGGAATAACTGCAGAATTTAAACTACAGTAATGTGCAGGAATTTACTTGGACCTGGGTTGGATCTGCTGTGCTTGCACATCGTTGCTTCTGCGGATCAGAAGGGACCATGTACCTACCACGTGTACAAGGAGAGTGCGAGGCTGCAGTCCCAATTTGCATTTCTGAAGGGCTGCTCCTCGTCTTGTGCTCGCATTTTAGACCGACCCTCTGCATATTTGTTCATGCAGTTCGGTGGGATGAAAGGAGGGAGGAGGATGTCTCAGTAAACTTGCTCTTTGGGGCTGGCCAGAGTAGCTAACGGGTCCTGGAGAGTGACTGCCCGGGAATTATCCGGGGTGTGTGGGTGCTCGGGTAGACCAGGAGGAAGAGCACGCCGTGACCTCGGCTACCCCACAAGTGTTCCGGGACAGGGGATAAATAGCATCCCAGATCAGGTTGGAACATTTTAATTTAGTCTGTATCAGTTAGTGTTATTGTCTCTAGTGTTTATGTTGTAGTATTGTAGTGATGTCGAAGTTCCAAGAGACATAGTTTTGTAAATAACAGTAATTTTGTTTCTCAGAGGAACAGAGAGGATAGGGCCAATCCGACCCACGGGGTGGTGGTGGGGGGGGGTGGATATTGAGCCACTGTCCCACATGACCCAGGGGGCCTTTTCTCATCTGACCTGACGTTGGGGGAGGGGGCCATTGTTGCGTCTGTCCTGACGTTGGGGTAGGGGGTTAGATAAGGCATTGTTTAGGTTTGAGGCGAGTCAGTGTCGTTGGAAGTTGTAGTGAGGAAAGACGTCGTGTCTAACCAGACGCCGCTGGTAAAGAGAGCGATCGCACTATCCGACCCTGCAGTTGAAAGGAAAGTTACTGTCCGGCCGAATTCCGAGAACGAAGAAGAATCACAATCCAGTCGGTCGCCAGAGTTGTGAGAAAGTCCACCGTCCATCTGATCCACAGGTGGGAGGAGAGTTACTGTGTTGTCTGAGGGAAACCAGATTGATTGTTGAGCCCGACCCCAAGCGGGGAAAACCATCGTATCGAGAATCGACGAGGAGTGGGCTGTTCCGTTCCTTTCATCATTATTGTCTGTTGGAGAGTTGTGGTAACTTTCAGAAAATGGAACTGGGCGGATCTCTTCAGGAACTCGCCCTTCCCAGTCTGTTGGACAGCCATCGGGAACGAGAGGAGGAGAAACCCGAGACCAGCGACCATCTCGCAAAAGAAGGGGCAGACGGCAAGCTGAGCACCAGGAGAAGGGAGTCAGTAAGAAGAGATGTGTGTGTGTGTGTGTGTGTGTGTGTGTGTGTGTGTGTGTGTGTGTGTATGAACCTGGATTAGCGGGCATATGGTGTTGGGAGAGGTTGGACAAATGTGTGTCGCTTTCTGTGGAGTGCAGTGGGCTGAGTTATAAGGTTCTGAGAGGCAAAGAGAGAACAGAAAAGGTTGAATGGAAGAGGAAAGGAATCTTTCTCCCACGTTCGAAATGCCTCAACGTTGGTAGGCTTGCTGATAAAGTGAGATGGTTTAATTTCACAGGAGATGTGCAGGGCAAGTTTCTGTAAATAATCGATATTGTGAGAAAACTATGTAATGACCTGCTGGTAGTAAGCCACCAGGGTTTCAACTAATATCTGTTTGATTTAAGGAGATCTGTTATCCTTTCTACAGTCAGTCTAACCAGTCCCAGCCCAACACTGAATGTGGGACTGGACACTGACTGTACAAAGGATAACAGATCTCCTACAATCAAACAGATATCAGTTGACACCCAGTCAGGGTGGATGACAAATGCTGACATCGGACAGGGACATAAATCGAAGCACGAGTGGGCTGATTGGTCCTTTGTGCTGCTCAGCCTGGTAGGAATCTCTGATGGTGGAGAGGGGCGTGTCAGTGATGTATCGGCTGAGTCCACT